>NW_027315801.1:12423963-13016463 GCF_026437365.1 Eucyclogobius newberryi | reverse complement strand
GAAAGGTCAGGGGGCGTCTGTACCATGGCCCTCGCACCTGCTCCTCATCCCCAATCAACGCTCTAAAGTGACTCCTCCCCTGCTCCCAATCAGCGCCCAGGTGGTCACATTTAAGCGCTCAGGCAGATGGCTCGGCCGCTCAAACCGTACTGCGACCCACCACCTCCCCAGCTCCTCCTCTGCATTCCCCTCATCCTCTACCTTCTCTTCACATCTACCACCACCAGTCTCCAGGCTCCGGGGGGAGACATCTAATACAAATAGATCATGGAGTGCCCATGATTGCAACGTCTTCCGCCGGGGTCTGAGCGCCAAATAACTCTTGAATAAAGCTTGCTCAACAGTCCATTCTCGTGGTCTCTTTGTCTCTCCAGGGTGAATTATATATTGTGCTGCTGTGCCTTACTTGTATAACAGCATTATTAAGTCTTATGTAGCACAGGGAAGTTATTACAGTTATTCAGGCACCTTTACAGAAATGTGTATTAATCTGCACCGTCCCTGAAATATATACATAGACAATAAATATATAACATAATTATTAAGTAATGCAGAGATTCCCCAGTGAAATAAATGGGGCATTGTAATTCTTTAGACTTTATTCTTTAGGCTTTATTCTTTAGACTTTTGTGACGGAGCCAGTCGAGAGAGAGAGAGAGGGGAGGGAGAGAGGGAGAGAGAGAGAGTGAGGGGGAGGGGGAGAGAGAGAGAGGGAGAGAGGGGGAGAGGGAGAGAGAGAGAGAGAGGGAGAGAGGGAGAGAGGGGGAGAGGGAGAGAGAGAGGGGGAGGGAGAGGAGAGAGAGGGGGAGAGAGAGAGAGAGAGGGAGAGAGGGAGAGAGTGAGAGAGGGGGAGAGGGAGAGAGAGAGGGGGAGAGAGAGAGGAGGAGGGAGAGAGGAAGAGAGGGAGAGAGAGAGGGGGAGGGAGGGAGAGGAGAGGGAGTGGGAGAGGGAGACGCAGACGCTCTAATTATCTAGTTTTATTTATTCTTTAGGTGGAGGCTTTTGGGGTTTTTGCCTCTTCCTGCACATATAATTGGTTTTGCTGTATCTTTGTTGTTGTTGTTGTTGTTGTTGTTGTTGTTGTTGTTGTTGTTATATATGTGTAAAATAAGTAAATAATACATATTATTGTAAAGTAATTTCACAATTACATTATTTGAGAGGTAGAAGTTGTTGACAATAGTATTTTTACTCAACTGCCTGAAACACTGCAGTTCATATCTTTTCTCCTCTTACAAAAGTCCAGACACCTCATAATTAGGCAGATTTTAATTGAAAGGCTGCTCGTTTGCAGAGTTCTGACCTTTTTCAGGTCCTTAGTATCAAACTATAACATAAGCAGATCAGTATTTTTCATCTTGTTCATTTTAAACAGCAAAATGAATCTAAAACAACTTACGGTAGTAAAAGAAGCAGATCTATTGACCTTCTATAACAAGATACATATTTTAACGTTTTTATTTTTGAAAGTGGCTACGTGACATGTAGGTGGGCGGGGATAGGGGGTAGGTGAAACCGGACCTTTCCCAGCACTCCAACTCAGTTACAATACAGTTTTACTTAGACACGCGTGAAACAACCAAACTACAACTTTGAGTAAACTAATGATGACAAAACACTGCTGTAACACGCGTTAAATCTCATTAAAGTGAATTGTGCATAACATTGTCTCCTTCAACAATAGTATTTCACTTTCTCCCTCCAACAGTGTGGCTGAAACCTTGCAGTGCATCACGCTTCTCCTCCACACTGCACCGCACTGCGCAGCACGCACTGTGTAGGCTTCAAACTCGGGCCCGCATCTGCCCAAACAACCACCGCGAGTATCTTCTTTTATGGCGCTGTCCGGTGTGAGAGAGAGGGCAGACACACAACAATACTGTGGTTCTTCACTTCACGCGCGTCAACGGAATCCCGCCGTGCGTCACTGCGCGGCTGTTCTGCGGAAGACGCGCTGTGATTGGCCGCGGCGTGGAAAGCTCCCCGCCCACCGGTCTGCCCTGCATGGAAACGTGTCCCGCGTCATGGTTAAAGTCAAGAGACGCACTATAAATGAGTTGGGCAGAGATGAGAGCCGGCACTCAGCTGGAGAGCAACGACAGGAGATGATCCGCGCTTGAACAGGAATATCTGTAACAATTCATCAGGTAAGATTATATTTATTTATAATTTGGATGAGTGTAAAGTTAAGAATAGGCTTGGATTTATATATTGTGTGCTAAAAATGCCATTATAACAACAAGAATGAGGCAGAACAGCAACACAAAGTCAAGCCACATAAATCTGAATGACATGAAGTAACTTACTGCCTGTGTAGCTTCTGATAATGCCAGTTGGAGAAGGTATTGTTTGGTTTAGTTCTACTTTATTTAAAACCGTGTGTCAGGTTCTGTAAATTTGAGTAACTTGTTGCAGTGCTGCTGAATGCTTTATTCTTGAAGCTGCTAATTTGGGAGAACTAAAATATTGTCATTTTTTGCAGTCTGCAAGTTTAAGGTTTATGTAATCAGAAAAAAATATTTTCTATGCAACATAATACAGTGAATAATAACAGTAACAATATAAACTGTGATATGATAATGGCATGCAAAAAAGAAGGTGTTGAATATACATGCTGTAGTAACTGTAATACATTTAATCAACTGATCCTTCATATCTTTTTCCACATGGTTTCTTAAATAATAATCGATTTTACATTGCATTGATTGAATATCTGGCTCTGTTTGAAATTGAATCCAGAATCTCAGTTTGAGCCGTTTTGAGCAGGTTAGATTAAATTCCTATGTGAAGTAGAACATTTCACTTGTTTCATGACATGTTTGACCATCTACAAGATTATTTAGCTTCAAATGAAATAAGAAAATACATTTGCACATGAGGTGAGTCAAAACAAATAATATGGCTTGAAATAAGAGGAAATACACTGAAACAAGCCAGGAACACCTTTAAACAAGTTAAATCATCAAGGTGCATCAAGTAAATACATATTAACTTATCAAGTTATTGAACTTTAAGTCATTTTAACTTATTTTCATTTGACTAGAAATACATTTTTGCTAAACTGAAGAATGGAGATATTTAAGTTTAATATCAAACTGTGGATCATTCCCGTGTGTTGTGTGAACACCTTAAACTATAATAAGTATCTTTTCCCTTGCAGGCTGTGGAGCAATGACTTGTGTGCACCCTCAGCTCAGGCCTTCACCTTACGACCACAACATGTTCAGTCTGGAGCCTTCTGACTTCATGTCTCGGATTTCCGCGGACACCTGCAGCCCCCAGGATGCGCTCTCCCCTCAGTCTTTACCCACCATCAGCTCTCTGGTGCGCCCAGAATTTGAATCGTACTCGTGCCAGTTCACCGCCAGCCCCGCCCCTGTCCCGCTCGGTGCTCCGCCCATCTGCGACTCCCCGTTCAAGCTGGAAGATCTTCAGGTTTTTGGCTGCTACCCCGGATTCTCTGTGGGTCATTCCAAAGAGGCCATGTCCCCAGTCGGCTCGGACTATTACTGCAGCCCCGCGTCCACTTCTACTCCGTCCACACCCGGCTATCTCGCCCAATCCGTCTCCTTTTGGGATTCGGCGTTCGACCCGTACTCCCCCAGTCCGGGCTACTGGGCAGTCGAGGACACTTCAGCAACAACGGCGACGCAAGCTCCAACGTTTTTCACCTTCACCCCGGAGTCAATCGAGCAGTTTTCTCACAGTTATGGACAGTCGCACCACGTCCAGGAGCACGAGGCGTTCCATTTACAGCATCATCGCGGCTCGTCGCTGACGTATCCCTCGATGGCGATGGAGCAGTGCAGCCTGGACGGTTCTGATCAGCAAGAAGAAAGCTCCTCTCCCAAAGCGAAAAACCCGAATGAGGGCTCGTGTGCGGTTTGTGGAGACAACGCTTCCTGTCAGCACTACGGGGTCCGCACCTGTGAGGGATGCAAAGGCTTTTTCAAGGTAAATAACTCAATCCATCCACACAGTTCCTCTTTGGTATTGCTCTGCGCCTTCTATCTGTCACTCTAGCTCAACAGTTTTCTGATTCTGTTTCTCATTGTTGTCTAACCCCGCAGAGAACCGTACAGAAGAACTCCAAATACGTGTGTCTGGCCAATAAAGACTGCCCCGTGGACAAGAGGAGGAGAAACCGCTGCCAATTCTGTCGCTTTCAGAAGTGTCTTGTCGTTGGAATGGTTAAAGAAGGTGAGTTTGTTGCACATAAACTCTCAGTAGCTTTGGTTAAACAGATTGAATTGACCCGTGTTAATCGTGTTGTGATTTTTGCAGTGGTGAGAACGGACAGTTTAAAAGGTCGAAGAGGCCGACTTCCGTCAAAGCCCAAAGCGCTCCCAGACTCGCCCGCGGCTCCGTCTCCTGTCAACATGATCGCTTCACTCGTCAGAGCCCACATCGACTCCAACCCCTGTGTGGGAAACCTGGACCATTCCAAGGTAAATCCAAAAGATAAAACTAAACTTATAGTAATCAAAGTTATGTCAATGAAACAAATGTTTAAATTGTGTCTTTCTTTTCAGTACGATGACAGCAACACAACGTCCACCCAAAAAGCAGAGGCCAAACACGTGCAGCAGTTCTACGACCTGCTCAGCTCCTCCATGGAGGCCGTCCGGACATGGGCCCAGAGGATCCCGGGCTTCAGTGAGTTCTGCCCCGAGGACCAGGAGCTGCTGCTTGAGTCTGCCTTTGTGGAGCTCTTCATCCTGCGCCTGGCCTATCGGTGAGTGCAGGTTTTACAGAAAGAAAGCACTGAATAAAGACAGAAAACTGACTGACGCGTGCCTCTTTCAGGTCAAAATCTGACACAGGGAAGTTGGTGTTCTGCAGTGGGCTGGTGCTTCATAAAAGGCAGTGTCTTACTGCGTTTGGAGACTGGATAGAGTCCATCCTTGAATTCTCACAAAGTCTCCATCGCATGAAGCTGGACGTCTCCAGCTTCTCCTGCCTCGCGGCCCTTGTCATCATCACCGGTAAATACTTTTGTCTCAGTTTTACAAACAGCAAGCAGACATGTGTTTGGTTTCACTTGAAAATGATGATTGCTTTTTGTAATAAACATAGTGAAATGTTTTGCTTCTGCAGACCGGCATGGGCTGAAGGAGTCCAAGCGCATGGAGGACCTACAGAACCAGCTGATCAGTTGCCTCAAAGACCACGTCTCCACATGTGGACTGTCGCTGCAGCCTGGACACTTGTCCCGGGTGCTGGGGAAACTGCCTGAGCTCAGGACTCTCTGCATTCAGGGCCTTCAGAGAATCTTTTACCTCAAACTGGAGGATCTGGTTCCACCCCCGCTGATCATCGAGAAGATCTTCATGGACACACTTCCTTTTTAAGAGATGATGAAAACAAATACAAAGTATACATTTTCACATTAAGACTGAACGTCACCTTTTCATCCAAATGAAATGGATGCAAGTGAAAAGCACAAATGTGTCTGAAGTGGCGGACGCAGCCTGTGGAGCTTTGCAGACACATGAAGTCCTGAAAGAGCAGCTTCTCTGATACAAATGCACTTCCACTGTTGTGTGAAGGCCTCTGACTGCAGGGGCTCTGGCCTCGTCTCTGATGGTGCTCTGTGTCTTTAAAGTGTGGTGGGTGAAACCTACATGAGCTGCAGCCCTGGAGGGTTTTTACTGTATCATGAAATGAGCAGCTAAGTGTGGATTCACTGGTGCGTTTGTGAATCTCTTTTTAAATGTTTTTGCACAATGTAAATGTTTCTACCTTTTTAACAGAGAATAAAAGTTTACAAGCATTTTATTTTCATATCCATCTGTAAGAGTTGTGCAGTTTACTGTCGTTGCAGACTCAAATCCTGAGTCAAGAGTTGGGCCTATTTTTGGCCCCAGTCACAAAATACTATTGAAACGTGTCCCTCGTGCACCTCCTCCCAGTTATGTCCTGGACTCTTTTTAGCCTATAGAATGCCCTGAACCTCTCAGATATCCATCGAATACCACCATACCACCGTGTAGTACAGTACCATATATACATAAACACATGTACAGTAAACCAGACTTAGCCCCACAGCACTTAATGTGTAAATCAGAGAACAGTGGAATCAGACCAAAACAGTTACAGGAACACATGTGTATGTATGTAATGTAACACAAATTTACTATAGACTATTATGTAGTAATATAGTATTTTATAGAAAGTAGCCAGTATTGGTTATCATAAGTTTTAAAATGGCACAAACTTGTTTATATTAAACAGAAGATTAAAACATTGATTATTTACATTCTAAATGCACTTTGTTTGATACAGTTCTGTTCTGGACATGTTTGAAACAGTTCTGTTCAGTTCTGTCACTGTAGTGGACATGTTTGAAACAGTTCTGTTCAGTTCTGTCACTGTAGTGGACATGTTTGAAACAGTTCTGTTCAGTTCTGTCACTGTAGTGGACATGTTTGAAACAGTTCTGCTCAGTTCTTTCACTGTAGTGGACATGTTTGAAACAGTTATGTTCAGTTCTGTCACTGTAGTGGACATGTTTGAAACAGTTCTGTTCAGTTCTTTCACTGTAGTGGACATGTTTGAAACAGTTCTGTTCAGTTCTTTCACTGTAGTGGACATGTTTGAAACAGTTATGTTCAGTTCTGTCACTGTAGTGGACATGTTTGAAACAGTTCTGTTCAAACATGTTCACTGTAGTGGACATGTTTGAAACAGTTATGTTCAGTTCTGTCACTGTAGTGGACATGTTTGAAACAGTTCTGTTCAGTTCTTTCACTGTAGTGGACATGTTTGAAACAGTTCTGTTCAGTTCTTTCACTGTAGTGGACATGTTTGAAACAGTTATGTTCAGTTCTGTCACTGTAGTGGACATGTTTGAAACAGTTCTGTTCAGTTCTTTCACTGTAGTGGACATGTTTGAAACAGTTCTGCTCAGTTCTTTCACTGTAGTGGACATGTTTGAAACAGTTCTGCTCAGTTCTTTCACTGTAGTGGACATGTTTGAAACAGTTCTGTTCAGTTCTGTCACTGTTCTGGACATGTTTGAAACAGTTCTGTTCAGTTCTGTCACTGTAGTGGACATGTTTGAAACAGTTCTGCTCAGTTCTTTCACTGTAGTGGACATGTTTGAAACAGTTCTGTTCAGTTCTGTCACTGTAGTGGACATGTTTGAAACAGTTCTGTTCAGTTCTTTCACTGTAGTGGACATGTTTGAAACAGTTCTGTTCAGTTCTGTCACTGTAGTGGACATGTTTGAAACAGTTCTGTTCAGTTCTTTCACTGTAGTGGACATGTTTGAAACAGTTCTGTTCAGTTCTTTCACTGTAGTGGACATGTTTGAAACAGTTCTGTTCAGTTCTGTCACTGTAGTGGACATGTTTGAAACAGTTCTGTTCAGTTCTTTCACTGTAGTGGACATGTTAGAAACAGTTCTGTTCAGTTCTGTCACTGTAGTGGACATGTTTGAAACAGTTCTGTTCTGTTCTTTCACTGTAGTGGACATGTTTGAAACAGTTCTGTTCAGTTCTGTCACTGTTCTGGACATGTTTGAAACAGTTCTGTTCAGTTCTGTCACTGTTCTGGACATGTTTGAAACAGTTCTGTTCAGTTCTGTCACTGTAGTGGACATGTTTGAAACAGTTCTGTTCAGTTCTGTCACTGTAGTGGACATGTTTGAAACAGTTCTGTTCAGTTCTGTCACTGTAGTGGACATGTTTGAAACAGTTCTGTTCAGTTCTTTCACTGTAGTGGACATGTTTGAAACAGTTCTGTTCTGGACATGTTTGAAACGGTTCTGTTCAGTTCTTTCACTGTAGTGGACATGTTTGAAACAGTTCTGTTCAGTTCTTTCACTGTAGTGGACATGTTTGAAACAGTTCTGTTCAGTTCTTTCACTGTAGTGGACATGTTTGAAACAGTTCTGTTCTGGACATGTTTGAAACGGTTCTGTTCAGTTCTGTCACTGTAGTGGACATGTTTGAAACAGTTCTGTTCAGTTCTTTCACTGTAGTGGACATGTTTGAAACAGTTCTGTTCAGTTCTGTCACTGTAGTGGACATGTTTGAAACAGTTCTGTTCAGTTCTGTCACTGTAGTGGACATGTTTGAAACGGTTCTGTTCATCTGAGGACAGGGTTCAGCTTGGCACAGTGGCACAGTGGCACAGTCTCAGATGAACTTGCTCTGGCAGGGCAGTTGAGGTCAGACACTGGACCTGTTATAAGAGCATCACCAGCAGCATCTGAACAGCTCCAAGTCTCCAAAGGATTATATTTGTAAAGAGACAATGTTTTTCTCTTTTATATTGATTGTAAATTCCAAATTTTATGCATGCCTTTTTTGATATCTACTACTACTACATTGTTGTATGTTGCACCCTAAAGCTTAAGAAAGTTCCTAGTTCCTGTTCCCAGACAATCACACTAAAGCCCTTTGGGGTGTTTATAAGAACATAAGCAAATAGAAACTCAAAAAACGAAGTACCGTAATTAAATAATTTAAAAGTTAATTTAAAGCGAAATAAAAATACTTTAGAAAAAACAACAACACAACTAACAGACGGTGCCTAGACTAGTTTGAAAACTGTATTAAGAAAAGTGTAGAAAATTATTCAGTTGTAGACATCTGGACATGTGCACAAAGAGTCATTCAATCTGCAGATCTGGTCTGAGAACTATGCTATTCATCCTCTGAGTAAGCCTCGCCCACTGGGCGGAGCCTCCTGAAAATAACACTGATTTAACTCTTACCTTTCAGCATTCAGGGTTGTTTAGGGTAACAAAGAATAATAATATAATATAGCCTATATTATATTCACCACATGAGCACAGCTAAATGACATAAATATCATGTAACAGATTCTATGGCAGAGCTCAGTATGTGGTGCTATGGTACAACAGTCTTCAGGCCTTGTTTACAGGTTACATCAATTATACAAAATAATACACAATAATACGAATCACTAATGGCCCAAAATATCTGTGAAGTCTGTCTTCAAGCAGTGCTGTTCCATAGTATCGAGGGAGAATTACAGACATAACACATTGGGATACATTTTCAGAGAGGTTATTTGTGTGGTGGCATAGTGGTTCGTCTTACCTGAGTAGCCCCGCCCCCCCAAAATACCTTTTGGCTCCTCCCACCCGCTCTGATCCTCCTTTCCACTAGAAATGTAGCCACAGCAGTGTTTCCTTTATTGTTAACTTACTATATATATATATATATATATATATATATATATATATATATATATATATATATATATATATGTTTGTCCGAGACTGGCCAAAAACTGTCAATGAGATCCTAAACTTATATGATAATCATAAATCAGGTACAAGATGACTCAATGTTTTGGACTAATGTAACTCAGGGAACAGGATAAAGTCAGAGTTACTCCGGTTACTCCATGGAGTGGACGAGGGAAAGCGGATATTAATATTGCTCTTATGTTCCTGAGTGGAAATTTTCCATTGAGACATATTCTAAATCATTTCCAGTAGGTCAGAATTCTGTGAGGGGATTTGGTGTTGAAGTGTTGGATAGCATTGACCTGTTTTATGGGTCATATCTGTCATTTTTGGGCCTTTTCACATGACACAAAAAACTGGCAGGAATTTCTACATTTTTTGTTGACTTAAATAAACAAAAGTGAAATAGTTTTAATCTCAAACACCTCAGAAAGTGGTGCCATTATTCAACTCCAAAGACGTAACTGTTGTCAGTTAAATGCACTTTGAGACATGAGATATTAATATAACAAGTTTGTGGAGTTAATCCCAAACAAAGAATGAAAATTATAACATCAGAAATTATGACATGATCAAATTCAAGAATGTGAACGATTGTTCTCAAAACCTTGACTGAGCAGTTAAAATAATAATTTTAAAATGATAAATTATTCTATAATTTTCTTTTAATCCATTCTTCTTACTTTTATTTTAAAGTTGCACAGTGTAACTTTTCTGCTGAAGATTTTCACGCTTTGCCTGGAATGTTCCACTGAGCATTAAACATGAAATCCATCTCCATGGAGACAAGCAGCTGACAGGAAGAATGCATGTTTTCCTATGTATTTTAGTGATTGAATAAATGGAATAGAATTTAAAGCTCTACTGTGGAACATTCCAGGCAAAGCAATAGTTTATCAGGCTGCGCACTCCCACCAGAAAAGTTGCATAAAAGGTAAAAAGAATGAATTAACACAGATGTGAGACAAAGAATACAGATGCATGTTTTCCCAGGTTTTAGTCTAAAGGCTTAAATACAGATCAGGCATGACTTGCTCAAATTAGGAAGAGAAGCTGAATCATAGAAAAGAAACTGATCAAGAATTGGAACATATGCAATACATCTCAATGGAGGAATACAAAATCATGTCTGGAGGGAATTCTGTTGGGGAAATGTCCCGGATAATACTGGAGTTTGTTGGAGGAACTGTGACTCATCATGTGTTTTGAGACTTCATATCGTATCTCGGATGTAGGGCTCCAGCGATGGAGAGGATTGATGGATACATGTGGGGTGTACTTTTGGCTGCAGCAAAAAAAGGCAATAATTAAACAATTGTGTGATGATGACTGAGCCGACTGTCCAAAACTGGTATCAAATAATTGAATCTAGTTTATATAGAACTTAAATATTACAAATTTGGCTCATTTTGTAGGTTGTTGTTGTTTGTAAAAAGCAAATTGGGGAGAAAAACCACCGGCGTGAAACAAAAACAAACAAAAACATTTATGGACAACAACCTTAAATATCATCTATAAGCAAACCGTAAACTGAAACCAATTCTAATATAACATTTACCGGGAATTATTTAATCCCTCTGGAACTATCTCCATTCATCCATTGGTCTGTTTTTATATGAGCTGCAAATCCTCCACCTCAACAACCTGAGCACTTAACACATCCTCCACCTCAACAACCTGAGCACTTAACACATCCTCCACCTCAACAACCTGAGCACTTAACACATCCTCCACCTCAACAACCTGAGCACTTAACACATCCTCCACCTCAACAACCTGAGCACTTAACACATCCTCCACCTCAACAACCTGAGGACTTAACACATCCTCCACCTCAACAACCTGAGCACTGAGCACTTAACACATCCTCCACCTCAACAACCTGAGCACTTAACAAATCCTCCACCTCAACAACCTGATCACTTAACACATCCTCCACCTCAACAACCTGAGCGCTGATCACTTAACACATCCTCCACCTCAACAACCTGAGCACTGATCACTTAACACATCCTCCACCTCAACAACCTGAGCACTTAACACATCCTCCACTTCAACAACCTGATCACTTAACAAATCCTCCACCTCAACAACCTGAGCACTTAACACATCCTCCACCTCAACAACCTGAGCACTGATCACTTAACACATCCTCCACCTCAACAACCTGAGCACTGATCACTTAACACATCCTCCACTTCAACAACCTGAGCACTTAACACATCCTCCACCTCAACAACCTGAGCACTGATCACTTAACACATCCTCCACCTCAACAACCTGAGCACTTAATACATCCTCCACCTCAACAACCTGAGCACTGAGCACTTAACACATCCTCCACCTCAACAACCTGAGCACTGATCACTTAACACATCCTCCACCTCAACAACCTGAGCACTGATCACTTAATACATTGTGACTGGTATGAGAACATTATGTTGAGACATTTATAAGTTGTTTTCAATGAATTATTTGTTTAATCCACTGCATTATATCAGAGCTCTGACAACACATGATTTTAAACTGGAAATGCCTCATAAAAGATTGAGACAGTTCAAAGCCGAGTACATTAATTTCATTCAAATGTCTGATATCCTTATTTTCATTTCTAAACAACGTCAGGGCCATAACAACAACCAACTGAAAAAGCCTTTGCTGCAAATTATACAACAGCGCCATCTGGCGGCCATGCGCAGAACAAAGCCCACGTGGTTCTTCCAACTTACGTCTCAAAACTTGAACTAACCTCCTCATCTTGGACGGGGATGAGTCTGTCCACAGGAGGTGGAAGCGGCTGGTGCAGCGGTAACAACCTGGAGTTCAACGCCCAGACAACAGTGGAGATGATTGTGGATTTTAGGAAATTCAACGCTCTCCAGACTCTCTCATCTCCACCGTAGACTCCTTCTGCTTCCTCTGCACCACCATCACCTGGGACTTCAAGTGGGAGCCCACCATCAGCTCCCTCATCCAGAAGGCCCAGCAGGAGGATGTGAAGTATGATGTAGAGGATGTGAGGAGGCTACGGTCCAGAACCTCCCCCACAAGAACAGTTTCTCTCCCTCTGCCGTTGGACTTATGAACACTTAACACCTGCCACTATTCACACTGATCACTTTCTCCACCATTTCTGACCATCTGTACATTTTTATGTAGATACAGACATGTTTATTTTTTTTACCTTATTTGATAATGTATTGATTCCTGCACACCATATTGGCCTCTAAAGACGTTTCTATTATTTTATTATTCACTGTTTTATGTTGCACATAACGCTGAGACAAGTTCCCATGTTTGCAAACCGTTTATTTTTTTAAAGGATTTTTGGGGACATACAGTACATAGTCAAGAATTGGGAGTAGTGTGCTGTACCTTAACCACTCCACCACCAGGCAATAAACCTTTTCTGATTCTGATAAAGTATATTCCCCCCCTCTCCCCCCTCTCTCCCATCTACTCCCCCCTTTCTCCCATCTGCTCCCCCCTCTCTCCCATCTACTCCCCCCTCTCCCATCCTCTCTCCCATCTACTCCCCCTTTCTCCCATCTACTCCCCCCTCTCTCCCATCAGCTCCCCCCTCTCTCCCATCTACTCCCCCCTCTCTCCCATCAGCTCCCCCCTTTCTCCCATCTACTCCCCCCTTTCTCCCATCTACTCCCCCCTTTCTCCCCCCTTTCTCCCATCTACTCCCCCTTTTCTCCCATCTACTCCCCCCTCTCTCCCATCTACTCCCCCCTCTCTCCCATCAGCTCCCCCCTTTCTCCCATCTACTCCCCCCTTTCTCCCATCTACTCCCCCCTTTCTCCCCCCTTTCTCCCATCTACTCCCCCTTTTCTCCCATCTACTCCCCCCTCTCTCCCATCTACTCCCCCCTCTCTCCCATCTACTCCCCCCTCTCTCCCATCTACTCCCTCGCTCTGCTTTCAAGAAAATGATTGATCTTTGTACCAGGAATGTCCCAGATTTATCCAACATTAGCAAATTTTAATAAAACATGCAAAAACAACATATGAATGGTTTTGTGCAGTTAGGCATGCAATTACAAAAGAAAACTGCAGATTCTTCAGTGTTACAGAACGATCCAATAAAACATAAAACACCAAAACACACACAAAAGCTTGGATTTAAAACTTTAACCCGTTTCTCAAAGGAAATGCTTGCAGTTTAGGGTTTGAAGCTCGACCAGGGCAGAGTGTTGGGAACTCGACAACTTGGTCCAAGATTATTGGTGGGCCTCATCTCTCGTCTACAGAATGAGGGATGGAAAACAAACAAACATTGAGATTATTTTCAATCCTAGTCATAGATCACAAATAAAACAGCAAACATTGTAAATTCCATAACCGTGATAAAGTATAATAAGGTCCATAATGTCCAGGAGCGATAGTGAGTCACTGACCAGGGACAAGCTCAGGACGACTCGGACTCAACCAGGCTGGAAAATATCCAATTGCCATTTTTCAGGCAACAACAAATGTTTGTGGAGGTCTAATCTAGAGTGAGTTTTAGACAGGATTAGACTCCATGTTTTGTTGCTTGGAGAGGAAATAATTTTACTTAGCATAAAATTAGAATTGTTTGCAATTTGCGACCATTCAAATAGTCAGGACTACCTTAGCTTCACTTCAATGATTTGGCCTTGTGTTTACGTTTTATATAGTTGGGGGGAAACAGATTAGCCAGAGGAAACCCACCCACATATGAAGAGGTGCAGAGCCCCTTACCTGGCATTCACAGCAGTGTTGACGCCCCACACAAAAGGAACCACTCCATCAGAAGCTTCTACAGGGCACAGAGCAGGCGGTTTCACATTAGAACATGGACACCACACGTAAGACAGACACTAGAGACAAAGCCCACCTTCATCCCAGTCCTCCGTCGGGTTGGAGTTCACCCAGGTGCTCACCGGAACCTGCCAATGATTATTACCCTCTTCATTTGCCAGTTCATCTACAAAAAAGAAAAAGCAGGAGCGCGAGTCAAGCCAGGCCAAACATA
This sequence comes from Eucyclogobius newberryi, assembly GCF_026437365.1. NCBI lineage: Eukaryota > Metazoa > Chordata > Actinopteri > Gobiiformes > Gobiidae > Eucyclogobius > Eucyclogobius newberryi. The sequence continues at coordinate 13,002,239 of NW_027315801.1, read as the reverse complement.
CAACTGCACAGCCACGCAGCAATTAGGTGATTTAGAGACAGATCACAATTATCACGATTCATTTTTATCTTGTAACTTTGGATTGCTTTGAAGAGGTGAAGTAATTTTCTTCTGAACATTGGTTTGGTTAAATCCAAATCCAAAAAATAAAGTGTCTTAAAGGCGCAATGGATGATTTTTCGGCGATTTGAGAACTCAGATTTGTCGACTGACACAACAGACATGTGCATTTGTTTATTAGCGCAACGGATCGCATCGCATCTCTCGTCTCCCGTAGATTTCCCGTAGTCTTCTGAGTCAGCTCGAACCGTCTTTCACCTTCTTCATTTTGTCACGTACACCAAGGGAACTATATTATGATAGATCAATGCTCTTAGACACAGGGAAACGTTCTGCTCATGGGGACAAGCCTACAGCGGCTGCAGGTGAGCAGTAGGTGCGTTTTATGATTGATACGTGGCAGGACTAATCGGCAGTCCACGCCACGAGGAAATAAGACTCAGATTTGGGCCAAAAAAATCTTTCATTCAACCTTTAAGAATAAGATCACTTTCGATTAGATTTCCATCACTACATTTAAGATTTGTATCACTATATTTAAGATTTGTATCATTAAGATTTGTTTCACTACATTTAAGATTTGCATCACTATATTGCCCAGCCCTGATATGAAGCATTTCTCGTTTCCAAACCAACCATATAATGACACTGTTATTGATCTTGATGCACATTTTGCCTTATTATAGTTTAATCTTAACAGAACATTTAACAGATTGATGATATCTGCTCTGACAATGTTAAAATTTAGGCTCAAAACCGTTCTGTTTAGCAGAACATGTGGCAGAAAGGATTGCAGCACCATTCTTTCAAAGTCGTGGTCTCTAAAGCCCTTTGAATGACTTTTTGAAAAAACTGTGCTCTACAATTAAACTTGCCTTAAAACGCATGTGTTAAATGCCGTGATCCAATCCCGCTCCCATCATTCATCCCTCGATTCACATAAACATGATTTGAGTACAACATCATCAGACTTGTCTAACCGTCCACAGTGTTCAGAGAAATCTGGTCTTTGCAGGTCGCCATGTGGTGCTTCAGCTCGTGTTTGTGGACCAGATGACGGGCGTTGAAGGGACAGGTTTTCAGCTCACTGGCCAGTTTGGGGTGATTCTAGACAAAAATGAAACGTGAAATAACATGAAATGGCATTTAATATTCAGCTTTAGGATGTACAAAGAGTAGGGCTTGATTAAAATGTGAATGATGCAGTAATTCAGGTCCTAGTCCAAAATATCCTGTCCAAATGTTGTCTCTTTTGTACATTTGGACCTTAAATGTTTTTTTTTTTTTAAATAATGTAACTATTCTGGTGAGGTCAGCCCGTCTGCTTGATTTGCCTGGAATGTTCCACAGTAGGGCTTTAAACTTAAAAACAGTGCATGGCCAGTGCAGTGGATGTGTGGTGCGCCGTGGGTTCAATCGTTTGCCGAATGTCTGTACCCCACACGTTCCCCATTTCACAACTGTCTTGTCAAATGGGGCATTTGAGCCAGAAAAAAGAATCCCAATAATAATTATAAAGCCAATTTACTGGTCAGAGCTGCGGCAAGGTGAGCTCATTTTTTTATTTTTAAAATCGAGAGATCTTTATAAAATCTGCTGTAAATAAAAGTACGGTAAGCGGTTTGATAGTTTAGACTTTGGGGGATGGATATAGACTATTTTCTGTGTTAAATGGTAAGAATTAAGTCTTGTTTATTAAATCAATAATAAAAACCATGCTCAGCTTGTTTGTGATACCCCTCAAAAGATAGTGCACGGCTTAAAAACAACTTAAAACAAAAATATTACATCTTTTGAGTGGTAAAAGTCCTCAAAATGTATTGCAATAAAGATGAAAACCATGAATATTTCTGAGAGGTTTTAGACCTGATAGAACTGTACAAACCTTGCGACACTTGATGAGATGATAAGGGAAGCGACAGGCTCGAATTTTGTGACTTATATCAAAGGGGCATTGCAGAAGTTTGTCCGGGTCAATGTCGGCCTTGTCATCTGTAAATAAATCAAAATATATACAGGTGAATCACTTTAAATTAAAAACATGTTTGGCATTCATTTATGTTCTTTACCAAATTCCTTTTCTGGTTGGGCTCTCCCAGCCGTGGGAAAACTGAGAGGTTCACTACTGGTTCCAAAAGTGATTGTATTCATTTTGGCTTCGTGTCACCACCGTCCTAAAACTAAAGAACAAATGAAAGACAGACACATAAAAGTTGGCAATAGTTCAATTAGGTCAAGTGCACTGAAGAAGGTGGCTCAAAATAACGAGGTATAATATGAGGTCACATAAACCCTTTTCACCTCGGAAAAGTCCTCTGAAGTTTATCAAAGCGAGAAAGTCTGCGACTGTTCGCAAAGGTAACGTTAGCGTTAGTTAGGCTAAGTTGTAGTTAGCGCTAAGCAGAAAAGCACCCAATATATTTAAATGCAATTTCTAACTCAAACATGTGAGTGGTATTATGTATTAATTGAGCTGGATTGTATAGTTGTTTTACACAAACCCTGCAGCTGCTGCTCCAAGGGACGTTCTTTTCTGCTCAAACCACGCCACGAGTTCTAACGAGACTTCGGCCAGGTGAGATTTGAGAACATGAGGAGCTACTGTGGTTTTGAAATTATAAAAGTTTAGAACAATCATTTTATAATACCAAAATAAACTATATATACTTTATAAATGGTTAAAAAAGAAAAAAAAATGGTTGTGAACAAATACAAGTGAAACATGAAACAAAGAATATGAAAAATCAAAGAGTTTTTGGAAATGATAAGTATATATGTAATATGTAGTTTTGCATTATGTGTTTAAAAAGGGAGATTATGATTTTAGCATTAGATGAAGGCAAACATATCATGTTTCCTTTTATCTGTTCATGGGTTTAGCTTGTTTACAGGTGATATCTTGACTTTTGACCATTCAAAGAATCCTTAATTGTCATGACAACTCTGAACTCATAAACTCAAATACTGGATATAACAGACTGAAATAATAGGGACAATAAAATAGTACTTTCGAAATTGAAACGCAAACTTACATGCAAACCCAAGAAATTCAAATGTGTTGCTTATTGTTTGTTTTAAAATGATGTCAGTCGAGTTAATCATTGAAAATGGTTTATAATTTACATTTTGCCTACAGTCACCTACATTCAGCATTTAACATTCTGATGACAAATCATTCTGAATTTATTATTCTATTATATCATAATTTTTTTTTGTAGAAAGAATTATGGTCATAATAATAAACCCATATCTGTTTGCGCTGTACCCTAGACATTACGGTAACGCCGGTAACGCGGAAGTGCCGGTTCAACATGGCGCTGTCCTGCTCCAGCCTCTGTGCTCATCTGTCACTGGCCAGGATCTGCGGTTTCAGGATAAACAGCGCAAGAAACAGCCTTTTTTCACCGTATGTGTCCTGTCAGAGCAGGTAATGCTACAATCTGTACAATTAATGTGGTGTTTTATTCATTTGTTCCATTGATTTCACTAATATCCTTGAGCCAGTTGTCGCTAACATGCTTTCATCGTACAAAAACATAACTGCGATCATCCGTTTTACCACATATTGTCATTTTTATTGTACATTTTCAGCTAACACGATGCATATTTTGAGTGTGTGTCCTTATATAATCTAATAATGACTAAAACACAACATAAAGGTCATCTGCTGTCACCTCTTGTATATTTTTAGGTTGCCTCTTGGTAAACCAAACTACTCCACGTCCAAAGTAAGAAGAGGACTTGGTCGATATGTCTCTTCAAAGCTTTATTATGTCAACGCCAAATACGAAGTGTTTCTCAAAAGGCGGTTCCCTCGTTTTTATCAGCTCCACCGCACATTTTTTGAAGGTAATAATGTGCCATGGGGCTTGTATGATATTCCTGCACAGTGGCATCATCAGCATCAGTAGAGCTGGGTATGGCCAAGTACAGGGATGATATTCTATTATATTCTAATCCAAGCATGTAACAAAGGGTTAGAACAATGCTTGTCATTAGTATAAAAAAGCAAATTTCTTTTAAATATGCAATCTACTATTCATACATTTTATTTCATCTTTTATAAGTACACATGTTCTGGCCTAGCACTTCACAATATAATATGGTTTCTGATACTTTAGAGCTTGATAGAATACATGTCCTGATACAAAGTCCACTAAATTATGTTTTTAATTAGAATGACAAAATACATAGGAATTTCTTGTTCAGAATGTCCTCAATCAGAATACAATTGTCTCCTGAATAAGTCGCCTTTTCAGCTCAGCAGATTCAGCTTAATGCAGCAGTCACACGGTTATTAATAAGTGCAATGTATAATAAATGTATGTTTTTAAGTATCACAAGGAATCGATGATCGACACTCGCATTACCAAGAAGTCCGTCACAATATATTGCCCTATAAAGTACGACCCTGCTGCACGTTGCACATCATAATAGTGTAATGGACATAAATATGAAATTAAATCTCTATTGGAGAGCAGGGGTCAGGATAAAGACACAGTTTAAGAAAGATCATAGAAAATCCTCGGCTGTCCACAATCTGACCTGTTTGATTGAATAATATTATAACTCTTTAACTCCAGTGTTAAGGCTGAGATTCAGTAACTTCAAATTGTTAATAAACCTTTTTGAGTATATTTTTTAATCGAGAGGTCCAGAGCCTTTGTCAATAAAAGGATGTGTTTTGGAGCCGAGTTCAGACTTGGGAGGAAGAAATTTGACTATATTTGTTTTAAATAGCAATTATTAAAAGTCCGTCTAGTTTATCTTTCGAACAGTGAAAGCCATTTGTAGTTCTTCTTTTATAAGACAACGTAAAATTGAATAAAAATTGTGATTTGTTAAAATTAGGGAAAAAAACAAAATTTTTACTTCCCTAAAAAAATAAATTCACCCCTTTTGACAGAGATGAGACATTACATTTGTGTCAGTTTTTGCTTAAAGTGGATTATCCTGGTTATTGAATATTAACCATAAACCCATAAAAGTATAATTTATCCCCCTAAAATGACATTACGTGAGCTTAGCCTATAATGAAAAATCAAATCATTGCTGCTGCGTCGTGTTGAAACTAACTACCTTGAACTGTTTTCAGGGTTCAAGCTACTTTTTCGAGATGCATATGAGGTGAGGAGGATCAAATCAAAGCTCTACAGTGAGCGGCTGCACTACAAAGATCTTCCGTACAGGGAAATGGAAACACTCAGACAGGTGAGCCACATTTGTCCTGGTATCACTGTATATTTGTCCTTGTACAATATAATGTAAACTGAAATACTTTTTTCTCAGTTTCGCAGGGATCTGATTAAAGCCATCCCACTGGTGTTGATCTCCATCCCTCCATTTGCAAATTATCTAGTTTTTGTCTTGATGTAAGTTACGTCTCAAATCGAAATAAATGTCATTAACAATATTTTTATTTAAAAGGTAAAAACAATTCTATTTCAACAAAAGATTTCAAGAAAAAATTTGCAATCTAGATTCTAAGAACGATATTGATATATTTTACTTTCTTGATCACAATATTCTGATGATATAATTGCAATCAACCAATAAATTGTGCTAAGTGTCCTAGTTGATGTTCAAAAAGTGCACAAAATGTAAAAAGTTGACCAGAAAAGTGCAGAAATATCTTATTTTACCTTATTTGGAAGATTAAAACGTTCCTCATCTTTTTATTTTTAATCTGTTCTTTATGCAGCAGAGGCTTTTATTATAGACAATATACTCAATAATCTATTTGTGCTAATCTCCCAGTATAATTATAAGACACTATGAAGAGATAAGGATGCTTTTTTGTTGTGATTCAATTGCACTCCAGATTTCCCCCCCATTTCGTCTCTTTTCCTGATTTATAACTCTTTTTGGCAGGTACTTTTTCCCGCGGCAGGTGCTGATCCCTCACTTCTGGACGCCGCAGCAGCAGGTCACATATCGGGGCATTTATCACTCGCTGAGGGCCCGGCACTATCCGTCTGTGCTGAGAGGGCTGGAGCAACACCATGTAAAGGACGGAAACTTACAACGGAGCCTCAAAGACCTGTGTGTCAAAGTGAGTGAGGGGTCAACAGACTGGAATTGATGACAAGAGGTGATATTTTAACAAACTTTCATGATGTATCTGGTTTTATGGCAGGTGCAAAGTGGAGCCAGTCCTAAAATGTCAGAAGTTCTCGCCGTTCGAAGCCTGTTTTCTGGACCTCCTCTGGGCATAAAGAGGATTCACACCGAACAAACGGTGACTCCAGTTACATTTTTTAAGCCAATAGTATAATTTTTCTCTGGAAACATGAATGAAAGAAAGAGGAACGTACGAATGTCAACATGAATCCCAAAACGGCTGTATTTATTGGAGATCTGGGTTTTAAAATGAGCAGTGGCATTGACCAGGCTTATTTATTTACGGTACTCTTCCATGGCTGTACACAGATTCTGATGCTTTTAAACAACATACATTAATTGAAAATGTTTATACGTTCCTGCAATAAGGCTCTCACTTACACGTCAGACAACTGTATTCTGATATTAAGAGCTTTGTGAACATAAAATGACAATGTATTTTGTTATTCGGCACCAACCTTTAACACCGTTTTATCTGGTATATCTGTGTCCCGTACAATCTGGACCACTAGAAAATATTAGCCTGGCGTAGACCATGAAACCCCAAGTGAAGACCATAAGAAACTTTTTATATAAGAAATTACACAGGGTCACTCACATGTCATACAAGGAGAAGATTTAAAGTTTAGTCTACAAGTCATTAGAGTAGCTGCAGTCTTAGTCTTTTTCTAAGATAGTGCAGCTCCTAAGTAAATGTTGACTGTTTCTGCAGAGACTGTTGAGTCGGCTGCTCTTCCTGACGCCGCACTTGCCCGTGTTCTTGGTCGGTCGGAGGCTGAACAGTCACGCTCTGGAGCTGCTGCACCTGGACCGAGCCCTAAACCGCCTGGGCCCACATCAGCTCAGCGAGGGCGAGCTCAGACAGGCGAGCGCGCACCGACAACACGCTTTTAGAACATTTAGAACGTTTTATAAGACTCGACTGAAGCTAGTGACAAAACAATAAATCAACTCACTGTATGTAGTGTGCAACTGGTTGAATTTGAACTGATCGACAGTCATTTCTAATCTTTAATGATCAGCTTTGGTCTAGGAATGTCAAGGTTATCAGGTTAATCGATAATCGTTATTATTTAGGTCACAATATAATCTTAAGGACCAAAAAGTAATAATTGTCTTTTAGTTCAATACTGAGTCCAAAAAATAGACCTCAATGTAAATAAGTTTATTTATCTGTCTGTCTTTATTTAGTTTTTTGGATAGTTCAGTTTTGTAAAGCCGGTCACAAACTTGAGGAACAAGGAACATGTCAGAACTGTTGTTTGGTGAATACTCGTTAAATGGTGGTGTTTTTTCTCACAGACTAAAATGTTGTATCGTGACATCCCTACTTTGGTCTTTTTAATGGAGAGTCCAAACTTTGGAAGAAAACATTAACCTTTTTTTAGTTTAAAATGGTAATTATTTAAGTGTCTTGTTTATGTTTTGGAACTTTGTCTTGAAAGCATTTAAAAAATAATAATTGAATCATACAAAATAAAATCTAATCCATTTTTTAAATTTTGTTTTATTTAGAGCAAGTTGGTAGGTACAAATAAGTATAGAATATACTAAATAAATAAATAAATATAGAATTTGGTTTCTTGTTCAAGCTCGAAAAGGAGTGAGAAGAGGAGAACTGATTGAATCCCACCCGTCTTAAATTAAAGATAACATCAAAAACACAACTACATAATCAATGTGTGATCAATCAATAGAAGGAAAAACATTTATTCATGTTTATGTCGGCGAGCAATATTAAACGTTTAGAGGCTTATAGGGGACTAATACGTGATAACTAATGACCACAAGACCTATCATTTCTATGTAAAATCAGTTTCTGAAATGTCACAAACCGCTAAGCATTTAGAACATTTAGCTGAATTTAAATTTTTTAATGTGTTTTTTGGCCTGAAAACCTTTTTAAACTTGTACTTAAAAATGTACTTCTGAAAACACACGGCCGACTTGAAAGTGGGCGGGGCTGTTAAGCTCCTTTGCTGCGTTTCGGCTGATGTCACAACATTTCAAAGGCCTATAAAATGTTCTGGAGGGGATCATAAGTTCAAAGTCCTAGTTACTGGTATAAACATTTGTGGATTTTGCCTTTGTATATTTGCTCTGAAAATTCCATGTAATAATAATGAATCAGGAAACTTTTTTTTTATTTGAGTGTGTGAAATCGGAGACGGAAAACTGACAGTGATATTATGTGGATAAGATCACTCTACTGAACTGTAGAAATTCTAATAGGGTTAGGAGACATTGACAAAAATAAATATTTTTTAAAAAGCCATCTCAATATTATTCAGATGATACTTTAAGAATGCACCAGGAGGAATGTGAATGCACCATGAAATGAACCACAAAAGAGCAGAAATATCCCTTTATACTGCTGTTTGGGAGATTACACCTGATGTCTTTTGACTCAAGTAGTTGTATGTTGTATGTTATTCTAGTTTTGCATAGCTCCAAAACAAAACCAACAAACATTCCAAAATAATTGTGATATTATGCAATTTTGATACATCTCCCACCTCTACACCTGAATACTGTCTAAAAATGTAAGTTTTAGTATGACGTTTTTACAATTTTCAAATTTTGGCTTGATTTGGTGTATTTATACCCGTTGAAAATAGAAATGATAGTTTTACTCAAATCTAGTCGATATTTGTGAAGATTCAAAATGTATACATAATTTACACAAAGAAACAACTACTATAACTACTATTAAGAAACTTATTTTGACGCTCTAAACATTCATTCAACAAAATAAAGGCTCTTGTATAGTTGATTAAAAAATGGGGACAATAAGTAGGTTTTGCCCAGTGTTTGATGGGTAATTTCCTAGTGTGATGTCATCAATTACAAACAGGAAGTGAAATTATAAACATAAAAATGTACTATGCTGTGATAACATTTCATCATTTAGTAAAATTCTAATTATTTTTATCTTAAATGCATTTTAGTTCAATAAGTTGTCCGACCTGTAGAGGGCACTTTAATCCTTAAATAAAGTCTTCATGTTGGCTGCACTGTAAAGGAGCAAAGTCATCATGGAGTACGTAGTTCCTTCTGGCTTTTCACGCTCCTCATAACTGTCTCATGTCTACTTGTTGTTTTAATAAAATGCTGTGTTTCCAGGCTTGTTTCCTGAGAGGACTGGATTCTGACGGCCTCGGTGTAAACCAGTGTCGTGCATGGTTGTCCCAGTGGCTTCAGGTTTCCTCTGCGCTAAAAGGTACGTTTCAATTCAGTTGGACACAATAAGTTTGGAAAAATGACATGTTTTCCTCTTCTCCTTTTTTCCGCAGAGTCAGAAGTGTCATTGCTTTTGCACAACATGGTTTTTCTCTCGGCCAACTTTTCACACGGGTCCTGAGTGCACTGACGGGAAGGAAACCCGTCAGCATCAGGCAAGAATTTGTCAAATGTAAAGCCCCTTGACCTTTTGTGTCTCTTCTCTCGATACATAACTTGTATGTAAAGTAGAATCCAAAAAAAAATTCTAATGTTTTATAATGAGACGTTCTATATTGTAAGGGAAAGAAAGTAATGGGCATTTCAAGTGACGTAACCTAATGAGATCAAACTTGAGGAAATGAGAAAAATCTGCTTTCTCAGCAAAAGGTCCCAAAATAATATAAAAAAGTAAAGAAAAGAACCTTGGAACACATTAATTACTGGGTAAATACATTTATCACGTTATACAGTAAGATTGGTGTTGATTTAATCCTAAATCAAGTGTCAAATTTAAAGTCACAATCCCACCATTTATTCCTTTTAGTAGTGATCAAAGTGCTTTTTTCTTTATCAGTGCAGATTGTTTTGAACCCAGAGCAACCGAGGGCCAATATTTTGGTCTGATTTATCATTTCCCCAAATGATATGATTTGAATTTTTAAAACAAACTCGTCCACAACCCTATTTCACTAGTGCAAGCCGATAAGAGCTGTGCAAGCACATTTTGTACAGTGTCCTCTTTACTAGTTAAATATCTTTCTTTTTGTCAGAGCTTGAGCCAAGTCAACAAACCGGCCTGTGTTTGACATGTAAGGCAGTTGCTACGCTAAAAAGTGCAAATATCTGCCCAATGTATCGGTCTATCTCTATTACTTGGACGCAATAATAGTTTAGGGTAGATTCAGAATGATTGGACGTCTTTTTAAAGCTCTTCATCGCTTTTGCCGCTTGTGCCACGTATCCGAGCGTATCCGAGCGGTGGAAAGACGAGCCATTGGTGGTTCAGACACATTCCAGTTATTTCAAGTTTATTCACTCCACATACACGTCTCGTTTGTTTACGACACGCACTGCATTGTCTCATACCTTTTACCTCAAATGTATTTACGTAGTTAAAATGTAGACGCCTTGTATGTGGAAGTGGGTGATACAGTATATTGTCAGCTGGAAATTGTCACTAACAGAAGGTGATAGTCTGCACTTGTGTCATGACAGTTTTACATTTACAGTCCATCCTAGTTTTGCGCAATACTTGAACCATAACCAAAACATTTGCTGACGCGTTTCTGACCGACTGCAAACATATCCATCGGAAACGTTATTAGGATTGCTGAAATTTCCCACCCTTTTTGTGTCTTGTCTGCATTTGTGAAGGTTTTGAATGAAGAAACCAGAGATTAGGTTAGATTAGGTGTGTTGCATAAAATATTTACACAATTTGCAATGACATTCATGTTCTAAAAGTGTCTTCTATCATTTAATTTCGATATCGAACATCCCGAGGATTAGTTTAAATTCAACACAGCAGTTCGAGCTGTCTAAAAAGAAAAATGGGGGCACTTTATTTGATGTTTACTCTTCACGCACAATGTTATATTTAAATTCTGGGTCTGGTTAAACAAAGGGCAAGTGCTTGTAGATGTAGTAATGGCTTGGTTTGAGCTTTCTGTCCATGAAGTACACGCATTTCATATTCAGTTGTGCATAATCTGTGTATAATTGCTTTGAATGTATCTTTTGTTGCTGTGCCAAATGATAAATTGAAAAGATTTTATTTCTGGTGGTGTGTGTGTGATTTTGTTGCTCCAATAAAACAAACCGATTTTTCTTTTTACAATATTTAATAAAATAGTAAAGCAACTACCACAACCCAATAACCATATAAAGTGTCTAACATAGAAGAATATTTCCTCCTACACAAATGTACATAACTCTTGAACTCTGAACTTGAAACGGCTCCCAGAACCAATTTGAAGCTGTTTTTGTAACTTGTCATGTAAATAAGATATTCTTGTGCAAAGTAAGTGAAGGTGAGATCAGGTGACCATTAAACAAATATTTTACCAAACTAAACTTAGAGTTGAGTCACTAAGAGGGTGCACGACATCACATGACTTCGTAGCCGCTCCGGATGCCTTTCATCAACAGGCAGGCGAACACCACACCCAAAATCTAGAAACAAAGTAGAATCATGTATTTTCAAACACATTTTAAAAGGAATGCCCAAAATCTGTGCATCTGTTTGAACTTACTTGAAACAAGGCGATGACAAGTGCTGCGACTATGACCCACTGGATGTTTGCCTTCAGCACGGCCTCCACAGCGTCATGACAGCCCTGTAAACACAAGACATTTAAACAACTATTCCTCTGTCAGGAACACATCAATAAACATTTAAGTTCTTTATATCGTTATTGGCCTTTATCTCTTGTATCTCTGTTTTAGAAAGTAATATAATGTATCTACACAAAGCACACATTACTTTATATCTCAGGTGTGGAGTCCATCTACTTGCAACAAAGAGTTACAAAGGGGATACAAACAAAGCTAGCTTGTCCCTGACAGGCTAATGTGAGCACACAGTTGCACCAGCTCTATGACATCACAGATCTGGGAACGAGTGGGAGAGGACTTGACAACAGGATTCATCAAACTTGTGTGAATGAAGCTATTGGGGGAACAAGGTTATAATGTTTCAAAGCTCAAAAAGTCACATTTGTATATGTGTTACGGTGACAATAGTCAGACTTCTGTTATTGTCATATGTGTACATGTTATGTGTTGACACTTGACCCGGATGCTCTACGGCAAACACTATATTGGGAGTGTGACCACCTGCATGATATCTGTAATCAAACCTGTGTGACAAGGATTACCTCGTGCTGCCTGTGTTCTGCAATAAAGCCACGTTTACAATTAAACTACCGCTCGTCATTTTACAGTTATATGCACAGATGTGATTGGTTCAGCCTGAGGGCCTCTGGTTGTCTACGTTCCACACTGGCTGCTGCGGCGCTTGGCCCAGTGCCACAAGCCTCTACGTTGCTCTAGTGCTTAATGTCTTGACGCAAACAACCACAAAACTTACTGTATTAAAGGCTTTTATTTACCACACCTAATGAGCAGTTCCACAATCCACTAGTTCCACTGGTTTCCACAGTTGTCTAATATGTCACGTGACATCACTTCACGATCAGTTCAATCAACTAAAGCAGAAATAATGGCTATTACAGTGGCCTTCAATAAAAAAGTGTGGTCTGCTCTAGAGGAACAGCTTTGACACTCGACTCCTTCTGGACCAGGAATGGCATGTTCACCAACTGCTGTCCAACTGCCGCAGGCGCCACAGGACGACATCTGAGACTTATGTGCATGCAACCAGTACTTTCTTAATGTGAACACTCATATATTTATTAATATATTATGCCAATATATTAGGACAATTTGAGAAATAAAAATGGAAAATTATAGGAAGTAGTTCAACAGAATACCTCCACTATTAAACAATTGCACAAAATAAACATGTATTCATAAACATGTCAAACACATATTCATGTGCAATTACTGTCGTGATCACATGCAATGGTATTTATGTATTTATTTATTTTTATCTTTATTATTTTTCCCCTCCATCCCTTGTTGGATAATGGAAGGTTTTGTCTATGGGAGTTTTTGTTTATAGGAGATCTTCTACTGAGAGTGTTTTTCAAACTTCCTATAAGTGATCTGTTCTTTTCTTCTGTATCTACCTCTGTATCTACCTGCGTTGCAACAATGAAATTTCCCCATGTGGGACAATAAAGGAATATCTTATCTTATCTTAACAGAATACCTCCACTATTAAACAATTGCACAAAATAAACATGTTTTCAGGGGTGATTACTTTTCTGTTGTATCATTTAAATATTGCCCATTGTTTACAATCTGGTTGCTAGGTGGCAGTTGCGGAATTACCTCTACCTATGTCATATTTTATAAACATCACCAAAATTGCCAAACTGGCCATTTGTATCCATCCAAGTGGAGAACTAAATATGCTGTCTATGTTGTTAGGGTTATGAAAAAAGTATTTTGCCCTCAACAAAATGAAATGCATGTGATTCTTGTATTATTCTTGTCAGACTATTACTAATCACTAGAGTTCTTTACCTTCTGGTAGACTTTGGAGGCGTCGCTCATGGTTCCTTTTCCACAGTTCTTGGTGTCATTGATGCAGCACGAGTCCGGCACCGTGTTTCCTTCAGGAGTTGAAGATCTCCAGTCGCTCGAGCTGTTCGCGCCACAACACTTCAACTGGAAAAAAAAGAACACACATCATGCAACTTGACAAAAGGAAACGGAAGCACGTTTCAGATTTTTTATGGATCATGTTTAGTGGTTCTCCTTCATCACCAGCTTTACGCAGAGAAAAAATATGATGTTTTTTTGTTTGTTAAAATAAATAATGCTATGAACAGCTTCTCTTTCGCTTATACCTCTGAGGAAATAGACTCAAAAAGAAATCCTTCTGTGGTTCATTTTACGGTCGATTTAATTTGCGCCTATGAAAACCCTGAAAGTAAATAGCGGTATCTTATGCCAACAGTGAGTAAGAAACACAGTCTCCAACAGGATCCAGAGTGTTGGGCGAAGGTGTTGTCTGTCATCTTAGGTTCAGGTTAAACTCACGTCGTGCTGAAGTTTGTCCACGGTGGCTCTGAACTCGTCGCTGCTGTTGTTGTAGTTGTTGATCATGTCTGCGAGGCTGTCCTGAACCACAACAGAGACCTGCCGAAAAACGTCAGAATAAACAATAACAGACATAATAATTAGGGTTTAAACAGGTTCATCGCTTTGTCACAATTGTCAGCTAATACAGTCATGGAATCATATTGTTATCTGAACTTGACATGAACTCCAGAACATGTTATGTGATGAGAAATGAGGAGGTTTTATGAATCAAACTAAGTAGTATTTACATCAAATAAAGGAAACAGCCGATTGCAGGTTGTTGAAGAAAAGTGCTGTTTTATCTGAATGGTTCTGGGTCAAATTGAGTAAATATGTCATAATATTGGGCCTTTTGCAATCGAAACAACTAATCGATTAATAAAACGGATTATTGCAGGATGAATCGATTTGTAAAATAGGTGTTAGTTGCAGCAGCCTTAGACTTACGACAGCGCTAGTGTTTGGCTTTACTTTTTAAGTAAGATTCGATTAGAGGAGGGATATAATCGATAATATAACAATTGTTTCTTTAATTTATGTAAAAATAAGACTATGTTGACTATATTGTTGGAAGTCAAAACTATCGTGCAGTGTAATTTTTTTTGTCTTTCAAATGAGAATGTAATTGTGGTTAATCTTAGGTTCTATAAAGAGTTGAGTCTCACTCACTTTGTTTCTGTAAATGTATCCGGCGATGGCGGCTCCGATCTCTGCGATGATGACCAGACTCATGAGGATGGCAAACTAACAAAACAACAAGATCATTGATAATAACAGATAATAAGAATGCTGATGTTATTCATGACCTAAAATAACATGGAAAACAGATGAACAAGTACTAACAGGTGATAGTTTAGGTAAAAGTATCATGTTGACAAAATCTACTTAAAAGTATTCAAGTAAACTTTTAAAATGTACTTTAGAGTCAAAAGTAAAATACAGATATATGCTCTCTAATGTATTAAAAGTAAAAAGTACAAACAGTTTAAACAATTATTCACAAAATAAAGTTGTCAAATCATAACTATTGTGTAATTTGTAAGGATTTTGGCCCTTATTTACAATATGGTCGCTAGGTAACACTTGTAGAATTCCCCTATATCACAGCTGCTGCTCATGTCCAACTAGGAAGTAACACTGTCAACTTCAACAAAATTGGCAAATTGAGGATGAATAGACATTGATAAGATTTCACTTAAATCTATTACTTTAACGTTTGTAACCAACACTGCCCCACTACCAGAAAATGTACTTGTCCCATAGACCAGTGTGCTGGACGTTACCATGGTGACCATGCAGTAGTTCTCCTTCCAGGCACCGCAGCAGCCGAAGAAGGCGACGAGGAACACGATGACTCCCAGAGCGATGAGGAGGATGGGTGCTCCAGAGGCCGAGGGGTCTTTAATAGACAGAGTGCTGTGAAGAGAGACTTGCACCAGGACGCCCACCACGATCAGAGCCAGGCCACACAACTGCACATGAAGAGCAGGAAACAAGGCATTAAAAGACACAACTGCACATGAAGAGCAGGAAACAAGGCATTAAAAGACACAACTGCACATGAAGAGCAGGAAACAAGGCGTTAAATGACACAACTGCACATGAAGAGCAGGAAACAAGGCGTTAAAAGACACAACTGCACATGAAGAGCAGGAAACAAGGCGTTAAAAGAGTCACACAGCTTTACAAGCACTATGACTGCTGTACGTGTGTTGCGATCAGCCCACTGTTGTGATCATGGGCTAAACAAATACAATGGAATATAAGATAAGATAAGATATTCCTTTATTGTCCCACATGGGGAAATTTCATTGGTGCAACGCAGGAAGATACAGAGGTAGATACAGAAGAACAGATCACTTATAGGAAGTCTGAAAAACACTTTCAGTAGAAGATCTCCTATAAACAAAAACTCCCATAGATAAATAAATAAATACCATTGCATGTGATCCCGACAGTAATTGCACATATGTGTCACGACAGCACATAGATTGCACATGAATTTCACAGTAATTGCACATGAATTGCACATGAATTCCAACAGCAATTGCACATATGACAGAATTGCACATCAGTATTAGGTTAGGTCAGTATTGCGACGGGATAACGTGACGATCTCCGGGTAAGACGACTGTTCTCCGCAGTTTCATGAGTTCCTCCTTTGTGGAAACGCGGTACGGCGCCGGCCGGGGGGCGGGGCCGGAGCCGGGGGCGGGGCCGGAGCCAAAACACATCGCAACGGCACGACGAAAACACTCAATCCAGCCGAATAAAGTCAAAACAAGTTAATTTAAAGCGATTCCAGTGCGTGTCTCGATCGTTCGTGAAGTTCCTCTGTCATATAAACGTGTATATAAACGTGTACCGACGACACGCCGTACTTTAGCGCGGCCGGAGGGCGCGCGGGGGGGGGGGGCTGGTGGGCTCGCTCGGAGCTAGCTCACGTCACAACAACACAACGAACGCAACGAAAAACGCTCAAATCCAGCCGAAAAAAGTCAAAAACAGTTGAATTAAAAAACTATTCCAGCGCGTGTCCCTATCGTACAGTAAAATAGAAAAAATATACTAACTATATTTACAAAATATAGGAGATAAAGCACAATAAGTGTGAGAAAGAAGAGAGAGCGTTTACACCGGGCTGCCAGCTGTACCAGCGCCTTATGACGTAAATATAATCAAGATTGAGGCCATTTTCTCACAAGACTCAGGATGGAGGGACTGGAACCTTCTTGTCGCCATGGAAATGTTGTTGTTTTGCCTGTAATGTTCCACAAAATGATATAAAACGTAGTCACCTCCATGCAGACACCACCAGACCTGCAACTGCTTGATTGCTGTATTAGATAAATGAATGAGTTTCTGTTCAAGCAGGTGACGGCCAGACCCTCCACCAGAAATATTACTTTGGTCGGGATTGTGTCATCAAGTTTTAGTGTAGCCTAACGATAAACTAATGGAGATTTGAAATAACTAAATACTAAACTTAGCATTGAGTCAAAAGTATTATACTGGGCACAGTGGTGGGAGAAGTTTGTTGTTACTCAAAAAGTAGATACAGAAGCAAAAAAATACTCAAGTAAAAGTATCACAGTAAAAGTAAGTTTCAATCCAGTGCTCGACAATTTGCTGCATGTCATTCCCCAGTCTCATCCCCATTTCACGCTGCACTGTCCTGTGCAATAAAGAATAAATACTAAAAAATCCTTTTGAAAAAAAAAGTAATACAATTTAAGTAAAGTAAAGTAAAATCCAGTGATAATAGTATTTAGTGACCCAGCAGTGAGTTGTTCCATTGCTCTTTTGTTCAGTTTTACATTCTTTTGGCAAATGCATCTCTATGGACGTTTAGCACACACTTGCAACAAACATGGTGAATTTTCATGGAAACAGTCCTTTTTAAGAGCTCTAGAGCTCAGGTCTGTTCCCTAATTCTGGTTTAGTTTGGCTTACTTTGTTGCTATTTCCATTCGAGGGAAACATCTAGTCTATTCTCAGATCTTTTACAGGAGCAAAGCCTGAGCCCTGAGGAGCTTTAGGGAATGATGAGCCTGAGTTCTAGTTTATGACAAACGAGATTGAGCAATAAGTCTGGATTTTTTAAAATTAACTTTCAGGAACAGCTTCCAGAACATAAGTATATAATGTGTGATAATCGATTTGACTTGTATCTGTATTAATGGTGCCAATAATTGTGAATCATGAAATAGTAGAGTTTCTTGTTACAAAAAAACATGAAACTTGTTGACATCCCCGACAGAGGACAGCTTTGTTCAGGCTCAAGGTTGTGCAACACTCTTCTTCTCACAACACCTTACAACACACTGCACTTTACTCAAAACCTGTCAGTGACAAAACCAAAAAGAAGAAAAATAAGGATGTTGCAACAGGCAAAGTGTAAATGAGGAAATACAATATGGATTCATCATGGTTGTGGGTGATGTGTGTAACAGAGGAGTGAACTGTTTGAACAAGACCGACTTGGATCAACCATAAGGCAAATAGAAGCCACTTCCTTTTATTGACAGTACCACGTATGGACAGACGCATACTTCATTAAAAGCCCATATGACAAGTTTGCAGTTTATTTTAAATGATCACTTAATAACGTGGGATAGAACCTATGGTAAATGTGTATCATAGCTTTACACCAATCAAGTGGCAGTTAGTAAATAAGAATTTTTAAATAAAATTTACAGGAAGTTGCCGAATCCCTCTGTGATGTCATCAATAAGCGACATTCCATCAAAAATGTAGGGACAATTTACACACAAAATCACAAAACGTTATCAGGTATTATTATTATTCGTCAAATCAAAACTCTAACCCACTACTTTAATTTATATGGGTTTTGGTCCTTGTTTACAGTGTGGTTGCTAGGAAACACCTGCAGTACCCTATGTCACATCTGCTGCTCAGGAAGTAACATAATCTTCACCAAAATTGGCAAAATTGGGGAATACGTTTTAGTGAACGGTGTAATCTTTCATTTGTGACCTAAAAAAAGAAGGCAAATCAGTAAAACTTTACAATTATTGAAAAGATCATCTGTATCTGAATTAGAGTTTACTTTTTTGCTAATTCTGGTATATTGTATTTTTAATAGTAAAGACAGTATTTCAAATTCAGGATGTTTTATTTAATAAAGTAAGATGAGATAAGTTGTTTTCAATAAATAAATGAATAAATTCCCTCAATAAAGGGAACACTAACATTGTGCCAAGTCATACAAAAGTCAGTAAATAACAGTGAAGTCATATCAAGTTATAAAGTACATAACCTGATATGCAAATAGCCTTTTCATAGGAGGTAACTGCTCACACAAAACATTTATTAGCATAATTTATATAAGTAAATACATGGATATGTTTAAGTGGAAAATCAGACTCATAACTTAGATGACTAGAAGACGTAACCCATGACCTTGTGACTGATGACTGTCACAAATCATAAGATCATGTTGTCATGATAACGTAATACATTCTTAATCAACCAACAAAGCTAGTGGTTTAGTCATTTTGCCTATTTGCCAATCCATTTATTCTAGTAAATTAGATATTTGAGTTAGCTCTTTGAGCTTAGGGTCTGTTTTTCCTAAAAAAACTGACTAAAACGAGCCCCAAGTCAAACCTTTGGAGACTCTAAAGACTCTTTTAGCCTCTAAATTAAAATTAAAATGTAAAGAAAAAAGTAATAAAGTCCAGTGGAATCTATATTGAAGTCCTAGTATTTTTTTGGGAATAGTTTTATTTTATTTGTAACAAACTGACGACAGGAAACAGCTTTACTTTTATATTTAATGTCAGGTAAGGCTGGAAGATATTGACAAAAACATCTCATAATATTACTAGATTACATCAATCCAACACAAATGTGTTAAAACGTGTCTATTCTCAAACAAATGTCTGTAAAAATAAATCAAGTACAGAAATATCACCTTATGTCCTTATTTGAAAGTTTACAACATAACATTTCTTTATTCATTTTTACTCAGGTCTTTTGGTAGCCTTTTTGAAGCTAAACGATATACTCGATATTATAACTTTGTCTATCCTCAAAACAACATCCACAGACACAGATGAGTAAAGTGCTGCCGGAGCCACAGTGAGGAGCCGAGCCCAGCGCAGTCGTCCGTGCTTGAGTGCAGGCCACGCCCTCGGGGTATTAAAATATTTGGTCTTCGCTCAAGTATAAAGCTAAAAGGCTAATGTATCGCAGCAGCAGGAACAGTGCAAGTATAGAGAGAACAACTACATCTATTATTGTGGTGTCATGATACTAACAAACTCTATTTCAATATTAATGAATTTGACTTGATTGTTGATTACAAAACAAGGATTAAAAAATGAGCTCGAATGAGTTTAAATCCAGGTTAAAAACATACCTTTTCTCTCTGGTTTTATAAACACAACTGAGCTGAGCCTGAGTCATTATTTTTATTAACTTCATGTGCATTGTATATATGTATTATTGCACTTTACTGTACAGGCTTTTAAAGTTATAAAATAATATTAAGGTTTATAATAAACCTTAAAGGTCCCATAACATGCAAAATCGACTTTTCAGAGCTTTTAACCTTCTTACATTGCTATTTGTGCTTCATATATGTACCCAGTGTTTTTTGATTGATTCCCGCAGTGTTTAGCTATATTACAGACTATCTCCTTTCCTCGAATCTCCAAACTGACGGAGGGTGGCTACAAGACCGCGTCATACCCACAGGCACGCGTCACCATCCCCCCTCACCCTCAGATCTATATATATATATCTGTTCTGCGCACGCTGTAGAATAAACACCAGATTTATTTAGTCTCAAAGTAGTGTTGATCTGAAGTTCTATCGTTTCTCACTCACTGGCGCGGAGTGGCGCATCGCGGAGCAGACAGCTGTGGGGGACACACTACGTCACGGGTGGGCGGGGCACACACGCGCTCTGAGACTACGTCACGGGTTGGGCGGGGGAGCCAGATCGCTCTTCGCAAGGGTGGGGGCGAATATCAAACCAAGCCGTCTGCATTTCCAGGTTGGTGAGGGGGTCCAAGGTCTGGGTGATATTTCTTAACTATTATGTTAAGGGTGTTGCACAACCCTTATTATTATCAATTATACACTTAGGATAGACTACGAAACGTGAAAAAAAGCATGTTATGGCACCTTTAAAGGTGGAATGGACAATTTTTTGAGCAAATTTTTTATCATATTTCCTCGTGGCGTGGATAAATCATTTGTCCTGCCACGTATCAATCATAAAACGCACCTATCGCTCACCTGCAGTCGCGTGCGGTTTGTCCCCACGTTTCCGCGTGCCAAAGCGCATGGATCTATTATAATATAGTTCCCTCAGTGTATGGGGCAAAATGAAGACTGAGAAAGACAGCTCGAGCTGACGCAGAAGTGGACAGAAATCTACGGGAGACGAGAGATGCGATGCCTCCGTTGCGCTAATAAACAAACGCACGTGTGTGTTGTATCAGTCTGCACGGGGGAGTGGCATGCGCACTTCCGCCTGCATTCTCAAATCGCCGAAAAATCGTCCATTGCGCCTTTAATATTATCATTGTTAAACTCTACTACAATGAAATTTACCCACGTGGGACAATAAAGGATTATCTTATTTTACTGTAAATATTTAACAGATTGAGGGAATAAGCCAATAATCCATCCATCCATCCATTTTCTACCGCTTGTTCCCTTTCGGGGTCGCGGGTGACTGGAGCCTATCCCAGTGACTTCGGGCCTTAGGCGGGGTACACCCTGGACACCCTGCTTCTTAAACTACTCCAAATATAATATATAAAAAGTAAAGCTGCATCTGATCATTGTTTGTTATTGTGTACTAAGTCCATCTTGGGGCTTCAATGTTCTCGCTGAGGGGTTTGGCATGGCGGGGCGCCATGCTTCGACTGGTCACCACCATGCCCAAAAGATGCCCGCAGGTATTAAGATAACTGTGTGAAAAGCGGGATCTTAAAGTACTACGGCGTAAATAGTAGTACAATTTTTAAGTATTTTCGCGAGCGCCCGCAGAACACTGGGCTTAATGTTTTGTTTGGTATGTAAATTAATAATTGATCTTTTTTTCTCTTAACCGCTGTACAGAAACCACAGTGCTGAACAATAATACAAATAAAAACAGGAATAAAAATGCAATAAAATAAACTACTTTTTTATGCTTATGTTGAAATAGTTTAGCTAATAAAATTGTTAAAATTAAAGAAGACATAATAGTAATGCTTTTGAGATCACCATTTTATTTTTAGTTAATAAAATGTTGATCTAAATGGCTTATGAATGGAAACAACTCCATTAACTTCCTGATTATTTTTGAATGATGGCCACTAAAAAATTTAAATGAATCACCACTAAGTACAGGGATGTGGGCGGGGATAGGGGGTAGGTGAAAAACAGAAGTTGTCCGAGCACAGTTGCCGGACAATACGGGACAACTCAAACATGCAGAAATTAATCAAAATACAACTTTGTTTAAAAATAAGATGAAGGAACATCATCTGTTCCTTCTGTTCTGTTGAATGAACTGTTATAGTGGGTAAACTGTCATAAAAGCAGATTTTGCTTTAAACTTGGTGTCTTTTTGTAAGATTTGTCAGATTTTTAACATGTTAATAAACCAGGTCAAACAGCAGACCTTACTTGACCTTCTCTCTATCAAAGCTGTAAAGTGTGCTCACGACATCACACAAAAGATATGGTCATATTTGTACAGTGGGTCACACGGCGAAGTTACACTACTCAAATCTAGTCATAAGACCAACATACCATCAGCGCCACCTCAGCTGCGTGTGCTCATAAAGCTCAGGAAGTGGCTCTTTGTATCAGGAAATGAGTGGTGAAAAGTCCCTATTCTACTCTAATAGTGATGTATAACAGGGACGTGCAATTATTACTTTTGAATCGTGGTAAATATCCTCATCATGCTCTAATAAATGACAAAATAATAAAAAGACAATAATTCTGCCCTGAATGATATTAGCGTTTATTCTGTTCCATAAAACAACTCGACAAATCCACTCCTGGCTTTTAAAACATGAATCCCAAAACGTCACTAATACATGGTCATAAGTGTTTCTTTACGTTTACTTTAAGAGGAACTTTTGATGATACATATTTAATTGTTTCAAAGGATTATAGGATTTGAATGAGACAATCACGTTTCTTTTACAGTGCAGAATGAGACGTTTTAAACAAGAGCTGAAACTCCAGGACAAAAAAAGGAGGCAAGGATGTTGATAAGCACAACATCCGATCAAAGTCTTATCTGATTTGAAGAGTTGATTTACTTACCCAGAAAATGAAGTTGAAAAAGAAAACGAGGTACTTGACACATTTCAAACCGCCCTCGACAGCCATGATGGTTTGGATTAGTGGTCTGGAAAAAAACAAACCGCAACTTCACTTTAATAACACATTACATCATAGATTACGCAGTTTAATTGTCAAAGGAATATATTTATGACATTGGAAAAGAGTTATATGGTATCTGACATGAACACAGCCTGTCTATGGGAGTGGATCTCACTGAGGTATATTTTTCCACAGACGAGTTGTTTTTCCTTTCAGAACAGCTGAGTTGTCCCGGGACAGTCATCCATTTGCCTGCTTCATCCTGCTTCATCAGTTTGCTCAAAACGTCTGAAATCAGTGCTGTGATTCTGGGCCATTCAGTTAAAAAGTGTAATAGAAATACAAATGGAAAAGTAGGTGTACTTGTACAGTCTTCTCTACGATCACAAGTGTTCACACAGAACAGCGTTTCAACATTCTGCTTCCTCAATTTGGAATAACTAACAACACGTCCAGAAAGTTAAATAACTGATACCAACATATCTGTTTAAATCTGGCTTTCTTTTCCCCCATAATTCTACCAAAATATTCTGTAGTTTATTTGCAATTTTTGATTTGATGGATGTTAGACTTCTGCAATTCACTGTAAAGCTTAAAAAGAATCAAAAAGTGGTTTGAAAACTGCTTTTTTCTGTTTCTGTTTTTGGTAACAACGTATTATATCGTGTCCAAATATGTTGAATATGTAATGTTGTCTTGAAAAAGAGGTACCGGTAAGTCATCTCAAAGGGACTTTCCTGGTCAAATAAAGGCTAAATAAATATGAATGAAATCCATGTATACAGGGTGCAGCACCTATGTTTAATAAAGTGTAATATTGCGGTCATAAGGAATAACGGCCTCGCTAAAGAAGAACTACTTTTCAGACTTCTGCTCAGGCCGTTACGTTCTGCGGCAGTTTAAAGTGGCAGTTGTCACGGCCGAGGACCGCTAATCAAAGCGAACAATACGCGCTTTGTTACACGAGAAATGACCAAATACAACCAAACGCCTCCCTGTTATTAGATTAGTGAAACGTCTGAACGCTGCCTGGCTAATATACAATCACACACGCAGATTAAAGGTAAGCTCTTTTTGCCCTTTTCTTTGAAGTTAGCTTAATGTTATGTTGGGACAAAAAAGAAAAGAGCAGTTAGTGTAACGTTGTTCGAACATTTCCGTCTAAAACAAGGAAACGTGTTGACGTTTTTCCTCTCAAACGCGTATAAAAAAGAACAACTTTAACATAAACACACGTAAATACACGTAAACACACGTACCTTGAGTGAGATCGGTGCTTTCGGGCGTCACGAAGCGGAATGAGGCGAGGAAGAGAATGCGCCTCACAAACTTCAGCGACTCCGCCCTCCGCCTCTCCGCCTGCGCCGTCACCGTCACCATGGCAACAATGACACGGCTCCATCGCAGAGGTAAAAACGTTATAATTAAATGAATAAATAAATAAATACATTATACATGAAATAATCAGTTGTCCAGGCAGTTCCATAGCGTAAGAAAACTGATGAACAGATGAACAGGAGAAGCTACTTGGATGAGTGGCAGAACTGTTTAAACTTTTAAATAAGAAATTGTGAAAGTGCTAAGCAAAATAAACTGTAAGAGATTTGAAAAAAGACTAAATCTAACCACATCTGGCTGTAAGTCATGAAACGATGTAGTCTTTGTTGAATTAATATTCTGTTCTGTTCATTTCCGTAACAATAAGCCTATAGATAACGTCATAAGGCGCTGGTACAGCTGGCAGCCCGGTGTAAACGCTCTCTCTTCTTTCTCACACTTATTGTGCTTTATCTCCTATATTTTGTAAATATAGTTAGTATTTTTTTCTATTTTACTGTACGATAGGGACACGCGCTGGAATAGTTTTTTAATTCAACTGTTTTTGACTTTTTTCGGCTGGATTTGAGCGTTTTTCGTTGCGTTCGTTGTGTTGTTGTGACGTGAGCTAGCTCCGAGCGAGCCCACCAGCCCCCCCCCCCGCGCCCTGCGGCCGCGCTAAAGTACGGCGTGTCGTCGGTACACGTTTATATACACGTTTATATGAAAGAGGAACTTCACGAACGATCGGGACACGCACTGGAATCGCTTTAAATTAACTTGTTTTGACTTTATTCGGCTGGATTGAGTGTTTTCGTCGTGTCGTTGCGATGTGTCTTGGCTCTGAGTCCCCCGGCTCCGGCCCCGCCCCCCGCTCCGGCCCCCCGGCTCCGGCCCCGCCCCCCGGCTCCGGCCCCGCCCCCCGGCCGGCTCATGAACTCATGAAACTGCGGAGAACAGTCGTCTTACCCGGAGATCGTCACATTATCCCGCAATACTGACCTAACCTAATACTGATGTGCAATTCTGTCGTATGTGCAATTGCTGTTGGAATTCATGTGCAATTCATGTGCAATTACTGTGAAATTCATGTGCAATCTATGTGCTGTCGTGACACATATTCATGTGCAATTACTGTCGGGATCACATGCAATGGTATTTATTTATTTATTTGTCTATGGGAGGTTTTATTTGTTTATAGGAGATCTACTGAAAGTGTTTTTCAGACTTCCTATAAGTGATCTGTTCTTCTGTATCTACCTCTGTATCTACCTGCGTTGCACCAATGAAATTTCCCCATGTGGGACAATAAAGGAATATCTTATCTTATCTTATAATAATCATCATCAACAACAGCATAATAATCATAATTAAACCTACAATTTAAAAGCCTAATAATTAGGTCTGGTAAAGCCAAAGTTCAGATAGTGGAGATTCTTACTATTTGCTGTAATATAGCCCGCCTGTTGTACAGCTTGTAATGACAAAGGAACTAATGGAGTCACTAGAATGAGGTCGCGCCCTGTTGTTTCAATGGGCAATCATCTGAAACGCTAAACTAATATTCCAGCCAATAGATTGTAAACTCAAAGTATAATTTATTTATGACATGGCATATGGCTCATTATGAAGTATTAATACAGGACAGGACAAGTGCTGTTGTCATGTAGTGCACTATTGTTACTCATCATGAATATGCCATCATTTAATCAGAGAAGTGACTGTAACTTCCTCTGTGGAACACTTCCTGCACAAACGTTGCACAAAATGTGAGTGAAGATGATTAGAATTATTTTAAACAAAAATAAGTGGTGTATGTATAAACAAATTGAGTAAAACGTTATATTTTAATTAGCAATATGCATTTGGAGTGGCCCACAAATGGGCTGTTAGGAATGTTAATTGTGAACTATGGAACTAAAAAGAAGAAATGTAGCCTAAACACGTTATATAAAATGGACACAAGAGGACACTATACATTTACTTTGGGCAGTAGTGTTGTGCATAAAAGTACATTTCCTGGGCTAAAAATTAGACTAAATAAACTGATTGTAGGAAAATATTCAGTTGTAGTCACCCGGAACACTCAAATGCAGGATGCAGATGCAACTTGTTTTTAAATAAACTAAGATAAAAAGAACAATATTATATATATAGAGCTCTGATTCTTTGGCGTTTTGGTAAAGTAAACTTCAATATTCAGAACATTGTTATCATTGTTGTCTTTGACGCTAGGTTGAGGTCACTTCGAATAAACATAGCTACACCTCCACCTCTACCCTGCTCCCTGTCATTCCCAACACTCACATACCCTTGTATTATAAAATCCCACCTAGGTTGTAACCAAGTCTACTGTATGCAAATAACGTGAGGCTTGTCCAGCAAGGTAGAGACAAATTGCCTAAATTCTTGGCCATTAGCACGAAGACTTTGCGCATTCCATTGCAACTCAACAACCGCCATTATGAGCCCCCGGAACCTGATGGCAAACCAGGAGCCTCCCCACTCTGACTCCCCGAATGGGCCAGGGCGCCTTGACTCCCATGCAGCCCCAAGGTACATCCTTGCAGCCTTAGGGATCATCTCAAAATGGGTTGAAGCTGAAAAGACTTAATATTTTTCGTCTTGAGGGTGGTTGAACCTACATTTCGTCTTTTTGTTGCTTTGAAGCTTCAATACATCGTTGTGGCAGTAATTGTTTTGAAATGCTAAAAAATTCTCGTGCGTACGAGCAAGGCGGATGCGTGCGGGGGATCACGGCACGTGGCGCCGAGCCGTGGCCCGTGCGGGGAGCGGGGCTGGTGCAGCCCCTGACCTTCTCGTGATTCCTTGTACACAGCTTCATTGTTGTTTTATCCACAGTTATGGCGATTGGTATCCAAACCCAAACCCTCGCAGACTATATATCTGTTTTTGCCAAAGAAATTTTAATTAGTCACTTAGCTGATGATAGTACTCTTTTTCTGAGAGACAGTAGCCAAATCCCTTCTGCTTTAACCTTGTAAAGGCGTTTTCTAATGTTTCAGGGCTTTACCTCAATATTAGAAAATGTGAGCTTCTCCCTGTCAAAAATTTTACTTAAGTATCCATCTGTGACATTCCCGTTAAAGACTTTATGAATTATTTAGGTATAATTATCTCGACGTAGGTAGAGCCCCCCCCCCTCTGTTGACAATAGAAAACCGGCCCAACAACAACTCCAGCAAAAGACCAGCAAACGTTTTAATCTATGGCTCCAACGAGACTTAAGTTAGTAAGAGTATCACTAACGAAAGCAGAGGGTATTTCTTGACTCACCTACTCTGCATTATCATTGTATATGAACAGTCAGACACTTAAATCCATAGACCAAATTTGTATCTAATTTTGTCTGGAAAAATCATATCCATTATCTAAGGAAATCTATTATAATGAACTCCTATGAAAATGGAGGACTGAACGTTCTCGATTTTACAACTCTAAATAATACATTTAAGAGATTTCAAGATGGCGCCACTGAAGGCTGCCTTGGCGTTTCATCCCGCCGAGCGCGTGCATGCCGGAGGCGGAGCATGTGCTCGCTGTGTATCATCATGGGCGATTTTAACAAGGGAAATCTCAGCCATGAACTACCAAAGTACAGACAGTTTATTTAAAGTCCCGACCAGAGAGCAGAACACGCTGGATCACTGTTACACAACAGTCAGCAACGCCTTCCGCGCCGTGGCCCGAGCTGGGCTCGTCAGACCACTTCATGGTTCACCTGATCCCCACATACAGACGGAGGATGAAGCTCTCAAAACCTGTAGTGAGGACTTCTAAGAGGTGGACCAACGAGGCAGTGGAGGAGCTACGAGCGTGTTTGGACATAATGACAGACAGGTTTTCAGAGCTGCCACAGATAGTTTGGATGAGTACACGGACACTGTGACGTCATACATTCGATTCTGTGAAGACAGCATTATACCATCACACACCAAAGTCACATTCAACAATGACAAACCCTGGCAAACTGAGGCAGTTGAGACAGCAGAAGGAGGCAGCGCACAGGGGCGGCGATAGAGAACGCTACAAAGAGGCAAAGTACGGGTTCAGCGGGAGGTGTCGAGAGCTAGAGCCCGTTACAGTACGCGTCTGAAGCAGCAGTTCTCAAACAACAACCCCACCTCTGTGTGGAGTGGGCTCTGGCTTCTATAACTATAAGCCCCCCCCCCCCTCTGTTGACAATAGAAAACCGGCCCAACAACTCAACTCTTTCTACTGCAGATTGCAGTGGACTGGCTGGTGTCCTGGTGCAGTGGTAACAACCTGGTGTTCAACGCCCAGAAGACAGTGGAGATGATCGTGGACTTCAGGAAAGTCACAGCCCCCCAGCCCCCCCTCCCCATCTCAGACTCCCCCATCTCCACTGTGGACTCCCTCCGCTTTCTTGGCACCACCATCACCCGGGATCTGAGTGCCTACCATCAGCCATCAAGGCCCACCATCAACTCTCTCACCGGGAAGGCCCAGCAGAGGATGTACTTCCTGCGGCAGCTGAGGAAAGCCAATCTGACAGCAGAGATGATGGTGCAGTTCTACACGGCAATCATTGACTCCATTCTCACCTCCTCCATCACTGTGTGGTACGCTGGAGCCACAGCCAGGGACAAACAGAGACTACAGCGCATTGTGCCTCTGCTGAGAAGGTGATCAGCCGCGAACTTCCATCTCTGCAGGACCTGCACGTTTCCAGGGCTCTGGGACGAGCAGGTCGAATCACAGCCGTCCCTTCTCACCCTGGACACAGACTATTTGAGCCACTCCCCTCAGGCAGGAGGCTAAGGTCCATTCGGACCAGAACCTCCCGTCACAAGAACAGTTTCTTTCCCTCTGCCGTTGAACTCATGAACACTTCCTAAGCACCTTGCACTCACTGCACTGTCACTTCCTATTGCACTACTTAACTTTAGTTTTTATTATGTACATACCACCACTTCCACTATTGTTAAATTGAAAAGTTATGTATTGGTCACAGCACTTTAAACTTTGTTTGACTCGCAACACTTTTATTTTGTATTTTATTAAAATTTTCATCTGTATTGCCAGTATTTATAAAAGTAATGCAGCTATTGTGAAGCTTTTTGAGTTATTGCTGCTCATGTTTGTCTAGTTATGACAAATACCAAGCATTATTACAGAATATACTGTATATATATTTATATGATACAAGCAAATTACATCAGAAATTGCTAAAGATGATGAAAAATATAATTTACATTCTTGTGTAACCTTTTTTGAAATGTTCACAATCTTGTAACCACTAAACACACCAAAATCACTGAGTAATTTAAGGAGATGGGGCACAGAAAGAGCAGGTCTGGACAATGTCAATAATATGTCGTCCGCATATGGATTAGCTTTAAAATCATAATTAAAAAGTTGAATACCTGTTATACTCTGATTTTTCCTGATAGCACAGGCAAGGGGCTCAAGTGCTAGGGTAACTGGGGAGGGTGGGCAGCCTTGTCTGGTGGATCTAAAAAGGTGAAAAGGGGGTGAAATTAAACCATTCGTTTTGACACATGCGACCGGATTATGGTAGAGGGCCTTAATCCATTGTCTGCATACTGGCCCAAAGCCATACTTAGTCAAAATGTGGAACAGATAAGACCACTCTATCCGGTCGAATGCTTTTTCAGCATCAAGAGAAATTGCAACCGCAGGATATTGAAGAGATGCAGCCTCTGACATTACATGGAACAGTCTTTGCATATTATGGGTAGAATAACAACCAGCAATAAAACCAACTTGATCCAAATTAATTAGTGATGAGATGACTTTCTCCAGGCGCATTGCAAGAGTTTTAGCGAAGATTTTATAATTGCTATTTAACAAGCTTTGGGGGCCAAAATTGCCCATCTTAGTGTGATCTTTGCCTGGCTTTGGCAACAGCGAGATAACATAATATCCCTGTACAACAAGGTCAAGAATGGAGATAATACTTCTTGGAAACACTAAAACCATCTTGACCTGGAGCTTTACCGGCAGCGAGAGTTTTAATGGCTGCCTTGACCTCCAGTTCCTGGACCTCTTTGTCCAGATATGTCCTATTGTCCTCTTTCAACTGGGGGAGAGGTGCACTTCTGAGAAAGTCATCAATCATATCAGGATTAAATCTACATTCTGATTCATACAGCTCTGAGTAATATTCTTGGAAGGCCTGGTTTATTTCTTTCTGCTAGCATATTAAAGATCCATTCTGATCATCTATAGCCATTATGGATGAGTTACTCTCAATTTGTTTTAATCTTAGTGCAAGCAACCTACCAGCTTTGTCACCTGTTTCAAAATGTTTTCTCTTCAGTTTATATAATGCAGTAGAGGTTTCTTCATGTATAATTGACTGTACCTCTGTTCTCATGAGTAACTCTGTTCTGATGAGTAACATCAATTCCTTTTTTCTTTGACTTCTTTCTCTATGTTTTGCAGAGCCATAACTAATACTCCAACCTCTACATGTGGCTTTAAAGGTCCCATAACATGCTAAATCGACTTTTCAGAGCTTTTAACCTTCTTACATTGCTATTTGTGCTTCATATATGTACCCAGAGTGTTTTTTTGATTGATTCCCGCAGTGTTTAGCTATATTACAGACTATCTCCTTTCCTCGAATCTCCAAACTGACGGGCGGTGGGGCAAGACCGTGTCATAAGGGCAAGCACGCGTCACCATCACCCCTCCCCTCCCGCCTGCCGCCTCCCGCCCCCTTCCGCGCTGCTGCAGCGCGCTGCTCCGCGCGCTGCTCCGCGCGCTGCTCCGCGCGCTGCTCCGCGCGCTGCTCCGCGCGCTGCTCCGCGCGCTGCTCCGCGCGCTGCTCCGCGCGCTGCTCCGCGCGCTGCTCGTGTCTCCCTACAAGCCCAGACGAAACACGGCTCAAAGAGGCCCAAAACACGGCTCAAAGAGGCCCAAAACACGGCTCAAAGAGGCCCAAAACGTCATTAATGATATCGCACTCTTTACTATTATCACAACGGTGAAGGTTGATGTGGCACTTGATGCAGCAACCGGGAAAATAAACAGAGAGAAGTCCCATTACCGAAAAACCAGTATATATATATAGATCTATAGACATATCTGTTCTGCGCACGCTGTAGAATAAACACCAGATTTATTTAGGCTCAAAGTAGTGTTGATCTGAAGTTCTATCGTTTCTCACTCAGTCGCGCGGCACGAGCAGCGCAGCGCGGAGCTTACGGCACAGCTGTGGGGCTACGTCACGGGTGGGCGGGGCACACATGCGCTCTGAGACTACGTCACGGGTTGGGCGGGGGAGCCAGATCGCTCTTCGCAAGGGTGGGGGCGAATATCAAACCAAGCCATCTGCATTTCCAGGTTGGTGAGGGGGTCCAAGGTCTGGGTGATATTTCTTAACTATTATGTTAAGGGTGTTGCACAACCCTTATTATTATCAATTATATACTTAGGATAGACTACGAAACGTGAAAAAAAGCATGTTATGGCACCTTTAAAAGCCTCCCAGACTGTCTGAATGGAAACAACAGAGTTCATATTCATCTAAAAAAAATCTGATATTCTTTCAGTAATCATAGCAACAAATTTCTTGTCCCATAGAAGCATGTTATTAAAATTCCACGGTTTTGTTTTATGCACATTAAAGCAAGGTGAGAATGTAACAGAGATGGGAGCATGATCAGATTAAGATGGTGTGAATCTCTGAATTTATCACATTTTCTGTTATTGAGTTTGACAGGAGCAGGTAATCTATTCTAGAGTACGAGTTATGTACTCTAGAATAAAACCTATATTCACGAGAAAGTGGGTTTACACAACGCCAAACATTAGTTACCCCCAACAACCTTTGAAGCTCATCTAGAGCAGTGGAGAGAGCAGCATCTGCCGGAAGGGGGCGACTTGAGCCATCTAACAGTGGATTATTTACCAAATTCATATCCCCACCAAGTAGAATAGGCTCCCCCACAAACTTTGATGCGAGAAGCGCTAACTTTGAAAGGAACTCAAATTGCCCAGAAGTAAGGGCATAGATGTTTATGAGTGTAATTTTTCTGTGTTGAAGAATACCAGATACTACGATATACCTGCCACTGCTATCTACAATCACATCAGTATAATGAAAAGATACTTGTACCTCTTGATGCTCCATTCCCTGGCGCAGAAAATACCTGGCCAACCCATCTTTGCTTTAATTTTGATGATTCATTTTCATTCAAATGGGTCTCCTGTAGCATAGCTACATCACATGAGACTTCAGATGTGAAATTATTTTAACGTTTAACTTTATTAGAGACTCCATTAATATTCCAACTGACAACCCTTATAGCATTAGAATCTGACATATACATTTATAATCCCAATATTTAAGAGCATCTTATATTTGATTTCTAAACTTCACTCTGCAACTCCAGGAAAATGACAGGGGATGACGAACATACACACACATACACAGTCACACACATGCTCACACACACAATAGCCAAAAGGCAA
Organism: Eucyclogobius newberryi; assembly: GCF_026437365.1. Classification (NCBI taxonomy): domain Eukaryota; kingdom Metazoa; phylum Chordata; class Actinopteri; order Gobiiformes; family Gobiidae; genus Eucyclogobius; species Eucyclogobius newberryi. The sequence continues at coordinate 12,969,464 of NW_027315801.1, read as the reverse complement.
AAAGCTAAACAAGAAAAACACGAGAAAGAACAATGTCCCTCCTCTATCCATGATCCAACGGGAGCAGGGTGCAGGTCACGCAAGGCATCCAACAGTCAGAAATCAGTGTCAATTGCTAATCCTTTAAATTTAAATTACCCTTTTCCTTTCCAACAGGAAGAGGGAGAGACAAAAGTCAGCCTAATGAGTATATTGACCTGATAATCATACCTTTTGATCTTTCCCCACACACAGACGGGAGGCTAAAGCTATGTACAGACCGCCGCTGCCTAATCGTGCCAGACGCAGAATTTGAGCGCGTGTACATTTGAAAGGTTTACGCACCAGACGCGCGCTCTCGACGCCCCAGGCACTGTACACAGGCGCGCGTATGGAGCGCTCGAGCTCTCTGCGCACATGCGCAGTAGAGGTGTTGTCGCATGAGCAGTGGAGTTGTTGTCTGTGTGGCCTTTCATTGTGTAAAATTGCAGATATCGAGAGTGTGGTTTTCGCGTTTTTGGTTTGTTTCTGTCTCTGTATTCCACCGTGAATACATCGTACAGCTCCTTTCTCCCACACATGGCCACAATCAGTCTTTCGTCTGCCATTGTTGAAAAAGTGGCTCTTCTTGGGGAATTCCACGGGGAATACCGAAAATGCGAGGGGAAATACGTACGTACATCACTGGAGCGTCAGCTCTGATTGGCTGCTGCGGCGGCTGCGGCGCATCTGCTGCAGAGACCTGAACATATCTGAGCACGTCGCGTAAGCCGCATCGGCCGCCTCGGCCGCCTCATACGCGCGCTCAAAGCGTCGAGAGCGTAAAAAAACGCACCAATCGCGCCGCAAAAATGAAGAAATCGCGCCGCGGATAACGCACTACGTGCTCAACGCGCGTTTACTATAGACTTTGAATGTAAACTGGACGCTTCGGCCGCGGCGGTGTGGAAGCCCCTTTACTCTCAAGTCCTTGATGGCTTCATTAGGTGTTGTGTAAATGCACTGCTCTTCACCCACGGTCACGATGAGTCTTGCGGGGAACAGCAGGCCATAGCGGATCCCCGCTCCACGCAGCTTCTTTTTGATATCACCATACTCCGCACGCCTCTGTTGAATATCAGCTGGAAGATCTTGAAACACACGGAAAGATTTCCCTTTCCATGTGAGCTTTTTCTTCTTCGCCGCAGCTCCTAGAATAAGACGGACAATGTATGTATGTATCCTCACAATGTATGGTCTCGGTGGTTCTCCTGGGCGCAGGGATCTGTGATGTCTGTCCACCTCCGGTGCTGGATCCATTTCACGCCGGTCAAGAATATAACGCAATATTGCGGCCAGCAAGCCTTCTTCCAGGCCTCTTTTATGTGCTCTTAAATGCTCTCTTTATTTGGACGCCAGGCAGCCTGACGCTGTTTCGTTGTCGCTCGCGGAGGGCCTTGACTTGACATAAAAAGTTTGTCTTTGTTTGGGAGGTAGATTCCTAATTTTCTTCTTAAAACATTACATTTTTAGAGGTGTTCAATAGTTAGTTCTCTGACATGCGGACGCCAGGTAACTCAGACCGTGATACATACCACGTGATGTATTTTTTTTTTAAACAATTAACTTCCCTACTCTTTAATACAGCGTATTCATTTAAAAATAAAATGGTAATGCTTATTGGCCCCTCATTGTAGCTCTTTTAAGCATTATATAATTTATTAGTGAGATGATCTCCATGATAATACTCAGGGGAGGGGCTTGAAACTTTCCTTTGGCTCACGCCAACAACAAACAGATTTGTGAAGAATAAAAAAGCATTTACAGGTAAGATTACACTCTGGAACTACCCATCTCCCCTTCTCTCCCTCCCTTTCCCTCTGGGCCGCGCTGGTGGCGCGTCCGACGCTCAAACGCCCCCGACGTGTTGCCCCACTCTTTGAGAAGGACGGCTCACAGGCACAAAACTTAGCGAGATCATCATCAATCCATTTCTTGACAGTGATCTCTTGAGTGTCCCTGCAGTCGCTGTTTTTTGTTTGTGTTTGACAGCGGCAGTGTGGTGTTTCTCAGCGCGCACATGCGCTCCGCTACTTCCGCCGCTGTAAAACTACAACAATAATCGTCGTCTGTAGTGTAGCGCGCCCAGTTTGTGCATAGGAATGGCTTTGGGTATGTTCACTGCGCTGTTTTTGCCAATTAAAAATATATTACCACAAAAATTAGCGTCGTCAGTATGTCCGGAGCCTTGATTTTGGAGTCGGTCAAAACAGATTTTTGTATTGGTCATTGACCGTGTCCGACCCGTAATTTCGAGGCTTGACTTTATGTCGGTGTCTCCCAGTCGCCCTCAGCGGCCTTCAGTTTGTACAAAACGCTGCGGCGGGTTTTTAACCAACACACCCAGACGTCAGCACATCACCCCGGTTCTTTTTACTCTTCACTGGCTTCCTGTTTCTTTTAAGATATGATAAGATAATCCTTTATTGTCCACACATGGGGAAATTTCATTGTTGCAACGCAGGTAGATACAGAGGTAGATACAGAGGAAAAGGACAGATAACTTATAGGAAGTTTGGAAAACTTTAAATGTTTCAATGTTTAAATGTTTAAACATTTATGTTTATTGTTTTTAAAATTTTACTTTTTGTTTTTAAAGTTTTAAATGGCCTGGCACCATCTTATTTGGCTGAGCTCCTGTCTGCTTATAACCCAAGGAGGTCAACAAATCATCTCCTACTGGACGTCCCCAGAGACAGACTCCATCACAGATTTTAACCTTTTTAAATCTAGGCTAAAGACACATTTATTCAGACTGGCTTGTAATGACACATTATTTTGTACAGTTTGTTTTTTATTTAGTTTTATGTTTTGTATTGCCTTGATTTTATTGTGAAGCACTTTGGTCACTTCAAGTGTTGTAAAGGGCTCTATAAATAAAGTTTGATTGATTGATTCTCTTTTTGATGTGTGTTACATGCACAAATCTAGTTATTTTGATTAATTATCTTTTCTTTTGACTTAATACCGCTTTATATATTTCATTTGAAGCTATTTTGCGTTGACGGCAGGTACTTTATAAAAAAAATTATAATAATTTATTTTATTTATATTGTAGAAATCAATAATCTAAGTGTGGCGGATCCGTAAACCAAGTAATAAAATAACTAAGGCCTTATGTATATTTTGTGCAGTTTACTTTGTACTTTATGACACGTTTTTTGGGAGAGTTAATTTACCTTTACCTGAAAGGTCTTAGTTATTTTATTACTTGGTTTACGGATCCGCCGCACTTAGATTATTGATTTATACAATATAAATAAAATAAATTATAAAACAACGACAAGACAGAATTTCTAGGCGCAGTCAGGGGTCGGAGGGTGTCCGGTTTGGGGACCACAGGATTCCATCTCTGCTGTTTGCAAACGATGTTGTCCTGATGGCTCCATCAAACCCGGACCTGCAACATGCACTGGGACGGTTTGCAGCCGAGTGTGAAGCGGCTGGGATGAGAATCAGCACCTCCAAATCTGAGGCCATGGTTCTCGAGTGGAAAAAGGTGGCTTGCCCTCTCCAGGTGGGTGGGGTGTCCTTGCCCGAAGTGGAGGAGTTCAAGTATCTCGGGGTCTTGTTCACGAGTGAGGGAAGGATGGGGCGTGAGATTGACAATCGGACCGTTGTGGTAAAGAGGGAGCTGAGCCGAAAGACAAAGCTCTCGATTTACCGGTCGGTCTACGTTCCTACCCTCACCTATGGTCATGAGCTTTGGGTAGTGACCGAAAGAACAAGATCGCGGATACAAGCGGTCGAATGAGTTTCCTCCGCCGTGTGGCTGGGCGCTCCCTTAGAGATAAGGTGAGGAGCGCGGCCACACGGGGGGAGCTCGGAGTAGAGCCGCTGCTCCTCCACGTCGAGAGGAGCCAGCTGAGGTGGCTCGGGCATCTGTTCCGGATGCCTCCTGGGCGCCTCCCTCGGGAGGTGTTTCAGGCATGTCCCACCGGGAAGAGGCCCCGGGGAAGACCCAGGACACGCTGGAGAGATGTCTCTCGGCTGGCCTGGGAACGCCTCAGGATCCCCCGGAGGAGTTGGAGGAAGTGTCTGGGGAGGAGGAAGTCTGGGAGTCCCTGGTTAGACTGCTGCCCTCGCGACCCGGCCCCAGATAAAGCGGCAGAAAATGGATGGATGGATGGACAATCAATTCTGCACAAAACATGATTTTACTCCTTCTTTTTTAAACTTTTTTTTTTATCAAGTAACACTTTGGCAAACCAAACCATAAACCCATATTTACCAACAATTTCAATACAAGGAATCGTGAATATAGACAAAAAATGTAGTAATGTTTTCATTAGAAAGAGCTTATGTGAACAAACTTTCCCAGGTCTGCAAAATAAAAATAATATTCTCAATAAATTCAATAAAAAGACCGTATCAAAACATAGAACTATGTACATGGTGTTTACTGTGGCTCCTAAAGTAAAAGAAACACATTTCAAAATAATGAACAATATATACCCTTCCAAAGAATTACTTCAGGTACGATTCAAAATGGTAGAAAACACTGGTAGTTTCTGTAAGGAGGACATTGATCATCTTTTTTTCCAATTGTGCTGCAGTCCATCATTTTTCTGGATGTAAATACAGAACTGGATCAATTCTATATTTCCATCATCATTATTTGCATTAACTAGGGATGATATAATATTTGGTATGTGTATAAATTGTATTTTATGTCTTGCTAAATTCTAAAATCCTAAAGTGTGCCCCCAACTTTGTTTTCTTTAAAAAATAGTTAAAATTATATGTTAAATCCTTGAAATGTATGAATGGACCAAAAGCAGAAACATATAAGAGTTCTTCTATTAAGAGTGTTTTTTAAACTTCCTATAAGTTATCTACCCTTTTCCTCTGTATCTACCTGCGTTGCAACAACGGAATTTCCCCATGTGTGGACAATAAAGGAATATCTTTTACGTGTGAAATCCCCATGGACTCTCTGGACTCGAGCTGAATTTGAATTTCCTTTGATCTCTTTGTACTCTGCCTTTTATGCACTTTGCTCTCTTTGCAATACTTTGCTCTCTTTGCACTACTTTGCTCTCTTTGCACTTTGTTTTATATGCACTTCTCTATGACGCCATGTTTGTTAATCTAGTGCTGTCCTAGATCCATGGTGCTGTCCCATTTTAAAGTGGCAATTTTTCTTCTTCTTTGGTGTTTTAAAGAAGCTGGTATCCAAGTGTTACATTACCGTCACCTACTGTATATATTAGACTTTTTTCTTCAGGCTTTATTATTTAGACTTCACTTTTTAGACTTTATTCTTTAGACTTTATTCATTTAGACTTTACTCTCCCCCCTCTCCTCCTCATTAGAGCTTAGCCTGGGGTTTTGATCATATGAAGATAGTTCATATAATAATTTCCACAAATGATTTTATTGACGGTTTGTTTCACCTTATGCTAAACGAGGCATAAGGTGTAACTGACTAGCTAATATGCAATCACACGCAGATTAAAGGTAAGCTCTTTTTGCCCTTTTCTTTGAAGTTAGCTTAATGTTAAGTTGGGACAAAAGAGAAACGAGCAGTTAGTGTAACATTGTTCAAACATTCTACGGAGCCCCGCAAGTGACATCAGTGGGAACGTGATAATTATATTGTGGGAACGTGATAATTAAAAAAAAAAAATAAAAAAATTTCGGTGAAAATATTATATTCCGCTGATGTCACTTGCGGGGCTCCGTACATTTCCGTCTAAAACAAGGAAACATGTTCTCACGTTCCTCTCAAACGCTTATAAAAAAGAACAACTTTAACGAGCAGAGAAGTGAACACGTAAACACACGTACCTTGAGTGAGATCGGTTGTTTCGGACGTCACAAAGCGGAGTGACGCGAGAAAGAGAACGCGCACTTTATATTTTCTTAGCAATATGTATTTGGAGTGGCCCACAAATGGGCTGTTGAGGAAGAGTCAGCCCTGGAATAAAGTCTAAAGAATGAAGTCTGGCGGTAATGTAACACTTACCACCAATAAAACAACAGTCTGAGGAAGAACAAGCCCTGGACTAAAACTGTGAGGAGACCTTGCTCAACACCCGGTCTGGAGAGACGGGAGATGGCGGAGGAGAGTGGATCGGGGATGGAAGACATTCTGGACGGCGTGGAGGAGCAGCCTTTTCTGCCTGCACGTGCCCGGAAACGTAAAAAGTCCCTTAGCTCGTCCGAGGGTTCTGGGAATGAGCAGCAGGATGAGGCTGAAGCTATTGATATCCGGGGTGAGAGCAGAGACTGTAAGGTGATCATAAAGCTTGCACAGGATAGTGCATCCTTTAAGGAGTGGAATTCAGTGGCATTGTCAAAGAGCCTAACTGTAGCTGTGGGAGTGATCAAGAGTGCGAGTGTCCTTAGAGATGGCTCGCTGCTGGTCGTGTGCAAGGACGCGGCTCAGCAATGGAAGGCGATTGGAACTAAACGTCTGGGTGGAAAGGACATTCTTGTGTCTGATGCTGAAAGAAACACGGTCAGAGGAGTTATCGTAGGTGTCCCTACGGCGACGTCTGTGGATGAAGTTAAGGAGAATTTGACTGGAGTTACGGTGGTGGACGCTAGGCGTTTGAAGGTGACCCGGTTTGGGGTAAGATGTGACAGCTTGTCGGTAATGGTAACACTTGAAGGGAGGTGCCTACCTAGTAAGGTGTTCATTGGGTACATGTGCTATAGCGTCAGGCCATATGTTCCGCCGCCCCTGCGTTGCTTTAAGTGCCAGCGCTTTGGGCATATTGCAGCGGTCTGTAGAGGGAAGCAAAGATGTGGTAAATGTGCAGGAGATCATGAGTATGGGAAGTGTGACGTGGGTGCAAAACTGAAGTGCTGTAACTGTGGGGAAGAACATAGCTCTGCCTACGGGGGATGCAGGTTTAGCAAAAGAGCTGCTGAGGTGCAGAAAATAAAGGTCTCTCAAGATATATCCTATGCAGATGCAGTCAAGAAAGTTTCAAGTAACGAGTTTAGAGTAAATACAGAGAGAGGAGCCAGCGCTGCTCCCAGCCAGGGCGAAATGAGAAAGGCCAGCATGGCTCCCAAGGGGTGTGAGGGTTTCAAGAGTGGAGGTCCCAGGTGTGCAGGTTCCAGAATTGATGAGAATGCCCTGGTTGTGGATGGAGAGGATTTTGTGCTCTTTGTGGTGGATGTTGTGAACTGTGCTGCTCGGACTCGGGGCAGAACTGAAGGGATCAGGATCATTGCTGGAGCTGCAGGGAGATTCCTTGGAACAAAGGAGCTTGATTGGGCAGATATGGAGAACAGGCTAGAGGCGCTGAATGGGAGTCGGAGTGATGGGGGTCTGCTTTTGGGGAGTCGGGGTGATCGGAGTGGCGGGATGGGGGTGGGGGTGGTCTCCTGTCCTCGTCCAGTCTCGTAGACGCACGGCTACCAAGCAGCGACATCAGTGGAAATATTAAAGCCTATGGAGTGAAGCCTAAAGAATGAAGCTGTACGGTGGAAGCACCGAACGTCGGGGAAGGAGAGGAAGATGATGAGGAGTCTCCCTGGAATAAAGCCGGTTGGTCTCTGAAACAACAACAACTATTCTAGTCACAAAGACATATCATGACCTCATGGGCTTTGTAACACCAAAGCAATGGAAGGAGTACTTTTACGGACTACGACAGAGTCTGAGGACTACGACAAAGTCTGAGGAATAAAGTCTGGCGGTAATGCAACACTTGGATGCCAACCGCCATAAAACAACAACAACAACAACAACAACAACAACAACAACAACAACAAATGGGCTGTTAGGAATGTTAATTGTGAACTATGGAACTAAAAAGAAGAAATGTAGCCTAAACACGTTATATAAAACGGACACAACACTATACATTTACTTTGAGCAGTAGTGTTGTGCATGAAAGTACATTCCCTGGGCCAAAAATTAGATTAAATAAACTAATTGTAGGAAAAGATTCAGTTGTAGTCACCTGGAACACTCGAATGCAGGATTACATCAACTTGTTTCGAAATAAACTAAGATAAAAAGAACAATATTTGCTCCAATTGATGAGCTCAGATTCTTTGGCGTTTTGGTAGAGTAAACTTCAATATTCAGAACATTGTTATCATTGTTGTCTTTGACGCTAGGTTGAGGTTGAGAGTTCTCTTCTGTGATTGGCTGGAGGCACTGTCGCTCAGGAAAAGTTCCCGGAAGAGATGGGGCGAAGGCTCGTCACGGCGTCATCATGGCGGGATGCATGAAAGTGAACGACCACCACTGTGCGACTGGAAAACTCTTTGTTTTTGTCTATATTCTGTATTTTTTTCCACAACTATCTCACCAGGACACAGGTAAGAAACAATGGTGGAAACTTAGCGTTATTTCCACATTTAACTCAATAAATTGACACGACTTAGCCTTTTAGACGTGCTAATGCAGTTAGCTCATGTCGCCCTTAAACCAGGAAAAGTCGCTAAAGCACAGCTATAAAAGGTGTTGCGGGAGTTTAAATCTTTTCCATTTTTGATTGTAGGCTACAACTAACGTGCTTTGAAAAAGCTGCGTTTAACTTAGTGTCACGTAGTAAGAGAATAGGTTTAGTACATGTTTGTATCTAGTACGAACATGCCTTCTGCGGTTTACACTGAACGTGGGTTTGTTTTGGTGGAAGAATGTGGGCCACAATATTTTATTTTGTTTAAGCCTGGGCAACGCGTTATTTTTTCTGACCCATTTTCCCTCATGTTGTTTATAAATCATTTTATGTTTGTACATCACAGGAACAAATCCAATTGTCAATCTCCAAGACGATGAAGTACAAGTTCTCTCCGGGTCTAAAATCTGCTGTTACCAAAATAAACTTGTCCCAACATGGAAACATACATGGACAAGGATTCAGGTGGGCTACAAGGAGAGATGTAACATTGTATTTAATCAGTCACTCTTTGTATTGGCATGTTGCAGATGGTTTGATAACTATACTCATTTCCCCAGGTCAGAGTGTGGAGCTCGAAGCAGTTCAAGGTGCACACTGTGGACGACGAGGAGCAGCTGCAGGAGCTCGAGCGCTGGAGCGTCTGGGGCTGGGTTCAGAGCTGGCTGCGTGAGAAGCACAACGAAACCTCCATCAACATCCACCTCTTCAGCAAAAAGACATGCATTAAAATTGACCCTGCGGATAGAACCGAGTACACAGTCAAGCCGCTACGACGTATGTTCACTGTATATTTAGTTGTAGTTACTATATGTAATGTCTGCTAATATCCCCTCTCTTATGCAGGGTTTGACATCTATCTGTTCTTGGTGTTCCTCACCGGATGCTTGTTGTTCATGTTTGCAGATTCACTCAGCAGGTAAAACCAATTGCCCTTTAGGGATAATAGATTTGAGATGATAGATTTCCTAATGTAATCTGAAGTTGAATATGGCTACGGTAAATAGTTTTCTCTTACAAATATCCAATAGAAGTGAATGAAAGTGTAATAAGGAGTTATCCATTTATTTCATGTAATAATGGTGATTTGTATTTTGACAAGTGACTTCTTAAATGCCTTGTGATAAAACGTGGAGCACTATTTTTAATTTGACAGGAGTCAACTTTTCTACTACTCCGCCGGCGTGAGCACTGGGATGCTTGCATCTCTCCTCATTCTCTTCTTTGTGTTGTATCGCTTTATGCCAAAGGTAAAAACAAAACGTGTGATTTTAAACCTCATGTAAAACCTGTTTGTCATTGACATTTGGTGTTTCTCCCACAGAAAAGCCCCTTTTACCTTCTCGTTGTCGGAGGTTGGTCATTCTCCGTTTATGCCATTCAGCTCGTCTGCAGGAACTTGCAGATTATTCTCAAAGAGCACTGGCACTTGGCTTTGGGTACAGATTTATGTTAATTATCAACTTAATTATTATATGAATATTTTTGTTGCTCTTGGGTTTTTGACACTTATCCTTCTTTAGGCTTCTCCTGTTAAACTTCGATGGTGGCAGGCAAAATAAATGTTATAGATCTCCTTAGAGAAATTCTCTAAATCACGTACATGGTCAGCCAAATCAGATAACTAGAATAATCAAAATAACTAGATTTGTGCATGTAACACGCACCAAAAAGAGAATCAAGAGATATATGATCATCAAAATCACCTGTTGACAAGTGTCAGTTAAACAATAGACTTTTAAACTAAATGTTATATTTGTAAGTATAATGCATTTTGCAATCATGTTCAGTCTTTTAACATTTTCTCCAGTACGGCGTCTTTTTTCGGGACAATTTTCAATGTCAAAACCAGCACTGGTGTGAACAATTAGTGAAAAATCATAAGTTCCATTTACATGACGATTCAATAATCTCATAACTCCAGAAATGGTATAATGATCTGATAGTTTACATGTGAACATAAGCCAGTGCTATTGTGCTTAAAAATAAGGACGCTTCATAATAATTCAAGATAAATGCTCAATTTTGCCCACCCATATGTCACTTTTAAACCATTCAATATTCTGATCATGTCTTATAAAACTCTGTTGTTAAATAACATTTGCTGTGTTCTTTTCAGGTTATGTGGCAGTTGTGGGGTTCATCAGTTTTTCTGTCTGTTACCGATACGGCCCACTGGTGGAGGAAAAGAGCATCAACATCTTATCGTGGACTCTGCAGCTGTGTGGACTTCTCCTCATTTATGCTGGCATTCAAATCCAGCCTGTCGCTTTTGCCATCATCGTGTCACTGGTGTTGGCCAAAAACCTGGATTACCCCGTGGCCTTGGTGCTTTATCTGTGGAGGTAAACGATGCCATGAAACACAAGGTGGCGCCAGAGTGCTGTAATCGCCACAACTGAACACCAAACCACAGGGCTGGTGTAGTAATCACACCAAGTGCCATCTGAGAAAAGATTAGAATGTCCCGAGTACTGCCAGATGTGAACTTTGTCTACACCAGGACCATTCCACGTATAAATAAGGTCTAAACCAGGTCTTAAATAGGACTACACCATTGCCAAAGCCAAGAAATTACACAAAACAGGACCAAAAATTTTAATAAATTAACTTCGAATGAACCAAACATTAAAACTGTCAGGTCTCGCTATTGACGTCACTATGTCAAATTCTAGTCTTGTAATTATTGTGAGAATTTAACAATTATTATGAAATCCATAATTTCCTGAATGACAATAAAAAGCCAAGTTTATGTAGCAAATAACATTTTAGGTTAGATTTTGAATATAGATTGAATCAAGAAGACTTGCTTCTAAAATTGCAACTCTTCTTGCACAGGACAAACATGCATTTTCTAATATCATTGTATTTGGTTTGCACAGTACAGTAGGGGTCTTGTTCCTGCTGCTCTGGTATTGAGTTGTACATACAAGATGAAATGCCACACTGGAACATTCTACTCAATTAAAAAGCTCCATGGAGACGAGTGGGTGTTGGAAGTCCCACCAGAAAAGTTACTTAATATGTGAGAAGTAAACATGTAGCAGGAAACGGTCAAATTGGGTCTTTCCAAAGTCAGAGTCATAACTGAATTTTAAATGAACTGGAAACGAACCATCTCAACATGATATTGTCTGGAGAAGGAGTCCAGGGGCCCCAGAATCTCCATGAGTCACTGATGGAGATGTTAGTTTGGTCTTGAGGTCCGAAAGTCTATAACATAAACCCCTGCACTTTATCTTTTATTAGTTTATCTTTGGGCAGAAAGATGAGGCGTTTTTTGAACTGGAAGCCAGAGCCGCGTCGCCTGTTGACTGAGGAGGAGTTTCAGAGGCAGGGCGAGGAGGAGACTCGGCGCGCCCTGGAGGAGCTGAGGCAGTACTGCAAGAGCCCCGAGCTCAACAAGTGGAAGACTGTGTCCCGGCTGCAGTCTCCTCATAGGTGATGTTTACACACTGAGGCTTTTCTGTCCATGATGAGAACGTGTAGGGCTACACAATGTAAAATAAATACATGTTCATAACGCTTATTTTAATCAAATCTTCAATTATCACTGGCAAGAAATTGTCTGTTTATTTTCAGGAAATTAACACTAAAAGCCTTTATTTTATTGAGAAAACTGAACAATCAATATGAGAGAGAATGAAACATTATAATCTTTTCGTATTAGAGCTTAAAGATCCCATATCATGCTATTCCTCCTGTTTCATAGTCTACCCTAAAGGTATATTTGATAATAACAAGTGTTGTGCAACACCCATAACATAATAGTTATGAAATATCACCCATATCTTGGACCCCCCTCACAAACCCGGAAATGCACACGGCTTGATTTGAGATTCGCCCCCACCCTTGTGAAGAACAATCTGCCTCCCCCGCCCAACCCGTGACGTAGTCTCAGCGTGGAGACGGTGTATGTAAACACAGGCTGAGGCTCCTACACAGCAGCACAGAGGAATGCCAAGTTATCAAATAAAAGCAATAATCACATTTCAAGCACTTGCACAAAACATCACAAAACAATGTAATAACAAACGCCTCGTCAGGAAATGTGCGTGAGGCGCACATGTGCATATAGTTTTAGTACTTACAGCTCTCGTGCTCCATCGTCTTCTTTATCGTGGCAATAGTGCCAGCACTCAAATGTTACTTTGTGTAAGTTCCACCCCACAAGTCCGAAGGGTCACAGCGCAGCAGGCTCTCCTGTGCAACGTGAAACTAACCGCGGTGGCTCTCTACCGCGTACATGCTGTCTCCGCGTGCCGCGTCACCTCACCCCCCCTCGGCGGGTGAGGAGCACCCGCTTTTCTGCAGATCCAAGGAGGAGGATATAGACTGTACTCTAGCTAAAAACTGTAGGAATCAATCCAAAAAACGCTTTGGGCACATATGAGGCACCAATAGCACTGAAAGAAGGTTAAGCTCTGAAAAGTCGATTTTGCATGATATGTGACTAGAGCTGGGTTGAAAAAATCGATTTTAAGATTTTTAATCGATTCTCATATTTTTAATCGATTCTCATATTAATGACCGATTATCGAGTCGTACGTCCAAAGATCGTTTTTTTTTTTTTTTTTAAATTAAAATTATTTTCTATGTTTCCCTCAGTGAACTTTAATCTACCTTCAAGAAAGATAATTCAGGACTGCTGGATTATCTTTCTTGAAGGTAGATTGACCCTTAACCTTTTCGTCAGTCTTCCAGCCATCAGTAACTACCAATACTTGTAAGATTTGCTGTTTAATATTGATATAAAACTAGTTTTAATATGTTGCTTCTCTACACAGTCATGAAGTGAAGGAAACGGTTCAAATACATTTTTCATTTTTAATAACATTAACCCCCGGATCAACTCGAAATCGGATCGAATCGGAAATCAGATCGAAATCGGAGCGAATCGGATGGGATCTGAGAAATCGGAAAAAAATCGTTTTTGAAATGTAAAAATCGGAATCGAATCGATTCTTGAAATTTTAATCGAAACCCAGCTCTATATGGGACCTTTTTAAAATAAAAATGGGTTATGACTTCAGATATTGAAGAACTTTGGTTTTAGTCACTAAACTAGTTCTAATTTAGCCTGGTTTAGGTTATGTTTTGATTTTAACACGGCTTGGCCAACAACTGTTCTAGCGTATCATAGGAATAGAGGATTTTTCACCCATTTGAGAACTTAAACGACTGCTGGTCCCTTTTTTTTTTTTAAATGCGCACCCCCGCCCTCCTGTTCTTTCCAAGAGGCCACCTACCATCAAACCTTGTGCGGAAGCACTTAACACCCCCGCTGCTACACGTGCGTTTGTATATTAGCGCGACGGATCCCTTCACATCTCTCATCTCCGCAGATTTCCGTCTCTTTTGAGCTCAAACTCGGTCTTTCTGTCGTCATTTTTGTACTGTACACTGAAGGAACTCGCTAAACACACTCTGGCATATCAACCACGCATGCACGGCCAGGGAAATGCGCTGCTATCCTGGGGACGAGCCGGAACGAGCATGCAGGTGTGCAGTAGGACGCAGGGAATGATTGACATGTGGGAGAACCACTCGGCTGTCCACACCATGAGGAAATGACTGATTGCTGGCCAAAAATCCTCTATTATTCCTTTTAAATATGTAAATGTGTTATATTTTTTCAAGACAAATGCTGACTTCTGCTTGTTTAGGAGTTAGAATAGATATGCACATTCTAGTTGAAACGGCTGATGATCATATGAAATAACTAATTTACATCTTTCATCATGATCTTTCCACAGATTTGCTGATTTCATTGAAGGTTCTTCTCACCTTATGCCGAACGAGGTGTCGGTCCATTCTCAGGAGTATGGATTTGGAGCGTCATTTTTTGAAGATGACATTTTTGACACGGACGATGATGACATGAAACCCCCACTGGATCCAGAGTGACCTCATAGACCTTTATTTGAAAAGGACTTCCTCAGTTTGGAACATTTTGTCCAGGCACAGATATGGCCGTTCGTGGTGATGAATTTTTCTTTCAGATCAAATCCAGGACTTTATTACAAAAAATAAAATACAAAAAAATATACATTTCAAGCCAAGTGCTGTGGCTTCAGTTTTCAGGACTGTTCTGTCCTGTTCTGTTTTCAGGACACACTAAAGTGGCTTTACTTTACTTTAGTATTGAATTGTGTGAATTTACTGGGAATAGGAAAGCTTTCTTTGCTTGTATTTATTCTCTGAAATGTAATAGGGAGTTGGTGACTGTTTCAGATTGTTTAAAATGTAATGCATTTTAAAGGCCAGGCATACATTTCCATTTTATGTTTATGATTGAGTCAAAACACACACATATTTACATGTTTTACAAGATGAGAATATGCATTTTCAAATATGGGAGCAGATCACTTTCAGTTAAATCTATGTGGAACTTTTCAGACAAATATCTTAAGAGAAAAGCAGGTGGCCCAACTTTTACAGAATATCCTACTCAAAGTAGTTTTTTTCTTACATCTACAGTCTGCATTACATTGTCATTTCACTTCATGTCAGTTCCCCAAGTGTATGATTTGACTATTAAAGGTTTTCTATTTCTGTCTGACATTTTATTGCTCTGTTTACTATAATTTTAGTATTTGTTTAAAGGGAACACCCCAGTACTGCCTCCTGAACATTTGATACACGTTATATTTGCATGTGTTTCCCAGTGTCTCATTAGCATATTCTGCAGCGGTATCTCCTGCATTTCCTATTGTGCACTTCCTTTAAGCGCGTCACTGATAGGGAAACCTTTCTTTAAGCGCGTCACTGATAAGAAACCTTCCTTTAAGCGCGTCACTGACGGGGAAACCTCCCTTTAATGTAAACAAATACTACACCCACAGAATGGGGAATCCCTGTTTCATTAACTTATTGGCTTTGCTGCAGCTGCCTCATGTAAAGTGTGGACTTCCCCCTCCACAAAGACGTTTCCTCAACCTCTGGAGATTTAAATGGGAATTCAAACAAGTAATGCTTCCGAACCTTGTTTTGGCTCCAATAACTTTGAAAATCTCAACACTGCATTGTACCTGTTTATTAGCAATATACATTTTATCATCCTTTATAATGTTCAACACCATTTTACTTTGTTTCAATCTTAAATATTTGCAGACATGCAGCCAGTGCATTTCGTTTAAAAAAAACATTACAATGTATGCAAACAGGAAACATCATTTAACATTAAAACAGTATTTTGACTGTCCATGGCTGTATTTTACAATGTTTCTCTGCATTTAGTAACACTGGAATAGTCACTTGGAATGATTCTCCAAAAGTCCACAAACTTCCAGTGTCCAAAAAGGATCCTGTGGATGTTTAACTCCTGCTCTCAGGACGGTCAGTACTTGTTGATCCCAAATATTCGCACTCCGTGAAACTGTGGCAGCTTCGGTAAAAGGACGCTCAGGAGCGAGCCGGTGTTGATAAAGAAATGTGTTGCATCGTATTTTGTGTAAAAACTTGCCAGTATGTACCTGTAAAAACAAAGGCAACAATAAATTTGTCTCTTCAAATTCATTTAGAAAGTTTTTATGTTTACACATTCATGACCAGAGAGAGAAAGATCAATAAAACAAACATCAACATTTAAAGTAAGTATAAGTATAAAGTTTAAGTATAGAAACAGTCCTGAGTCCAGAGTCGTCCAATTTGCCCTTTTCCAAATTAAGTTCAAATGTTATTTTATTTATTTGTCTAATTCCTGTTATTATATCCTTGGTCGTCGGAGGGTTTTGCATCATCCTTTGTTATGGCTTTTTTCCCGCTGCCAAAAGCACATTCCAAAGGTATTTATTTACTATGTCCATGGGAGAAGATTTAGGCCAAGGTACATGGTTCCAAAATTGAGTGGAATGGCAAAAACTCTAGTGCATCCTTAATTTCAGTCCAAAACTTCTGAACAACAAGACATTCCCAGAAGTGATAGCGGTTTGCCTCCTTGCTGCCGCAATTTCTCCAACAGGTTGTACCTCCCTGTGAATAATGGGCACTTTGACATGGTGTTATAAAAATTTTTTGACCTATTATTCCAACAAAACTCTCCAAACATGTGATTTAGTTGTCGTCCACAAGGATGTAAACATCTTCCCACTGTTTGTCCACCAAAACAAGTATTTGTCCTGATTAGAAATGCATTGATATAATCTAGATATTTATTATTCCTCTTGAAAGTTCAGATTTATAAGCCTTCATTTCCTTCCATTTGTTAATCAATCCTATAGTCTTCAATAAGATACAGAACTGCTTTATTGTTCCTCCAGTGACTCTTGAGTTCGACACGTCTAATGTAAGCTGAATGCTAAGATTCTAATCACTGCCACAAATTAGGGTTCCCTCAGAGGGGTTTACAATCAAGTCTATAACATCAACATAGAAAGTGATATCGCCCCCTGGTGGCGCATACGCATGAAAACCTTTCCATTAATATTCCCTCCTTAACTAGTAAATATCTGCCCTCTTTATCCTTACGTTCAAAACTGTTCAAAAGCTGTTCGGTTTGAAATCAATATTGCAACCACCTGTCTGTTTACCTTTTTATGATTAATAAAAGGATATTTTATAACATGGTTTCGTTAGTTTTTAATGTTCACTGTCATTCAAATGTGTCTCCTGTAAATATATGTCTATTCTTTCTTTTTTTCCATTTTAGTTCAGATTTAAGTTAATTGATTGGGTTCAGTATGCCATTCACATTGAAGGATGCTACTTGTAACACTCACTTGATTGTATTGATCTTTGGGATATTTTTAATCTCTCTGGTCAAAAACAACAAACATACAAAAGAACCATAGGAACACAAAACAGCTGAAAGTGTAAAAAAGAAAACAAAAAGGGTTAATTCCGGAAACAGGCATCGAACCCAAAACTAGATTTTTTTTTAAAAAGGATTGTAAAAATGGAGGAAGTCCAATCCTTATGAAGGGCCCAAAAAACTCCCCAGTCACTCCTGACCTCAATCCTCAGAAAGAACTGGATATATAAGATAAGATAAGATATTCCTTTATTGTCCCACATGGGGAAATAACCTCCCTGGCTCACCACGTCTCCCTACGGCACTCTGCCAATATTTTCAACTTTCCCACAAATCCAATCACCCACATTTGGCACATCGATGAGTAGATATATTTAGTCACAAAGTGCATGTACAAAAGCAGACAGCCATATATAGAAATATATCACCATGTGACCACAGCCCGAACTCGCATGTCCCACGCAGGTGGCCATAGAATGGACCTTTGTACTGTACCTCTGCTTCTCCTGGTGTTTTTTTTTAACCTTCAAATGTCACCAGAGGAGTCGCAGAGAAAGAGAACCCATGTCTCAGTTTTCTCCTCCTGAGCTCCTCACAGATGTGGTTGGACTTATGCCGTTGTTGACGAACCTCGTATGGAATATCTGGAGCAAAGAAGACAAGCCTTTGTACTGGAGGTCTCCTTTAACCCTTCAGCCTTCAGCCATCTTCCTTCACACAATCGTTAAGAAACCTCATTATCAGGCCTCGTGGTTTATCAGAAGCTGGCCTTGGGATGCTCAGGCTATCTGCTCTTTCGATTGTGATGGGAGGGACTTCAACTCCTGAGCCATCAAGGAGCCCAGGAATAATCTCCAAAAAGCTTTCTTTATCCTTTCCTTCCGCTCCGCCCACAAGACTCAGCTTCGGTAGAAGTGACCTGGACTCCAAATCCAGGATCTTATTTTCCATATTGTTGTTCTCTGACTCCAGCGTCGTCACCCTGGCCTGCAGCGCCTCCATCTCTGCCCTTACTGTCAGCAGATCTTCCGCATTATCAGAAACACACGGCCGGCCCATGGCAGCTATCACCTCGGCTCTAAAAGACTCCATTTCACGCTGCATTTTGCGTCTTATTTCAGACATCTTGAGCAATAACAGATGATCAGTTATTCTCTCCCCCTTCAGATGCAAAGAAGTTGTGAGAGTCTTTATCTGGGCCGACGGGACCCCGCTTCTCTGCCTCAGGTGTGCTAGCTATGTTAGCCTCGGACCGTGGGCCATCAGCTCCGTTTGTTTTGGTCCTGTAGTGTTAGACTTGTGCCTTCCTTGTTTATACATCCGTTGTTCTTATTTGTGATTAGGTGGGTCAAATGATGATTTTAAAGCCAAGTTTTGCAGCAGAGGTGTGGGTGCATCAGCTCAAAGCACTGCCATAACTGGAAGTCTAGTGCATATCAATTTTAAGCAAATGTAGCTAATGTTTTCGATAAAAGGGATGAGTAATATTCATAAAAATATAGTGTTTGTTGCTATATAAAAGGATGGAAAGGATAATGTACTAGTAAATAGTTACATTTAAAAAGTACATGAGTATTACCTTAAAGAATTATACTCAATTACAAGTACTGGTTCAAAAATCTACTTTACAGTAACATGTGTATTTATACTGCTGCTCTTTAAGTGAAACAGTGGCATTGTTACAGTGAAGAGGATCTGTTGTGACGGGACTAAACCCGTGACCCTGTGTTTGAGCTTTCAGTGCGGCTCGACTCACAGCACAATGGGAGAGATGGTGAGGAATTTTCGTGAGGCGGTGAACTGAATGCCGTAGTCCATCTGCTCCCAGTGCGTGAGCAGTCGAGCTTTGCCCTGGTCTGGAGTCTCAAACGGAGTTCCCTTTACCGTGTGCAGGAACAGGTACATCACCTGAACAAACAAAGATCACAGTCAAACATCTTTAACACGTTTACAGCAATAAAAAAGGTCTTAATTATGAACACAACACTTCTCATTAACCTGGACATTTGCAAGCATGTCGTCATAATGTCAAACTATCTTACGTTTACCATTATTATGAGAAACAATTATCAATTATTCATGAATTAACAACATGGCACAACAACAGGGAAAATCTAAATTCACATGAATTCTCACAGTCTAATATAGGGGTGTCAAAACTATGGCCCGGGGACCAAATGTGGCCCTCAGATTCCTGTTGAATTGGCCCAAATGATAAGATAAGATAAGATAAGATATTCCTTTATTGTCCCACATGGGGAAATTTCATTGGTGCAACGCAGGTAGATACAGAGGTAGATCCACAAGAACAGATCACTTATAGGAAGTCTGAAAAACACTTTCAGTAGAAGATCTCCTATAAATAAATAAAAACTACCATAGACAAATAAATAAATACCATTGCATGTGATCCCGACAGTAATTGCACATGAATATGTGTCACGACAGCACATGAATTGCACATGAATTCCAACAGCAATTGCACATATGACAGAATTGCACATCAGTATTAGGTTAGGTCAGTATTGCGCCGGGATAACGTGACGATCTCCGGGTAAGACGACTGTTCTCCGCAGTTTCATGAGTTCCTCCTTTGTGTAAACGCGGTACGGCGCCGGCCGGGGGGCGGGGCCGGAGCCGGGGGGCGGGGCCGGAGCCAAAACACATCGCAACGGCACGACGAAAACACTCAATCCAGCCGAATAAAGTCAAAACAAGTTAATTTAAAGCGATTCCAGTGCGTGTCCCGATCGTTCGTGAAGTTCCTAATAAGCAGATCATAAGCAGAACTTAATTATTGTAAGTTTAAATAAATCTACCACTATAACTTCAATAACAAATATTACATTGTGATATAGACCTTAAGTTAATGTTCAGAGTTAAGTCAAACGCATTCATCTGAATGACCCACTGAGTTGGTACCCGCTGCTTTTAATATGTCTATGTCTTGGTGAAAAAAGTTACAACCCCCAAACACAAAAATAGGCGACCGGCAAAATTATAAAGCAGCCTAAAATCTTGAAATTGCTTTTATTTTCAGGACATAGACTTAGATAAATTATTTTACACAACAAATATAAATCTACACCTTCTTCCACTTACCAATGCATTTGAGGCCTTGCTTAAGACTGTGTATACATTTTCATATTTTACCATCATCTGGGTACTCTGAAATACTTTTACAACTCTCTGATTGGGAATCAATGCAATAGATTTCCATCAAACTTTCTGAAATGGTAAATTCAAGCTAATGTTATATGTCAAAAAGCACTTTCCGGTTGATTTACATTTTTTATGATTATATTGTGACCTGTATAATTAATAACCGGTTAGTCCCAGACTTCTATTTTATCTGTAAAATGGATAATACTCTCTAGAACAAAAAAGTAATGCCTTACATCTGGGTTTAATTCAGTCCATGCTTTTGTTAGCCACATAAATAAAAGAGAGACAAAGAATCAATATTTCCACATCTAAAGCCTTGTCCACACCGTCGCGGCCGAAGCGTCCAGTTTACATTCAAAGTCTATAGTAAACGCGCGCCGAGCACGTAGTGCGTTATCCGCGGTGCGATTTCTTCGTTTTTGCGGCGCGGTTGGTGCGTTTTTTTACGCTCTCGACGCTTTGAGCGCGCGTATGAGCCTGCCGAGGCGACGAAAGCGGCTACGCGACGTGTTCAGATATGTTGAGGTCTGTGGCAGCTGAAGCGTAGCAGCCGCCGCAGCCGCCAATCAGAGCTGACGCTCCAGTGACGTACGTACGTACGTACGTATTGCCCCTCGCATTTCCGGTATTCCCCGTGGAATTCCCCAAGAAGCGCCACTTTTTCCTTGCTCGTCAACCATGGCAGACGAAAGACTGATTGTGGCTGTTTGTGGGAGAAAGGAGCTGTACGATGTATTCACGGTGGAATACAGAGACAGAAACAAGCCCGGCGCCTCCGTGTGAGAGTTTTGAAAACCAAAAACGCTCTCGAAATCCGCCATTTTACACAATGAACAAACAACTCCACTGCTCATGCGACAACACCTCTACTGCGCATGTGCGCAGACAGCTCAAGCGCGCCATACGCGCGCCTGTGTACAGTGGCCGGGGCGTCGATAGGTTTACCCACCGGATGCGCGCTTTCAAATGTACACGCGCTCAAATTCTGCGTGGGGCGCGATTAGGCCACGGCGGTGTGTAAGTAGCTTAACGCTGCGTTCACACTGGCACATTCACCACATCAAAATTTGTACTAAAAAAGAACATAACCCAGAACTAAACCAGGACTTGATCAGGACTAAAATGAGCTCAATCTAGGACCAAATAACGACCTTTGTGAACATAACATGTATTTAATATTTTTCATGTTACTTTTATCCTTTTCTCACAAGTCATACATAATGTCATCAGTTTACCAGGTCAATAATTTAATACATTAATTAATGTAGCTTACTGTTCACTGATCTGATCTTATTGTTAGACCAAAATAAGATCAGATCAGTGAACAGTAAGCTACATTCACTCTATGAGCCTTAGAGAGTAGGGTTTGCTGAATGAATGAATATGAACTCTAATTGAGTGTACCTTAGATATATTCGACTGCACTGAACCTGAAAGAGGAAGTGGGACTCTGACCGACCCCGAGTAAATGTTGTAAACACAAAGCAAACGTCTAAGAACGTTTACATCCCTTCATCAAGATCATTTATAACATTTAATCAGTTTGTTTCCATTATCTATCCTTCAAATCTCTACAAGAAAACAATGCATTTCCTCGGATTGTGTTAGTGTGAGTTAGTGTGTGTGTGTTAGTGTGAGCGTGTGTTAGTGTGAGCGTGTGTTAGTGTGAGCGTGTGTTAGTGTGAGCGTGTGTTAGTGTGAGCGTGTGTTAGTGTGAATGTCAGAAAGACTAAGGGGGGAACCAAAGTTTAGTTCCGTGTTTCTGGACGGCCCTCTTTTACTGTTACTATTCAAGCTAACTATTCAGCAGCACCACATATTGTGTGCGTAATTACTATAAAAGTGAGTATTTGGTCGTGTTAATGTTTATCAATTGTATATTGTTGATGTTTATCCTTATCTTTGACAGTTAATGCACTGTATTCAGCTAAACTGCCGCGATCCATTACTTATCGCTGTTTTCGCCGTCAACTAGCTTGTTCTAAAAATAGCTCCGTCATCGGCGCATATGTAGGTTACTAATGTAACCCGAGTTCTATACCGCATATACTGTGCAATGTAGAAGTTTAGTAATGTGACTTAATTCATGTTTACTGTCTTTCTGTTCCCAGACCACACACACCACCAATTTGTAATATGTACAAATTAAAGGACATTCTCAATCAATCCAGTTTCCCCTGATTCTCTAACCGGAATCAACGGCCCATACTGTCCGCTCCAATCAGCGTTATTTCCCCTTGGCTAATGTGGATATTTCTACATTAAATTCTGGTCCTTCGAGCCTGGATTGGAGCTACGCTTTAGCAGTATGGACCACGCAGCACCCATGGAAGAGGAACTTACCAGGCCCCAGAGAGAAGCCCGTCTACTATCTGATGGACTATGAAGTCAACTATGGCGTACACAGCTCACATCCTCCAAACGCTTCATCCAGCTACAGCAGCAAACACAGAAGCACCTCGAGGAGAGCCCACAGCTCTGTATCTGGCTTCAGCTCACGCTCAGGGAGACACACGACTTACTCTATTGGTCATTATCCACAAGATGGTCTCTCTCCCATACAAGCTGCAATACTGGAAGAGAATGCTAAACAACTTGAACTTGTTAACCTCCGGAGACAGATGGAAGAGGATGTACAGGCAGAGCGGGAACTTCATCAACTACAGACCCAAGCTAAAGCTGCTCAACGAGCACAAGAGGAAGCCCTTCAAGCTAAAGAGGCCCTGAGCAAACGCCTCGACCAAAGCCGCAGACTCCAGCAGCTACAGACTGATGTTGAACTAGCCAAACTGGTCACGTCAATGCTCAGTACTAACAGCAACTCCTCGAGCCCCTATCAGCCTCAACCAGCAGCTACAGCTTCACCTGCGCAGCAGCAAAGTACTCTAATTCAAGCAACAGAGTTAAACTCTGCATCGCACCCCACTCTCGTCAACACAAACGCAGTGCAGCCAAAACCGCCAATAGCATATTGCAAGTGGGAGCAGCCTCCGGCCACATCTTATCCCATCCAGGCTCCCTTACCAGCACCTGCGCCCTATCCTGGTCTACAACCACAACTCGGAGCAGAAATGCTAATTGCCTCTGCCTTTGGCATCCCCAAGCCCATGCTGCCTGTGTTTGAGAGCGGTCGTGAGAGTGACTTTGCCCTCCTGAAGATGGCACTAGATAGTCTGCTTAGTAACCACAGCCATCTCAGTGAGCAATACAAATACCAAGTGTTGCTAAGCCATCTGAAGCTTCCGAGCGCTCTTCAACTCGCAAAGGCATACATGCATCACTCAAGCCCGTATACCGCTGCACTCAACGCACTACAAGATAAGTATGGTCAACCAAGGCAGCTTATCCAGTCCGAGCTCGGCGCCATCCTAAACTCTCCTGCACTTAAGACAAGTGATGCCAACAGTTTCGACCTCTTTGCTCTGTCCATCCAAGCCCTAGTGGGTATGCTGAAAACTCTTGAAGGACACAACGGCGTGGAGCTCATGTGCGGGTCGCACGTTGACCGGCTGCTAAGTAAGCTGCCCCCTTCTTACCGTGACGGCTTTGTGGAGTATTGTCTTAACCGAGGGATTCTGCAATCAGGTTCAGACCGCACCTACACGCTTCCTGACCTAGCTGACTGGCTCCAAGTCAAGTCTCAAGCCAAACGCATTTCAAGTCGTGCCGCAGCCCTCTACCAGACTGAGTCAAGTAAACCAGCTAAATCTACAAAGAGCTTCCCCTCTACAACCTACAGAGAGCGGTCCACACCTGTGCTTCTCACAGTGAAGGAAGAGTCAACTCACTCTAAACCTGCCCAGTCCAAGCCGGCTTCAAAGTCACAGCCCTACTGTCCGCATTGCAACAACAAAGATCACTACCTGAACTCCTGTGATAACTTTAAGAAGCTCACACCCAACCAGATAGTCAGTTGGATCAAAGATGGAAACCGCTGCTGGAAATGTGGGCGCAGTCATGCGGTAGAGAGCTGCAACCTCAAACGGCCCTGCAAAGTGTGTAAAGAGCAACATCTCACAATACTTCATGACTCCATCCGTGACACCTCCAATGCTGTCCTGACAATGAGCCCAGGATCAACAAAGGTCTACCTTGACCAACCCAACCGTACGCAGCGAGTGATGCTAAAGGTGGTAAAGATCCTCATTCACAATGGCAAGCGGTCAGTGGAAGCACCTGCAATTCTAGACGGCTCTGAGAGGACAATCGTCTTATCACCAGTCCTCCAGTCCCTCAATCTTTCTGGAGTTCCAGAGACTCTTCCCATCCAGACAATACACCAGAATGTCAAACAGTTAGAAGGCCTGACAGTTTCCTTTCAAGTCTCTCCTCTTTCCAAGCCCAATGAGAAGTATCTCATCTCCAATGCATTTTCAGCTGATGGACTATGCTTTGCGGAGCACAACTACCCTATCGCTGCTCTCCAGCGGGCTCACAGACACTTACAAGGCATCCCACTTCAAGCTGTCGACCGTGTGCGTCCAATCATCCTCATTGGTTCGGATATGTGCCACCTCATCAGTCCCGTCATGCCAATTATACAAGGCTCTCCAGATGGCCCTGTTGCTGTCTGCACTCGTCTCGGCTGGTGCCTTCAAGGTCCCATGACTCCAATCCAAACAGCTCATAATCCGACCCAATGCCTGCATATTGCTACAGCTGCAGCCAACACGGAGTTACTCCAGCACGTGCAGCGCCTCTGGCAACTTGACACCCTGCCTTACTGTGAGAAAGCGGTAACCAGGTCTAAGCTTGACCAGCAAGCCCTCGACCTTCTCCAAACATCTACAGTTAGAATAGACAATGAGGGTACCCTGCGCTATGCCACACCGCTCCTCCGCCGCTTTCCACCGATCCCTCTTCAAGCGCCCAAAGAAGCAGCACTGCCAAGTCTCCGCAGCACCGAACGTAGACTTGCCAAAGACCCAGTAAAGGCCGCCACCTATTGCTCAGAAATCCAGAAGCTCAAGGCAGCAGGCTATGTAGCAAGGATCTCACCTGAAGAAGCATGCAAGTCCACAGAGTCCTGGTACATCCCGCACCACATTGTGCACCATAACGGCAAAGACCGTATAGTCTTCAACTGCTCATTTCAATACAAAGGCCAAACTTTGAATGAGCAACTGCTTCCAGGGCCAACCCTAGGACCAACCTTGCTTGGCGTGCTTCTTAGATTTCGCCAGCACAGTGTGGCAATCAGCGGTGACATTCGAAGTATGTTTCACCAGGTACTCCTGCTTGCTGCTGACAAACCCATCATGCACTTCTTGTGGAGAAATATGCAGCGAGAGGAGGAGCCCGACATCTATGAGTGGCAGGTCCTGCCTTTTGGGACCACCTGCAGTCCATGCTGCGCAACCTATGCTCTGCAGCGCCATGTCCTAGACTCTCAAGCCAACCCATCAGGTCTTGCCGAAGTAGTGACGCAGGCATTCTATGTTGACAACTGTCTCTACAGTACACCAGACCCTGCTCATGCCAAGGCTGTCGTGGATGGACTGTGCCAACTTCTCGCAGAAGGTGGTTTTGAGATCAGGCAGTGGGCAAGCAACCTGCCTTCAGTCATTGAGCACTTGCCCACCGAAGCTAGATCTGTCAGCAGTGAACTGTGGCTGTCCCGCGATAGCGCTGATCTGAACGAGTCTACACTTGGACTGCAGTGGAACTGCCTTGATGACACCATGGGTTATCGACACCGCCTACAAGAGCCTCTTCAACTCACGCTCAGAAACCTGTACAAGACTCTTGCAAGCCAATATGATCCATTGGGGTTCATAATACCATTCACAACTAGAGCAAAGGTTCTAATCCAGGACCTCTGGAAGCAAGACCTCAGCTGGGATGACCCAATCGAACACCAACAGCTTAAAGAGCAGTGGCTTGCCTGGGTCAAAGAGCTCCCCAATCTCCTTCAAGTGCAGTTCCCCAGAGCTTACATGCCTCCAAATGCTGATACTTCCACAGTGACCAGGGAGCTCCATGTGTTCTGTGATGCTTCGGAGAGGGCATACAGTTCAGTCGCTTACCTGCGAACCACTGATGACCAAGGTAATGTCCATATTGCCTTCATCCTAGCCCGTTCCAGAGTAGCCCCGAAGAAGTGCCTCTCCATTCCTCGCCTTGAACTCAGCGCAGCACTAACTGGTGCACAACTTGTCAAGCTTATTGAGACCGAGCTCACCATTCCAATCCACCAAGTCATCTGCTGGTCCGATTCCACCACTGTACTCCACTGGCTACAATCAGAGTCCTGCCGCTACAAGGTGTTTGTTGGAACGCGGGTAGCGGAAATCCAGACGTTGACCGACCTTACAAGCTGGAGGTATGTTGACTCGCCTCGTAACCCTGCAGATCACATAACCAGGGGCCTCACCTTGAAAGAGCTGCTGTGCCATCGCCAGTGGAGATTTGGTCCTACATTCCTCACTGAAACTCAAGACCGGTGGCCAACTATGCCTACCGCTGCTGCTGAACCTGATCAACGCGAGCTAAAGAAAAGTGCCTTCATCGGAGTTGTTACAGTGCCACCTAGCCCCCAGCTTCCTGACTCCAGTAAGTTCCACACCTGGACAGAATTAGTTCGAGCCACTCAGCAGTCCCGTCACGGGGCGGCTACGCCTGAAGTCAATATCGAAGCTTCAGACTTCATTGCAGCTGAAAGAGCCCTGCTAGTTCAAGCCCAAGTTGAGTCCTTCCCGGCAGAAGTTAAAGCACTCAAGACCCTTCGTCCAATTCCTAGAGATAGCAGGCTCAGTTCCCTCGCTCCAGAGTACGAGCAAGCAACTGGTCTAATCCGAGTTGGTGGCAGGCTTCGACGGGCGGCTGACCTCGAAACTGAAACCATCCATCCAATTGTTTTAGACTCAAGACACCCTATCACCAAGTTGCTTATCAAAGACGGCGACGAACGGCTCCACCACCCGGGTGCTGAACGTGTCCTTGCGGAGTTGCGACGCCAGTACTGGATCCTAAGAGGACGTGAGGCTATCCGCAAACACCAGTACGGCTGCCGTGAATGCCAATTTTGGCGTGCCAAACCCCAAACTCCAAGAATGGCAGATCTCCCACCGGCAAGACTGCGGCTCTACAAACCACCATTCTACTCTGTGGGAGTTGACTGCTTCGGTCCATTCCTTGTGAAGACTGGTCGCCGCCAAGAAAAAAGATGGGGCATTCTATTCAAATGTATGACAACAAGGTGCCTTCACTTAGATCTACTTGAAGGCTTGGACTCTGACACTTTCCTGCTTTGCCTCCGCCGCTTTGTTGCCCGTCGTGGGAAGCCATTTGAGATACTCTGTGACAATGGCACAAACTTCACTGGTGGCTGTCGGGAACTTCAAGAGGCCTTTCAAGCCATGAACCCTCAACTCCAAAAACATCTTGCAGAACATAGAATCAAGTTCCGGTTCAATCCCCCAGCTGCTCCCCACTTTGGAGGGACGTGGGAGAGGGAGGTCAAGTCGATAAAGGCTTCCCTTAGAGTCATTCTAAAGGAGCAAGTTGTTCCTGAGCCGGTCCTGCGCACCCTACTCATCGAGGTGGAAGGCATCCTGAACTCCAAGCCACTTGGATATGTCTCAGCCGATGTCGCAGATCCTGACCCGGTAACACCCAACATGCTGCTTATCGGACGCAAAGATTCGTCACTTCCACAAGCTCTCTACGACAGTGAAGACCTGCTGGGAAGACGCCGATGGAGACACAGTCAGGTGCTCGCCGACAACTTCTGGTCATCCTTCATCCGCCAGTACCTACCTGGTCTACAAGATCGACGAAAGTGGAAGACTGACGTGAAGGAGCTCCGCGTTGGACAGGTGGTCCTCATCGTAGATCCTCGCTTCCCGAGAGCATCCTGGCCCGTGGGCACAGTGACAGAGACATTCCCTGCACCAGATGGTCGGGTACGTACAGCGGCCGTGAAGGTGAGAGAGAAGACCTACACTCGTCCGGTCGTCAGGCTGATTCCTCTTCCTCCGCTGGTGGAAGAAGACGACAGCGCTCCTGATAGTCTTTCTGGTGATGGACAATTATCCTGACTGACAATTGGGGGCGGCTGTGTCAGAAAGACTAAGGGGGGAACCAAAGTTTAGTTCCGTGTTTCTGGACGGCCCTCTTTTACTGTTACTATTCAAGCTAACTATTCAGCAGCACCACATATTGTGTGCGTAATTACTATAAAAGTGAGTATTTGGTCGTGTTAATGTTTATCAATTGTATATTGTTGATGTTTATCCTTATCTTTGACAGTTAATGCACTGTATTCAGCTAAACTGCCGCGATCCATTACTTATCGCTGTTTTCGCCGTCAACTAGCTTGTTCTAAAAATAGCTCCGTCATCGGCGCATATGTAGGTTACTAATGTAACCCGAGTTCTATACCGCATATACTGTGCAATGTAGAAGTTTAGTAATGTGACTTAATTCATGTTTACTGTCTTTCTGTTCCCAGACCACACACACCACCAATTTGTAATATGTACAAATTAAAGGACATTCTCAATCAATCCAGTTTCCCCTGATTCTCTAACCGGAATCAACGGCCCATACTGTCCGCTCCAATCAGCGTTATTTCCCCTTGGCTAATGTGGATATTTCTACAGTGAGCGTGTGTTAGTGTGAGCGTGAGCGTGTGTAAGCGTGTGTTAGCGTGAGCGTGTGTTAGCGTGTGTTAGCGTGAGCGTGTGTGAGCGTGTGTTAGTGTGAGCGTGTGTTAGTGTGAGCGTGTGTTAGTGTGAGCGTGTGTTAGTGTGTGTTTGCACTCACCAGGTTGTGTATGATGTTGGTGAGGGTCCACACGAGGGGCACGGTGAAAAATGGAATGCTGAGGAGGACGATGTGCAGAACCACAGTGAGAAGCAGGTACGTGAGCCAGATGCCCCGACTGTTCATCACCCGAGTGTTTGGGTTGACCTCGCTGTGAGCTACGCCAACATTCATCTGCAGCAGAAGAAATACAATATAATTTGAGCCGGCGTCGTCCCTTAGAGCTGTCCAAAACTGACAAATATATGTTAATAAACATTTTATTATTTCTATCAGAATCAGACATTCAGACGATATCTTCACAACGCATGAGGAATGGGCTAAAATGGACGATAAAATGAACCACAACAGGGCAGTAATATCACTTTGCCTTTGCCTTTAAAAATGGCCATTTTACTAATTTAAGTCATTTTAATCATTTTAATTATGGACGAATACACTTGATATTCAAATTTTGCATAAATCTAAAACAACCATTGCGATTTAAATTTTTAAATTGATTTCCCACCTCTTTCCACACACCATCGTCTAAAGAAGTCAGTCAAGTTTTTAAATAAATACGTTTAGAGCAACGGAAGAAGCTAGATCTTTCTCTAAATACCCACTTTGTTGACAGACAAGTCTTTGTATTCATGTGTTTCAGTTTACAGGTTATATTTTGAGGACTTTGACCTATTCAAAAGTTAAAGTATGTTGTTTTTAAATTGTTACTTCTTTCTGTGCCAACAGTAAAACCCAAGGATCATTTAAGACTAGACACAGGATGATATTGAAATTTTTGATCAACAATAACATCATAATAATTGCAATAGCCGATATTATAAAAAGATAATGGATTGTAATAATTATAAGTTAACTATTATGATTGAGTTCCATGTTTATGATTATAAAATTAGACTTGAGTCATGAGTGAAAACATCATGGATATGTAACTTTTTGTAACACGGTTTTTACTTACAATTCTTGTCTACCAATTTAATTGCAATAAACAATTTTAATGTTTATCATCCCAACCCTAGTCAAGATCAGGGGTTCACACTAATATAGTCCTAAATTGAGATAATTTTAGTACCGAGGTGGACTTGGTTTGGTTCTGGTTTAGTCCCAGTTAGTGGTTTAGGTTTGCTGTGGTGCGAAGGCACCGCAAATAAACTGATATAAAGAAGGAAAATATATTTATCATTAATACTATTTTTTTACTTTAACATGACTCTTCACAACCTCAGTGTTCATATATTTTAAGCTATTTCATGATTGTGACTAATACGCAAATTACATATATCACATTATAAGTAAATAAGTTTGGTAATATATTATTGCAATACGTATATTTGTAATGCAATTTGAGTGTTCTTGTTTACATTGTTTGATCAGCTCTAATTGCTGTAAAACCTGACGAAATCAACCCAAAAAGAGGTCTTACAAACGACATGTAAGAGCGTAAACAAGACGCTAGCTCAGCGCACAGTGAGCCGCATGCTAACTCTGGGCTGAAGTCTTCGTACGAGTTACGCTTTTCAGATATAAAAACACGCCTGTGGGCAACGTGCTGGTTCACTTTTCACTTTAGTTTACTTTTCTTCCGAATGCCATTGCAAATTAAATCCCGAAACTCTATTAATCGCATTTATAGGAGTATGTGACGACAGGACAAACTTTACCTTCCTCTCTTCTCGTAGCCAGCAGGAAATTCCAACTATTTAAGAAGCCCCGCCTTTGTTTGACCTAAGCGGCTTCCTGTAGCTTCATGTGACGGAGCCGTAACGAGTAATCGAGACGAGCCGACTACTAAAATAATCGTAATCGTGTTTTTGACAGAAGTTTTATTGGTTTTAAAGAGAGATAGTCAATAGCAGACATAGAAAAAGCATGTAACATTACTTTTGAAATAGTTTATTTTTTATTTTACAAATTTAAAACACAGAAAACAGCACATAGAACATGACACAGAAAAAAGGTTTTCCAATTAAGTCTGAAATATTTTGATAATCGTAATTTTTAGCTGGCAGTAGTGGAAAGAGTACTACAAGTTGGTACTCAAGTAAAAGTTCCATAACAAAACATTTACTCAATTTCAGTACTACTTCCAACTTTGCATCTAAATAAAAGTAGAAAGTACTCAGGCAAAATAGTACTTTTAACACAATTTTAGAAACATATTAGATACTGAGTACAAAACTGGTTCACTCAAACAGTTTAAAGCTGAATCAAGTTAATATACACCACAATCTGCATATTCTCTGTGTGTTTGTTGATATAAAAAGGAGTAGAAGTACAGTACAGAAGTTGTAACGGGTATAATTTAAAATGTGTGAAGTACAATTACCCAACACTGTACACAATAATGCCACAGTAACGTGAGTAGTTTGTAATGAGTTATTTTCCACCTCTGTCATATGGACTATACAGACGCAAAAGCATGTAGACCTTTTGTTACAAATGAAGCAGCATTATACAAAGGAATTGTCAATAATCAATATCTTCTTTTCATCAATAATAATATTTGTAAATATTCTCTACAGACGCCTTCAGGGATAGGATGACCACTGAAAATTGTGTAAAGTTGGGACATGTTGTGCAATGTGGTGGGACACGGTGGGACAGAAATAATAAGATAAGATAAGATAAGATATTCCTTTATTGCAAAATGTAAATGCATGGATTATTACTCTTTAGATTTGTTGTTTGTATTAACCATAACGCACAGAGAGAGAGAGATCAGAACAGCACTAGCTAATTCCACAACCTAAAAAGTCAGGCTGCCCCAAAAGTAGATTTGTCAGAGGAATATATTTGGTCGGCAGTAAGTCAGACCTGTTCCCAGTACATGTTGGACTCCGCCAGGGCTGCCCTTTGTCACCGGTTCTGTTCATAGCCTTTATGGACAGAATTTCTAGGCGCAGGGCATGTCCCACCGGGAAGAGGCCCAGTGGAAGATCCAGGACACGGTGGAGGGACTATGTCTCTCGGCTGGCCTGGGAACGCCTCGGGATCCCCCCGGAGGACTTGGAGGAAGTGTCTGGGGAGAAGGAAGACTAGGAGTCCCTGCTTAGACTGCTGCTCCCGCGACCCGGCCCCAGATAAGCGGAAGATGGATGGATATTTTGCATGTAAAGCTTTTTTATTCAAATGGCATCAATGAAAAAGTGAGAGAAGGGAACGAGGCCTGTGCAGGACAATCAATCATTCAGTCACATTTCCACCATACAAGTTAAAGCCCGGTATTAATTTATTATCAGTATGTTACAACTGCAAAGAAATATCGGCAAATTTTTGCTTTGGAAATTGCTTGTAGTGTATAAACCTAATCGTAATCTGTGATAATCTGTAATCTTCTGAAACCCATGAATATCTTGACTGGAGGAAGTGTCTGGGGAGATGGGAGATCTGGTAATAATATAGCCAACCTTTTCAGGAATAACATTATTAAATAACAAATTATTTAGGAAATGCCTTGATCAAATTTTAATCTGTTTCATTTTCATTTCACTCTTTTGTTTGTTATTTACATTGGCACTGAATTGCAGACATTTCTGATAAACATGTGACTGTTGTACACCGAATACAACAGTCACACATGCATCTTTAGGTGCAGCAGCCGCAACTTTGACCGTGAGTCTGCCCCAGGACTGCTGTACATGACATCAGCACCCAACCCTGATGGGTGCTGATGTCATGTACAGCAAAAATCCTAAATAGGTCAGTAATAACAAAGATAACAGAAGTATTTGATTTGTACAGAAAATATTGTCTTAAAAGATTGTGCGTTTACAACCGCCTTGGAGGAGATAGAAAGACAGTTGAAAGCCTCATGTGAATCCTGCTGTTGTGTCCTTGGGCAAGACACTTAACCCAACTCGCCCCCCAGTGTCTGCGAACATCTGGGGTGTGAATGTGTGTGTGAATGGGTGACTGGTTCCTTGATGTAAAGCGCTTTGAGTACCTTGACGGTAGAAAAGCGCTATATAAATGTGACCATTTACCATATAAACACCCACCACAGTAATGAGCCACAGCTTTTCCCGAGGAACTGCCCTCACCGAGGAAGGCATCACTGACCCCCATGTGTTACAGTGATTATTATAAAGAGTAGAGTGACTTCCAGCAGCTGTCATTTTGGGAGTTTTCAGTCATAGATTGGATCAATAAGAATGATGTCACTGAAGAGTTTTAAAGTCAATGACATAAAACTTCCTGGTTAAAAAAACAGCTTATGCTGAGCTGTCTGTTGCATCTTCCTCATTTGAGCTTGCATCATCAGCATGAGGAACCACTGCATTTTTACTCGACACAAACAAAGCAGGAAGTACCTGGAAAAGTGGTGTGTCTTTGAAGAGCAGGAGGAATATTTGAGGAAAGCACAGCTTCTCTTTTGACTCTACATGCCTTTCTGTCTCTTGTTTTGGAATTTCATACAAGGGAATCCTCAGAGCAGGTAACACTTGATTTTCTCTTGGGTCAAACATGAATCAAATGAACATAAAGGAACAGACAATATGAATTTATTAAATAAATTTTATTGAGGAAATATATAAAAGTAGATATATATGATTTTAAAATTCTAAATTTAAATAAATATAATAAATAGGTTGTGAATAAATATATGTATATCAAATTATATATTAAAATATATTCCATTGGAAATACACTGTAGAGAAGAAAAAACACAGTTTCTGTTGTTGTTGCAAACTAATGGGCTGCATTACACATTTAGATCAATATGATCAAAAAAGAAGTAACCGTCTGCACTTTAGTTTTTCGGGGCACAGTCTTTGGGCTCTGTGGGCTCTTTGTGGTTTGCTGGATGTCCCACTGAGAAGACGCGCGCCGTGAGGATGGAGAAGGAGAAGAGGCGCTCCATGGTGTATTCGCACAGCAGCGGTTTCTTCCAGAGATCGACAGACTGATCACTGCTGTCATTCACCTTTAAATAGATAACTCTTTTAGTGAAACATGCAAGTGTTTAAACAGGAGGGTGAATGAGATTTAAGCTCACCTTGAGGGGACGGTAATCCATCTTGACACATCTGCTTATGTCTTCATGCAGCCGCATCAGCACTGGCTCCACTTTACAGGCGGCTGGGCAGCTCCCAAACTTAGCCACATCCTTCACTAAGGACTTGTAGCTTGTTAGAACATCCAGTATCTTTTTGATACAAGGCTGAATGAAAAGACACAAAACTTGAATATTGACCACATCACAGTCAAGAATGCTCAACACAATTTGATATTGTTTCTGATGTGAGAAACTTACCTCAGGCGTGTCTCTGAGAGTCCCGGGGTCGCACTGGTCCTGGGCTTCCATCCAGGCAATAGGAGTGGAGAAGTTTTTGATGCCCTTGGATCCTTTCGCCTATGAATAAAACAACTGACTATATGAATAACTGTACATAAAAAAGCAAGACCACTTAGATATAACTTATTAGTCAAGTATAGTGTGCTCAAACATATAAAATAAAATGTCTTACCGCATCTTTTGCAAGTAGATTGAACTTCAGTGCGCTATTACGCACGGTGGTGCAATCAGCGGGTGGACTGGTACTGGTGGGAGCACTTGTTGCAGAGACAAAAAGTAGAAAGAACGCAGTAAATCTCGCCATTGACAGCTCCATGGTGGTGGCGTGTCCTTCTGTAGTGTTGGATTGAGCTCAAGTGGTGGATGGAGCTTTGGCAGCGCTTTTAAGGACGTGGGATGAATCACCGTTTTTTTGTTTCCCCTCCAGGTAATGTGAGCGGATTTGTGTATGAGCAATACAAACGCAAACAACATGAATTAGATAAAAATTAGGAAATTGAAAGTAAGCCTATTCAAATTAGGACTATTAACACGTGGGCTGGCACTGCATGGAAATCAGACAAAGCGTTTTGGAATTTCTCACTCTAATCCTAATTACCCTGAATGATGACATCATTGGGGTCCGAACTTCAACTTCAATTATTTTAACTCAAATTGATCTAATCAAGTTTCACATCTGTCAAGGGAAGGAAGTGAGAATAACCTTTTCATTTGAGAGGTTTTTGTGCTCACAAATTGGACAAAGTTTCCCAAAGTGTCCACAGTGTGCACCACTTCTGTACCAGAGAAAACCTTTACAAACATCTTACAAACTTAAATAATATAACCACAACACCAGCTAACAGCTTAAATAAGGCGTTTATTACAAAAGACGTAATGATAAAACTGTGCGTGCACTGCGCGCGCCGTCATGTACCCGGAAGTGCTTCTGCAGCCGCGATGTTTTTGTTGTGAATACGACGAACGTGGCTAAACTCGAGTAAAGACAGATTAACGGACATGCAAAGGTTTTGTGGCAAATTTAATTCACTAAATAGAGTTTTGCATATCTGTTTTGTTACAGACATTTGTTGATTTATGGCTAGTTGCAAAAGGCTGCTCTTTGTCGCTGCTGTTAGCACTCAAGGCTATGTTGATGTTGGATGTAGTGTTCATGCTATTATCCAAATATTCACTTATTTAAGACATTTTTAATTGTTTATCTAGACTAGTTTGTAAATAATCTCGTATTTTGTATCTATTGTTTTAACATATTGTTTGTTATGAGTTACTGTGCAATAAAGGCTGATTATAGTTCAGATTATTTAAAGTTGCACAATATAACTGCTCTGCTGGTTTTTGTGGAGGTTTTATTGCTTTGCATATAATGCCCCACGGTATGATATCGAACTTTATTGAAGTGTTTTTATAGATCAAAATACCTATATTATTCTTACTGTGAGACTCTGCACAGATCTGACTTGCAAAAACTTGGTCTGGGTTGTATGGCTGCAAATGATTGTTTTTCTAATCAATTAGTCTAGATGTTTGGCTCCCCAAAGGCCTGTGAGTATAAGATTTGTAGTAAATATGAGTTCGAGGAATTGAAAGTGAAATGTGTGAAGACAGGAGACTATACAGACAAAGATTTTTCATTAAGACCACTAAATTTACATATGTCGTGTGTCATTTTGATTTTGTCTGAGTCATAAAACTTCTTATTTTAGCATATGGTATGTTATAGAGTCAGTATAGACTAGATAACAATTGTCAGATTATTAAATTAAATTGGCTGTGATTAATTGTTTAACTTTAACCACTACTCCCTTTGTCTCCGTGGAGATATATATTCCTATGCTGCGATGAACCCCCAGTAGCGTGCGGTGACTTTCATGGATGGGCAAGCAGACTTGGGGTGTTCATTAATATTTAGCAGATAACACAAAAGTGGGAAATATGCAAGAGTGGGCTATGAACCCTGGTCTCCGTGTGAAGGGCGAACGCCTATCTACCCTATCCTAAGCTCCCATACCTGGTCATAGTGCATCAGTCATAATTCATTCATAATTCATTACATAAATGACCACTCTCTATTGTTAAATGACTTCCTATTTTCTAACTAACGTCTAATCATTATAAACGTGAACAGAGCCTTGCCTACAAACACAGACTTGTCTCTAAAAGATAATTGCTAAGTAATTTTTTTTAAAGTTGGCGCTGCGGTTGCTTCACTT
This sequence comes from Eucyclogobius newberryi, assembly GCF_026437365.1. Classification (NCBI taxonomy): domain Eukaryota; kingdom Metazoa; phylum Chordata; class Actinopteri; order Gobiiformes; family Gobiidae; genus Eucyclogobius; species Eucyclogobius newberryi. Next base: position 12,932,885 of record NW_027315801.1, on the reverse strand, counting down.
CTCTTCTGCACATGCTCAGTCAGGGCAAAACCTGCAAACGTCCTTGAGTCCCACACAGGTTTATTCAGGTGCTTTAAGGCTGTGTTGTCCTCGGAGCGCAAGTGCAGACCTGTAAAAGAAGCTGCTGTCCGCTCTGGTTCTGAAAGCTCCTGTTGGAGAGCGGAGCATGAACGGGCCTCTGAACACGGTCACAGACTGAGCAGCTGCGGGAGAAGAAGAACCAAGCTTCCCACTCAGTGATGTTCAGTGGTCTGTAGAGGCCACTATAAGAAATAGGGACTTCAGCCAAGCTTTAGCATCACTAAAGTTCCATCGAATGTGATTTTATTGCACTTTTCTTACTGTGAATAGACAACACCAAAAGACAAAAATAATCAAACACATCAGAGTCATTTACAGGCCAACTTTGATAAACAAATACTATGTCTATGGAGTTGTCAGAAGTATCGAAAATCTGATAATAATTGATACTAATTGATTGATTGATTCTGATTCTAATAAAACTAGGAGCTCAACTAGATCCCCATTCTGACAAGTATCAATACTAAAAAGTACTATTATTTTGGGTTTGAAATGTCAGTCTGTTTTTTTTATCTTGTCCTAAATGGGAGTATTTTTTCATAAAGTTGTGCTATAGAAATTGCTATTGTGAATTGAGTATTTTCCTCGAGTTTGAAATTTTAGTGTGATGAAAAAATGTATGTCTAATCTTCATTCATTATTTTATTATTTTTTCATGTTGCTTTTTAGATTGCATGAACTGAACCATGATGAACTTTGACGGCCTGGACCCTGGGCTGGCTGACTATCCCCCTGCGCTTCACGGAGCCCTGGAGGCGGGGATAGAGCCGTCCATGGACCCGCACCTGAATGCCAGCCTAATGGGTCCGGGCGTGGAGCTGGACCCGGAGGCGCTGGCCGTGCCCGAGACGGTGCACCTGATGGAGGGCATGTTCTCGGAGCTCCACAGCGCCGTGTCAGAAGTGGGCATCCCTGTCACTGCCACGCATTTCGATCTGCAGGAGGAGATGCTTTGGATGGGCAACCACAGAGTAAGGAATACACTGTAGTTTGTCGTTAGCTTTAGGCTGGGCGCACACACACACACACACACACAGAGGCACACGCACGCACGCACGCACACAAACACACACACACACACACACACACACACACACACACACAGCACAGCACAGGGAACAAAATAAGTTATAAAAACTGAAATAACCATTGTACTGTGAGGTTAATACCATGATAATATTACACCATGAGATGTGTATATTGTTACATAATGATAATGCATAAAGACTGAACTTAATTTGAATCTTTCTAGGGCCATGCCACGTCTTTCTTTGGTCCAACAATGGGGCGATACTCATCTTTTCAAGTCCATGCGTCTGATGATATCCGCCACATTCAGAGCCTGGAGACTGGGGTGCTGTTTCTGTCCAAAAACGACCTCAAATGCTGCACCCGAGGAGGAATAGTTATGTTTGATTTTCCGTAAGTATAACATTTAGATGTAAAGAGTAATGATTTAATTGATAATCATGATCATACAGCTCACAATAAAATTGTAACTAAACAAATACTAATTGTAATAATTTTAGAAACAACAGATTTTGTGTTTTTGATTCAATCTATACTCTAAAATACTAAACCTAAATGTAAAGGGCTGTTTTACTGTGCTACATTGTAGACAATATATTTTTCCTTTTCAGGATGGAGGAGGGAGCAGACATGCACAGTCTCCTCATGTCTGACAACAATACTGTTCTTATGGGGGGACTACAAAATTATGTTGTGGAAGTTGATTTAAATACAGTTCAAGAAACACAAAAGGTAAAGCACAAGGCAATTTTCTTTGTTATTTATTCAATTTTATTACCGGTATTTTGTTATAGTTTTTCTGAAAGACCATCAGCCTGTAAAGAGAAAGAAAACAATATTGTTGTTTGTGTGTTGTTTTTGTTTTTTGACAGTTCACATTGGAGGTCCCCGGGGTCGCAATAATGAGACAAACGGGTCGATTCTTTTTTTGTGGACATACCTCTGGCAAAGTAAGTAGCAAATTGGGAAAAATAAGGTTGTTACTAACTTTTACTAATGAAATAACTGTCTTAAAAGGCCTAATGCAGGGGTTCCGAAACCTTTTAAGCCTGAACTCTCACTTCAAAATGTAATTGACATCATTTCAGTTTGCAAAAAAATTTAAATCAAGGTTAATTGTGATAATGTGATTGGGTTATTTAATTGACATAATTTCACTTTTGCATATTTATATGTTTTCAATTAAAAATACATCTCGTGACTCAGTAGCTCAATGCCTCGTGTTCCAACCATTGACTGTATGGAAGTCTTTGAGAATCTCTGGTCTAAACTACAGCGTTAACAGGTTTTATACATAATAAGAATGATATTCTTCTCCACCCTAAGAACATAATATCTTCAAAAAATGGCATAGGTGTCTTTAAATGATTTTGCTAATTCTAATTTCTCAAAGTTTGCAACGAAAATGAAATCCCAGTCATCACCTCCTCGAATTCAGGTTTTGCTTTGTCTGTTCGTATTGTATTTGTGTAAAAACAGGTCACTCTTCGAGATTTGCGCAGCTTTAAAACAGAGCAAGAGTTCGACGCCTTCTCCGGGAGCCTCTCGGATTTCGACGTCCACGGGAACCTGTTGGCCGCGTGTGGGTTTTCGAGCCGCGGTATGAACGGTTTGGCGTGCGACCGTTTCCTGATGGTGTTCGACCTCAGGATGATGCGAGCCGTGACGCCGCTGCAGGTTCACATCGACCCCCTGTTTCTGCGATTCATCCCCAACTACACCTCCCGCCTGGCCATCATCTCACAGACAGGTGCTGGACACACAATCTGCTACTGGGACTGGTATCGGTACCTAAAATGAGTAGTGCAGGGAAACAAATATGTAGGCCTGTTGCGATATTAACTTTATTTGTTGTTCAGTATGAAAGATGGAACAAATCTTTATTACCATTTCAATGAACAGGATTCAAAAACATGGAATTTGCTTTAGCATTAAGGTGCAACATACAACAGTGAATAATAATTTTGGGTAACTTCTATGATTGTTTAATTTAAGGTGTTTAATTTAGTTTTTTATTATGTTTTATGCCATTTAGTAAAGAGTTTACTAAGAATGTCCGGCTTTAGGAATGCAGTAGTTTCAATTTATCGCTTTTCAAAATGTATTTAGTAAGTTTGCGGGTCCTCTACCAGAGGGAGCTTGAGGGTTCTTCAGTATCTTTGCTTTTCCTGCACTGCACTTGTCTGGACTGAGATGTCTGATGTTTTTCCTGGGATCTGCTCAAGCCATTCCTCCAGTTTGGGGGTCACTGCCCCAAGTGCTCCGATCACAACGGGCACCACCGATACCTTCACGCTCCAGGCCTCCTCCAGCTCCTCTCTGAGGCCTTGGTATTTCTCTAGTTTCTCATGTTTGTTTTCTGGATGTTACCATCCCATGGCACTGTAATGTCCACCACCACGGCTTTCCTTTGCATCTTGTCAACCACCACTATGTCTTTTGTCACTTTGATCTCATTTCTAATGTCTTCCTCTGTTTCTTCCAGGCCAGTGCCAGTTCTGCGAGCCGACCGGTTTGGCAAACGTGGCCGACATCTTTCATGTGAACACTGTGGGGCAGCTGCTCATGAGTTTCGACGTGTCGTCCAGTAAACAGGCTTTGGCGTTCGGAGATTCGGGAGGCTGCGTGCACCTCTGGTCTGATGCTCCTGAGGTCTCATTCAACGATTATTCCAGAGAGACTGAGTTTGCGTTGCCGTGTATTGTGGACAGTCTGCCTCAGCTGGATTGGAACCACGACCTGCTGCCTCTGTCTCTGATCCCAACGCAGCTCACCTCCGCAGAGCCTCTGCTGTCGGACTGGTCTCCCGCCCTCGCCACGCCCTGTCCAAGGTCAGAACAATCATCTGCTTAGTGTACAAATCATGTCTATTAATGATAACACACATTTTGTTCCAAGGAATCTGAGCGCTACAGAGTAGAACCAATTAAGAAACAATTAAACAAATACAAAAGCCGAGTTGGGATGCGGTTCCAAAGCTTCCGAATGAACATTACCACTTAATTTAAAAACTGACTTAGAGTTAGAAAAACTACTGATGCAAAATTAGATTTTTTTTTTTTTATTGGTCGTGCTATAATAATCATCACTATTTACAGAGCACACTGTGGAAAGTGAGTCACAGAGGGATAATCACACAGACTTTACATACGGTGTATCCTCGAATGAGGTATTTACGTCAGTGTTTATCAAAGTAGGGGTTTGATTCTCAAATCTAATGCTATAGTGTTCGGACTAAAAATAGGATGGGAATTTCTTCTCACAGGCACTTTAAATTGCTTTATCCCTTTCAAAATTATTTATTGTTATTTATTCCCTTTCCAAAAATGACAAATGTCTCCTAAAATGTTTTTTAAATGTTGGCTGGAATGGATGGATGAATGAATGCTCTGCACTTTCGGTTTTATTATATTGCAAATGGCAAATAAACTGAATCTGATTCAACCTGGAGAGACTGAATATGCGATCTCAGTCCAGAAAAGTGCAGAATTAGGAACAGCAAAGACACTGCACAGAACCCTTGAGCTCCCAGGCCTCTGGTAGAGAACCCAAGCTTAGAACAATGGATGAGACCACGCGCAGAGGGTGAGAAGGGAATGTATTATAGTGTTGGCGCTCAGACCCCGGCAGAAGACATTATGGGCCTGCAGTCTGATGAGGACGATGTAAGGGATGCAGAGGAGGAGATGGGGAGGTGGTGATGGGGAGGTGGTTGATCGAGGCTGGAGAGCAAGTGAGGCCTTGTATAGCAGTGGACGTAGATTGGGTGGAGTTGGGTCTTCCAGGCTGAATTTTATTAAATCAAACTGTAAAGATTATAGATTGCATTTATTCAAATAATATTACTTATGGGGGAAAATATACTGTGCCATTTTCAGACTGGAATTCGGACAATTGCCCAATCAATAAATGAATCCTTAGTTCCTCCTTGCGCTAACATCCTCATCCACATAACACAAATATGTAAATAAGCCTGTGATTTTCTCTAGTTGTAGTAGTAATCCCTGGGGTTTCTCAGATTGAGATTCTACATTGTTATAACTGGTGTGACCTCATTGTCCACTCAGTGCCTGTGTGTATGAAATGCAAATGCGCTGCACGTTATTGTTTTGAAGAAGTGTGAGTTAATTGCCCTCCAAAATGTCTTATAATATTATGTAGTATCCATGCATAGATAATTCACATTTTAGTTTTCGTTTACATTCTCTTGTACTGCAGTAGATGTATGGGAAACCAAAACATTTCAGGCTTGATTTCTGGTCACACAAAACTCCATGGTTAATTACCTGTAGAGGGCACAAGGATTTGACCGCTGGTTGTGCACTGAAGATTAAAGCAATTTAAGTAGAATCAATATACTTTATTATCCCAGAGCTCTTGGGCTGAAGTGCTGACTGAACCCAAGACTGTAAAAGTGAAGCGCCCAAACAAACCAAAACAAACAACAAACGTACTTCAGCATGTTTTTAGAAATGCAGGAATAAATTACTTTGTTTTGGGAAGAAAATGCAGAGGGAAGTGCTTTGTGCTTTTATGGACGGGAAAGATGATTGTGCTTTTCTCTCTACTGAAGTTAAACATTTTTTTGAGTGTAATTCCTCAGATTGTTTTGCTGCTTTTCCCAATCAGCTTCAACTAATTGTCTGAACATCGCCTCGTCGCAGACACTAATGATGTATTTCTTTACAGACTTTACGGCATTTAAGATTCATTCTTGCCATTTGTATATTATAGAAAGCACAAGTCCATCAGGGCAACAAGCATATGTTCCTTTGCTCTGTAGCCAACGTGACAAAATTAAATTTAATTGACACAAAATACTTTGTAAAAACCCCAATGACTAAACCAAAAGACTTGTCAGGGCATTTCTAGATACAAATAAACTCTCCACTCAATATTGTAGGAAATGTGATGCTGTTTGTTTTGGTGTTGTAATGCACAGCAACTTTAGATCCTGATTTCTGACACAGCTTTCTTTCAGATGTTCTCCTTTCTTTTCTAACATTGCATAATGCTTCCTGTTCACTTCAGCTTTATTGAACTGTAAATGAAATGGAGAAGTTGGGCTCTATGCATGAGCTCACTGTTTACAATATACAATGCAGCTGTTTACACGCGTTTGCTGACCAGTCAAAGATGTCATTTCCGCAAACCAGGGAGATCCGTATTTACTACATCTACTGCAGGCCAAAAGAAGAGGAATGCAGGAACTAAAAACTATGCAAATATTGACAATTTGTTATTTAAAATGTAGCATTTCAGGGTTTATATATTTTGCTGTTATAGATGTTAGAGTGCTCACAAAATCGGATTTGATAACAGATGGAAAATAGCTAAATCTATATCTAATAGGTTACTGTAGTTTAGGTAGTTACACTTTTTTCTCGCAGCAGGCCACATAGTGGAACATATTTGTGGACAACCACAGATGTTAATACAGTAGGTCATTCAAATGGGTCATTCAGATTTTATTATTTTTTAATTCAAATGTACAATGATATAAACAATAACATTGCAAAAGGCTTAATACAGTTACTAAATATACGTATAAAATGAATACAAAAATAAAGATTCTTCAGTATACTTCAGAATTTACATAAGAAGTCAAAAGGGATTCAAATACTATACATTTAGTCTTCTGGTTTGAGAATTTTGAGTAATGAATATGGTATTTTGATAGCATTAAGATCAGGTTTAACACATTTTTCTATTCACAAACAAAAGATATGTCGTTCCAAAATATCTTAGTGTAAGAGCAGTCCCAAAATATATGGGTGACAGATTCTTCGACACTATGACAGAATGAACAAAGGGGTCTACATTTAAGCGAAATTTAGAAATAATACTGTTCACGGGGTAACATCTATGCACATTTTTAGGCATACTTCCCGAATCTTATTGGTTACAAAGAATTTCTGCTGCAAAAGCCAAAACACGGTTCTAATCAATGTCATTAAAATAATTATTCCAGCCAAACACAGATGCTGGTTTACTCATAGACTCTCTAGTAATATGTTTTCTGATACATTTGTTATTGGTCTTAAAACTTAAAAAAAAGATCGGAGTTACCAATAAACAACTCTTGAGATGAAACATCATTAGGAGTTTGTACATAAGAGGACATTAGCATTTTCACACCAGAAAGAACAGCATCAAAGACAATTGCAAACTCTTTTGGTGTTACTGGAAAGTTGTAAGTGTCTAGGAACTCACTGAAGGAACAGGATGTGCCATTTTTGTTGAATAGTTGGTGCACGTGAATAATACCATTGTCGACCCACTTTTTTAAAAAACAGAGTTTTGCGTTTAAAACATATATCCTTGTTATTCCATATATGATATTTGTGAGTGGAAAAGTTGTGTTTATGAACTAAGGACCACCACTTAGATGGGTGCTTTTCACGCAGCGTTATCAGAGCCACCTTTAACCTTTAGAGTGTACATTTTAGGTCTGTATCAAAATCTGATATGAATCTGAATGTGATTTTTATGAGGTTGTAATGGTGTAATTACTGAAATACCCATGATAATCTGGGCCAATTCAGCAAGAGAAAGCCAACTTAAATTGGTCTGAGGGCCGTGTTTTGTCCCTGGGCCACAGTTTCGACACAATAAAAAAAATGTAAGCACACAATTTTACTGAAAGAAGGCATATTATGCTTTTTTTGATGTATTTAGTATTAAACTATGAAATATGCGTAGATCGTGGTATTACATTTTATTAATTGTAAACTGCGACTTACTAAAACTACAGAACTGATAGTCATGGTCACATTTCACTGTCGCATACACTGTCGTGTTATAGGTTTGTACTGTAGAAAACTGGCTATGTGACTGTTTTAACCCTGCATTTGTGACCTGGAGTCTGATTTTTGTTTTTTATAATTATAAATAAATGTAGAGAAGTGAAACTAAAATCTTCTGAGCACTCAAGCCTCGAATACAGGACCATACAGGATTACTCAAACATGCACTAAGCAATCAAAAACAACTTTGAGTAGCTAATGTATTTTTCCGGTATGCTCTTAGAAACTAAATAGGGCTGTGTTTCCCATTGATTTCATTGAGGCAATTTGGGGAGTACAATTTTTAATCATTACATTACAATGCAAGTTATGTATTATTCATTTTGTTTGGCAGGGCTATGGTAACACACACACACAGAAATTGGCAATGAAGTATAATTTTGTAATGATGATTTTTTTTTCTTAAGCCTTTAGAGTCCAGGTTGTTTTCAAGACTATGGAAGTCAATTTAAGACCGTTCCCTGTATCAATGGAAAAGGCTTTAGTGGTCTTCTATGTATGGTTTAGTTATTTATTACATGGATTCCCCGCTCTCCTGCGGGTGAGTATTTTTGACCGTATGAAACCTTAGTACACCTTTAAAGATGTCACTTCTTATTTTGTGGTTGCCATGCCAAATTAAATATTTCCTCTCTCCAGAATCTTGACACGAAATCTGACATTATGACTTCCATATTTTTGACATGTTAAACAATCTTTAATTTTAGACCTGTTTCAAAACTCCCTTTTTATCTAAAGTTTTAGAAACAGTAATTTCCTACCAAATGTTTGATTTTATGAGTTAAAACGGCATAATTTCAATCTGGATTTAGAGCCTTTCACAGCACGGAAACAGCCCTCCAAAAGTGTCCAACATCTGCTCTTAGCGGCAGACAGAGAGTTATGCTTGATGTTAATGCTTTTAGACCTAAGCGCTGCATGTGACACAGTTATTCACTTGATATTACTAGAGGGCCTAAAATCATGGATTGTCATCAAACTTTACCATAGTGAATTTCCCCTCCTAAGCCCCCATTACGTGTGCTGTGCTTATTTAGTATTTATATGCTCTAGGACATGTTATTGCTTGTCATAACGTGTCCTTCCACTGTTATGCCGATTACACACACATACCTCCTGCTGGGACCACACGACCCTGGAAGCCTGGCGGCTGTAGTATTAGATTGTTTTAACTATGTGACAGTTGGATGGTACAGAACTTTCTTCAACTCTACTCTTTCAAATCTGAAGTACTCCTTATCAATCCTCTCCAGTCCCTTTTGCATATTTTCAAAACAACCTTGGTCCCTCGGTTACTGATTACTTTTAAAGCTCGTTTGGGTCTTGCTCCAAGCTACGTAACATACCTTTGACCTCTTACGAGCCCCCCTCAGCCTTAGATCCTCTGACAGGTCCTTGGAAGCTGTTCCAAAGTCTAGGCTTCTGTCCGGGATCCTTGGCTTTGGAACGACCTGCCTGAAGAGATAAGACTAGCACTATCAGTCTGGCCTTTTTATGATTGCTCGATTGTTTTATGCTGTATTTTCTTTCTTTGTCTTTTTATGTTGTGTTGTGTGTGTGTGTTTTATTTGTTATGAAGCACTCTCTAAATAAAGATTATTTTTATTATATTATTATTGTCATAATCTATTTTTTTCAGACGTGCTCCTCCTGTGGATCCAGAGATTTTGCGTACAATGAAGACTGTCGGTTTTATCGGATACGCCGCTAATCCTCGCACTCGTCCACGTAACCAAGTTTGTAAATTAAAGTATTTTGATGTAGATAACTTTGTGTTGTAGTTTTGGACACATTCTGATCCCAGAACCCATAAAACCTCTGAAGTTCTCTGTTAGTGACTCTTGGAGATTTTGGGGTCATTCCTTCTGGCTGTGTTGGGATGGACAAGTCCTTGTACTGACATTTAAACACAGTCAGTTTATTTAGAAATCTTAACTCTTCCCCTGATGTTGGAAAGTACAGATTTCCTATTATATTTCCTGTTTTGGTTTAAACCAAGTGTTAGTGAAAACATACACAATATATTTAAAATATGCATATGAAGTAAACTCAAAAGATATTAAAGTTCATTATGTTTTTCTATTTTATTATTTTTATTACTTGGTATAAATATTTTATTTGATTCAAAACGATAAGTATGTTTTTACCAGATTTTTTGGGGTTGGCCATTGAATATACAATACTTTTCCTATTAAAAACTCCACAAAATTTTAAAATGCAATTTATTCAATATTATGTTAAACAAAATCCACTGTCTTTTCAGCAAAGTTTAAGACATTTTTGATTTTTGGGAAAGTTCTGTGGTTTATAATTAGAAACCTTTTAATGCTTCGGTTTTGTTATTTAATTGTCTGTGCTGGTTTCAGGTGCCGTACAAAATCAAGGACGTGGAGCAGGAGTACGACAGCTATAACCAGGTTCCAGAGTCTCCCATCGGCCGCGACGAGGAACCTCACCTCTACATGGTTCCCAAAAAATTCAGAAAGGTTTTTTTTTTTTTTTTGCATTAGACGCACTTTATTGAGCCACAAGAGAAATAACTAATGTGGTCAAAATACCTCAATTGTATTGTAAAAAAAATCAATACCCAGACAATAATTAATAATAGAACAAAAATAGGAGTTTGTTTTAAGCATATTATCAAGTTTCTGAAGCAAATAGAATAGTACAAATAAGTGAAGAGAATAGATAGATAGAAAAGGTTTGGTCCTAAGTTTGATATTGAAGCTAAAGCTGAGCTATTAGTGATCCGAATGGGTGAAAAGGTTTAATAGTGACAAATGGACTATTTTTTCTAGATTTAGTCTCGAGAGCATATGTCATTGTATGTCATGTATTGTCAAAGGTAATAGTTTTACCTGTTTCCAGGTTATTGACGCTGGCAATGGAAAAGCACTGTATGTGTGCTCACAGTATTTACCCAACGATTTATCCGTCTGTGCATTATTGTCCTTAACCCACAAGTCCAAGTCAAGTCTCTGCATTGAGTTTCAAGTCCTTTCAAGCCATTATTCCACATTGTCAGCTCATATACTTATATAGTTCTTTTAAAAAAAAAATATTTATATTTTTTTTGTAAATTTCCGTACATTAAAAAGATTGCAGTAACAAATAGAGAAGTGGGAGGGACATGTTCCAGTTTGTTCCTATAAAAAAATGACACATTTTGTTTTTTGAGGAGGAGCAGCAAGTTGTCTCAAGGCCAAGTCAAGTCAAGTCTTAGTTAATTTTATAAAGTCAAGTCCCAAGTCCGACTCGAGTCTACACCTCTGAATTAAAACAATAAAATCCATATCCAAAAATAACACAAATAGCTTTTCTAAATAGTTTTCAAATGGTCAAGAATCTGTATCAGGATTATTGAAACACCAAATAAGCATACTAAAGAAACTACCATTAAATTCTGTTGAGTATTCGTATTGAGTATCGAGACTTTTCCGAGATTGAAATTTGGGAGCACACTCCACCAGTTTGTGAGATTGTCCTTAATTTTTCACCAGGTCACAATCAAATACTCTAAACTTGGACTGGAGGATTTCGACTTCAAACACTACAACAGAACGCTCTTTGCAGGTCTGGAACCGCACATCCCAAATGCTTACTGCAACTGCATGATCCAGGTACGCCGCAAATCAAAAGATCCCTCACGATTCGATACAGCACACGATCCATGGCTCACGATACTATAATATAACACTGTGGCGATACATGCCATGATCCATATATATCACGTGATATTCTTTGATATGTCACTATTTTAGAAGGAACAAATGCTTATTTACAGTATTTCTTTGTTAAATCACATTCTGTTTATTAACCACACTCAGTTTAGTATTAAAAACAGTGAATATGCCGACTGCAATACTTAAATATGTGTATGTTCTCAAAATAAGCAACAAAATCTGCTGCTACAAATTAATTTTGTGAAATAAACCAAGAAACACTGAATCAACTAATTAAGTATCACAATGTATCACCCTTAAACTACACACATAGTAGTTGTTCTACCCTCTGTCACACTTCTGTTCTGTTAAATAAAGAGCTTAAAATCTAAGAAAAATAAGAGGTCAAAATGTGTTGTTCAGAGATGTATAGAAAGTGAGTCAATCGCCGCTTCCTACTACTGCACAATACAAGAGCGTAAGTTGCAGAGTTTGAATGATTTCTATGCGTTCTCTGCTTTGAAGGTGTTGTATTTCCTGGAGCCGATCCGCTGCCTGGTGCAGAATCACTTGTGTCAGAAGGAGTTTTGTTTGGCCTGTGAACTCGGCTTCCTCTTCCACATGTTTGACCTGTCGAGAGGAGATCCCTGCCAGGTAAAGACACGGACAAAAAGACACAATCGCACCTCAGTCATATTTTGCCTCCTGATGACGTCTTAGGCAGTGCATGTACATTTGAGACAATCTAACCAGAAGTAAGAGCCTTCTAACACATACAACATGCACTTACAAGACACGAGGATAACTATACACACAGAGAAGTAATAGTACTGATAAATAATGTCTTTATTTGTGGAAAAATCTAGCCATACGTAAACCAAAACTCCAGCTTCCTCATGTGTTCCCCTTTCTGCTGTGGTCTATATATCCTTTACAAGGTATTTGACTAAGAAAAAGGAGGAATGACACACTAAAAGGCCAAAGAGTAAATATCAGGCTCTAGGCAAGTATAGTCGTACATACTAGCCGGAGAAGTTATTTCATAAAAGAAAAGTGGGGAATGTGGTCCAGGGTTTGCTACTGGGCTCCTCTGCTGTTACTTTGACACTGCACTTGTGTTCACTCTGAGACGTTTGGCAGAGACTGATTTAGATGATGTGAGGGAAGGGCTCACTCAAAAATATCACTCACAGTTCGTCTTTTGTCTTATGACAGTTCTAAGTATAATCTTTGCCCTTGTCTCACTGTGAGACCTACAACTGACTCAGGTTTTCCTTATTTCAGGATTTTTTTCTTTCTACAGCGTTGCCTTGGCTGGCACTAAACCCAGCATGTTCTGAAGATACTGTGCAGCATAGTAACATTTAACGTTCCCTTCCAAGGCCAGTAACTTCCTGCGGGCGTTCCGTACGATCCCTGAGGCGTCTGCACTGGGCCTGATCCTGGCCGACTCGGACGAGCAGACGGGGAAAGCTCGTCTCGGGCGTCTCATCCAGAGCTGGAACCGCTTCATCCTCACTCAGCTGCACCAGGAGACTCAGGAGCAGGAGGGACCCCAGGCCTACAGAGGCACCAGCAGGTCAGGAACACCACACAAGTCAATATGACTCTTACAATGAGTAAGTCACTTTGTTGCACATTGATGCCTTGTACATTTCTTTATGTACATTCATTTATTTCATCTTTATTTATCCAGGTAGGGTTGATTGACAACACATTTTTATTTACGATGACGACCCGAGCAAGAGGCAGCAGCACAAAGAGCAGAGCGACAACACAAAAAACATTCAGATTAAACAATAAATCTTTCAAACATTAAATCTTTTACACATCTTGGACTATTTACAATATAAAAAGTATGAATGAGCCATTTGAAAACAGGTGCACTCATCAAAAATCACATTTCTTAAGGATGACATGATTTGTGCTGATTTTATTTGTATTCCCCAAAGTATTGGTGGAACAAATCATGTAGTTATTTAAGTAAAAGTACAGAGATACATGAGCCATAAGTCTTTGTGTTGTTCCAGTTCACGGCTTAATTTATAGTTTTAAACCCTCGTCGTTACTGTTATTTCCGGTTTATATCGGCGTTTGTATTGTCTTTTAAAAATGCAATCGTTATTATTATTAATTTTGAATGCATGTTTTATCCACTACGGGCGGCGCACCAGAAAAACTTTGAGTAGCACTAATTAGAAAAGTGCTTTTTCTCCAGTTTTGAGGCGCGAGTGCACACATCATTCTGATCAGACGTGAATGTATTTTCGATTAACAACGCAAGAACTGAACTCAAGACTGAACGCACAAGACCACGCACAGGCCTGGTTTTTCCTTGTACGCCCTTGTCTAACGCTCCTCTCCGTGTGTGCAGTGCGCTGGGCTCGTCGGGGGACTCGGTCATTGGGAAACTGTTTGGCTGCGAAGTGGAGAACAGCAGCTTGTGTCGCTGTGGGAAAGAGACGGTGCGCTCGTCTCTCACTCTGCTCTTCACCATGCACTATCCCGAACACCACTCGCAAGGTGCACGCAGGATAAACGGCCTTCTCCACTCCACACACACACTCTTATCTCTGTCGTTATTTATTGTATGTGTTTTCTGTTCCTAGACAAAGTAAAGGAATACGAGTTTGCGGAGATTCTGAAGAGGAGCATTTGTCTGGAGCAGAGCACTCAGGCGTGGTGCGAGAACTGCGAGAAATACCAGCCCACGGTCTGTTGGATGCACTTTTTGTACTTTTGCATGTGCACGTATTTATTTTTGTGTGTACAGAGAAGGGTTAGTGTAAACAAACCAAGCAGATTCAGGTTCAAACTCCTCCTTTTGGGCAGGATTAATCTAGAGTATAAAGTAGGGCTGCAACATTTAATCAAATAATTATGAATTGTCAACTATACATCATATTTTGGTAATATTTATTTCATATTTACTTTCCAATACTTGAACAGATATTTTTATATAATAAAAGTCTTAATGTTAAATTAAAATGCTAAAACTGAATAAACCATTTCTGTTTTTCATCAATAGTACACGTCATTTGAAACTATTCTCTAACTAGAAGCCTTCAGTTGCCATATTTCAAAGCCTTATTTGGTTGATTATGTATTTAAAAAGTCTCAATAGTCGTTAGAAATAAACGTTTGACTAGTCGACACCTAAAATGAGTTGCTGCCAGTGCTTTCAGATTGAAAATGACATATTTTGATTTCAGAAACAGTGTCCAGATGACTCGCTTTGAAGCCTTTTCTGGGATTACACCGATTGGCTCGTGTAGTAATGTCTTCAGTGTTTGTTCTTCAGGTTCAAACCCGAAACATCCGCTGTCTCCCCGACGTCCTGGTCATTAACTGTGAAGTGAACAGCACCAAAGAGGCAGAGTTTTGGAGGGTCCAGGCCGAGGTATGAAACAACACTAGAGAGTTCATATTTCCTCACAAAACACATTTACATGGCCAGAAATCACATCTGAGTAATCAGATAACATGATCAAGAGAGCATGATCAAGAGAAATTCGATCAGAAACAAATTAGTGGATTAACTGTTAACTGTTTCATCTGAAAGACAAAGTACAATTCATTTAAAATAACTCTTTCAATCATTAACATTTTCTCTTTCATTTTTGTCTTTGACTCATACGTTTCTCCCCCTTTTTTTTGCATAATTTTCAAAAAAATATGCAATACAATTCAAAACCGGCACAGAAACAATCTTACTCACATGAGATGTACCTGTTAACATGACATTTCAATGATCTGATATCACGTTTCAGCTCTTTTCTGTTCCTCTTCCAGTACGCGTTCAACAAAGCCAAGCAGAAAGAGGCGAGCGAGCCGCCCAAACCCAAAGAACCGCCGCCCCCGATGCCAACGGAGTGGTGCCTGGAGTAAGAGCCTTTCACCAGGACATGTTTAGTGATATTATACAGTCTAATCATGGTCTGACACTGCGACAATCTGCCAAATGCATGTATGTAATCGCAGTATAATAAGCTATTATACTGTGATTTCATAAACTTGA
Organism: Eucyclogobius newberryi; assembly: GCF_026437365.1. Taxonomy (NCBI): domain Eukaryota; kingdom Metazoa; phylum Chordata; class Actinopteri; order Gobiiformes; family Gobiidae; genus Eucyclogobius; species Eucyclogobius newberryi. Next base: position 12,917,289 of record NW_027315801.1, on the reverse strand, counting down.
CCAATCCCCAGATATGAGATAAACATGTTCGAATCAAAAGCTTTTGCTGAGAACAATTTTAATGGTGATTTAGTCTTACTTACATTACCGTACATACCGTAAACATTGGACATTATGGTTATTTGGTGTTTAGTTCTCAAGATGATTATCCAATCAGAAAGCAGAATGAGACTCACATTTGACCTTCAAAAAGCACCTGCAGCCAGTCAGTGCTAGAGCAAACACTTGTGTCTGTATCTGCAGGTTAAAGCTCTGGTAACACAGATTTACTTGAGTGTAGTACCTTTTTTAAAGTAGAACATGGTTCCTTAACAATGTAAAATGTTACATTTGACTTTCGGCTGGACAATAGAGCAAAAAACAAATGAATCACCCCCGTTTCCTTAATGTCCATTGATCCCAATTCACGATTCAGTTTAATGCTTACTTATTAAAAACAAATAAAATGGCTTTCAGTGTTAATTTCATGAACATAAACAAAACAGTGCCTTTTAACACACAAGAATTTTATTTATGAACCCTGACAGACGATTGGCCAGACTTATTGATTAAAAAGACCCAATATTATAATTTAAACTATTTATTAAAATGTGATTTCCCCTCCCCTAGCGGGCAATAACAAAAATCTCAATATTTTTTGGAGCGTTTGGACTACGATAGTCTGACGATATTATGTCAAATGTGTTAGTTGAGGTTTGATTATCAGACAAAATGTGAACAAATTTTAATTAAACTTAAAATTTATTTTTCTTTTTTTAATCATCTATTTTATATTATAAACAATTTACTAGTCATTAAAATTGTACTAAACGGCATTCACAATATACATGCTCTAATCTTATACTATAATATAATATAAAGCTACATGAATTGTTTTAAACTAAGAACATTGTTTTGCCCGGTGCTTGTGGTTAGTTTGCCGGCTTCACCTCTCCCTCTGGTGGCTTTAGTTCGGAGGAGGGGTGCGGTGTGGAGGGCTTGAGCTTCGACACTCGAGCCGAAGACCTGAGACACGTGTGGATCCCTCTGACTCTAAAGATGTGCATCAGTAAAACCCAAGGCCTCGAGATCTGCAGCTGGAGCGAGACCGAGGAGGTGAGAATTCAACCGTCATATTTCTGTCCTTGGACTGTGTTGGATTTATAATACACATCACAACTTTTCCCCTCTTCTAATACGTTTCCTGACGAATCATGTGTATTTTAAGCACAGCTAATGCCAGACTAGTCACAACAGAGCCCTAACCAAGGTGGTTGACATGATGTTGCCTCAGAATAGTAAACGGACTGAATGGATTGCTTTTACCAAAAAGGTCCGTTAGTGGGCGTTTCCTCAGGTGCGACAGTATCTTTTGACGGAGCACAATTCCAGGTCCTGACACATTGACTGAGGAGTCTTTTAAGAAATTAAAGCAACTACTGGACACGCTGAGATAATTGACATCCATCCATCCATTTTCTACCGCTTGTTCCCTTTTGGGGTCGTGGGTGACTGGAGCCTATCCCAGTGACTTCGGGCCTTAGGCTGGGTACACCCTGGACAGTGGCCAACTTGTTGCAGGGCCAACACAGAGACATAGACATTACAGACAGTTCCCTCTCACATTCATTCACTAGGGCCAATTTAGAGTCACCAATTTTGCCTAACACATGCATGTCTTTGGACGGTGGGAGGAAGCCGGAGAACCCGGAGAGAACCCACGGTAACACGGGGAGAACATGCAGACTCCACCCAGAGAGATCATGTGATGTTGGTCTGGTCGTCGATCATGGGAATCAAACCCATGATCTCCTTCTTGGGAGGCAAGAGTGCTAACCGCCATTGCCACCGTGCACCCGATAATTGACATTGTATTATTTAATCATTTTATACTTGGTGATGGTAAACGTTGTCAATCTGTTCCAACACCAATCACGGAGCTGAACTGCCAATTCCAAATCTACTCAAATATACAATATCACAAGAAACTATTAGGACTGCAGAATGTGTATAATGATTTAACAAATGCCATTGTAAATAACTGAGTCTAACGCTTGAAAAATTAACTTTTTTTAAAAAATCCCTCTTCCGTCGGAAGATTAATTTACATTATATCTACAGAAAGATATGTTAATAAAACTTCAGGAATGTGCTAAATTGTGTGGTGGAAGTTCAAGTATCGCACAACAAACATGAACAAACCGTAAAATTAAATTCAGAAATGCAGAAATATCACTTATTTGTTTATTGTCAGTTCTTTTCATCTGTCTGTTGTCATTTTAATAGTTTTAATTATAGACAATTCTATATTCTAATTTTGCATATCTTCAGAACAAAACTTACGATATTACCAGTACCCATTTTCCAATACACCACATCAAGCTGGAGGATTGCCTGTTGTGCGTGTGTGCATTTTGTGATGACATTTACATTTTAATTTAATTTAACTGGACTTGCTCTGCCCAAAAAGTATAAAATATCACACTGAGCAGCCCTGAAGCGTTTGTGATTTGCTGGTTTGCAGTTGAGTTCGGAGGAGGAGGCCGAGGGAGCGTCTCTGTACGATCTGACGGTGACCGTGCCTCACGTTCTGGACGCTCGAACCGGAGGAAACCTGATCGCTCACATCAAAGTGGGAGAGACGTACCACCAGAGGAAAGAGGTTAGATACACTGAGATATCGATCTTTTTAGAGCAATCCTTTTTACCCAGGGCCCGCATAATGAAATTTATGAGAAGTGGAGGGCCAGTTAAAGGTCAAAACTGGTGTCAAATACAGTCAATCATTCAGATTTAGTGCATTGAACATGTTATTCTGGCTTGGAAATTGCAACATTTATGTCTAGTCTACGAGTGCGTTGACTGTATTCTCACTTGTACTAGTTTGAGTCCAGTTTGAGTCCAGTTTGAGTCCAGTTTGAGTCCAGTTTGAGTCCAGTTTGAGTCCAGTTTGAGTCCAGTTTGAGTCCAGTTTGAGTCCAGTTTGAGTCCAGTTTGAGTCCAGTTTGAGTCCGAATGTAGATCTAGATCCAGATTCACAGTAGTTCTAATTTAACATTTATGACGATAGAGAATTTCCAATATCACTGTACTACTCATGGTAATCTGGACCAATTTAAGCAGGACCAACAAAAATTGGTCTGAGGGCCACATTTGGCTCCCAGGCCATTGTTTGGACACCCCTGATTTAGAGCTTTAAACCACAAAAGAAACTACAGTGGGATGTTGTTTTCATGTATGTTTAGGTAATCCCCTAGCACACTTGATGACTTGTTTCAACACGTTATACACATACGTGACTTGCTTCTGTGCATTGTTTAAGTCCATACATTTTGCACAAAGTTGAAAAACACAAATACTGCTGCTAATTGCTGCAATGCTACAATGAAATAGATTGTTGTAAAGTTGTAAGATTCCAAAGCAATAGAGTCTCAAAAATGTATAAAACCTAATATAATGTTTGTTTTCAGGGCGTGACACATCAGCAGTGGTATCTGTTCAACGACTTCCTTATAGAACCGATTGATAAGGTAAAGTAATAATATATGAGTCGTTGAAGATTAATTGCCGAATTTGTTTGATCCAAACACGTTCTGTTGCGTTACATTTCCCAGACTGAAGCTGTGCAGTTCGACGTGAGCTGGAAGGTTCCAGGGATTCTTTATTACGCCAAAAGGAACTACCACACCAAATATGACCTCCGCAGTAAGTCATTCAGTTCATTCGCTTTATTTGAAAAGGGACAATAAACAGTTTGAATGTTCCAGGGTAAGTCATCATTGGAAAAGTTTCATTATCAGTTTAATTATGGAAACGACTCTGAAAAGTACCAATTCTTCCAAAAGTAAACAGACTTCAGAGCGAAATGAGCCGCCACAAATTGCACTTTTGTATTTCGTTACGTTACAATGAAAAAGCTGACAAATGGTGGGTGGGTCAAAACTAGCCCCGTAAGATCATGAAAACAGACGATGTAATACAATAAAGGACTTTGAATATTTTCATACGACAGAGTGCTTTTCCTCACTGCTGTCACACCGTCTAGTAACAATACCAAGTCTACTTCATCTGTTTTAAGAGTAAAGTTACTTCAAAATAATATTGCACAAGTAGAATGAAGGAGCGTAAGAAACACAAATGTTCAAATCATTTAATAATGTCGACATCGAGCTTTTGTCTCACAGTGAGAGACGGTTACGCTGTGAAATGTTTGACTCAAGTAGAAGTAAAACTAGTCTTAAAAGTCAGGGGCGTAGCCAAGGGGGGTTCGGGGGGTTCGAACGAACCGCCCATTTGGGCCGAAAAGGTCCGTCTTGAGGGACCACAGATATTAGCCCTTCGGGGTCGACGCCCGCACCGGTGCGTTTTGAAACATGGTCGGCTTTAGCACCGCGCAGCATGAAAACTAAGTGACGTAGACGGCTGCCGTCGACGTCAAAGAGGAAGAACGAACGAGAGGAATCGTGCTGTTTTTGAGTAGTTTTGGAGAGTTTTAGTATTTCAAGTATTTCATTGTCAGTAATATAGTTGTTGTGAAGCAAAATGAGGGGCACACTTCATGTTGATCAAGTTTAGTCCTGGTTTAGACCTGCTTTAGACCTGGTTTAGACCTGGTTTAGACCTGGTTTAGTCCTGGGTTGGACCTGGTTTAGACCTGCTTTAGTCCTGGTTTAGTCCTGGTTTAGACCTGGTTTAGACCTGGTTTAGACCTGGTTTAGACCTGGTTTAGAGTTCCTTCTGAACATCACTCACATGGAAGTGCAAGGCCTGTGATGTGGCTCTCTGTGTCATTTTGGACAGAAACTGTTTTGAGAAGTAGCACAAATAGAAAAACGCCTGAGGATTTACCTACTTTTTATTGTAAATAGTGGTTTATTCCTTGTATATATCACAAGAATACTTTTATATGTTCATATTTGCACCTTGTGGTTCAGTTTGAACCTTTTTAAACGGTTGGTTGAGCATGTTTTAGGGTTTTACAATGAAAAAAAACATAATTTTTCTAGACGGACTTTGTGTTTTCTGTGTGTGTTTAGGTCCAGTTATGTTGAAATAGTATGTCAAAGTGAAAAACTAACTAACTGATCATATAGGTGAGGTTGTGCTGAAAAAAAAGATGCCCAACATTGGTCTGGTAAACATTTCTTAATGTAGTATATCAGGGCAAAATTGAAGGTACCCAAAAACGGCCAAAAAAGCTCCGGACCCCGAAGGGTTTAGGTAGTGAGCCTCACCAGCCAGGAGGACCAATCAGAAGCGAGCACAAAACGAAACTAGTGTGCAAAAATGACCTAGTTTCGTTTTCGCTAAAACCGTGTTGATACTTGATACTGGTCCAGACCACAACAGATGTAACTATGGGAAGGAAGGAACAGAGAGAAAGGGAGAGAAAGAGGGCAGCCCAAAGCTGTGTATCCATGTTCAAATTTCTGCCAAAAAGGTCCACCTTGACACAAAAAGAACCCCCCCATAGAAATCCTGGCTACGGCCCTGAAAGTACAGCTTCTTCAGACAGTTTCTCAGGTTTAATCAGTGGTGCAAAGTATTGAAGTAAAGAAGAAACGTACGTAAATACATTTACTGTGAATACGTTTTACTTTTACTTCAGTACATTCGAGAGCAGTAGCTGTACTTTCTAGTCCACAGTACATTTTTAACTGGACTCAAGAGTAAAAAAGTACATTTCTTCATAGTTTACCATAGGCCATGACGACAACCTGCCTCAAGATTGTGAGTTAAAGACTGGGACAAAAATATATACATAAAAATGACTAGATATATAGGATCCTGGACTACCTCACAGACCGACCCCAGTTTGTGAGAGCACGGGACTGTGTCTGACACACGGACCTGCAGTGTGGGGGCGCCCCAGGGCACTGTCCTCGCGCCCTTTCTCTTCACCCTTTACACTGCAGACTTCAGACATGACACGGACAGCTGTGTCCTGCAGAAGTTCTCTGACGACTCTGCCATCATCGGACTCATCACGGACGACGATGACGCGGAATACAGAGGACTGGCGCAGGACTTTGTGGACTGGTGTCAGCGGAACCACCTCCTCATCAACGCGGGGAAGACCAAGGAGATGGTGGTGGATTTCCGCAGACGCCACCGCACTGCCCCCTCACCAGTGAACATCCAGGGACGGGACATTGAGAGAGTGGACTCATACAAGTACCTGGGTGTTCATCTGAACCACAAACTGGACTGGACTCATAACACAGACGCACTGTACAGGAAGAGCCAGAGTCGGCTCTACCTCCTGAGGAGACTCAGGTCTTTTGGAGTGACAGGGCCGCTCCTGAAGATCTTCTACGACTCTGTGGTGGCATCGGCCCTCCTGTATGGTGTGGCCTGCTGGAGCAGCAGCATCACAGAGAGGGAGAGGAAGAGGCTGGACAGAGTCATCAAGAAGTCCAGCTCCGTCCTGGGCTGTGCTCTGGACTCGGTGCAGGAGGTGGGGGACAGAAGGGTCCTGGCTAGATTCACATCTATGCTGGACCATGAGTGTCACCCCCTGCAGGACACTCTCTCCGCTCTGGAGAGCGGTTTCAGTGAGAGACTGATCCACCCTCGATGTGTGAAGGAAAGGTTCCGTAGGTCTTTCCTTCCTGCTGCTGTCAGACTTTATAACAAAAACTGTTAGTACTGAACACTCGCAATACTGACCTAACCTAATACTGATGTGCAATTCTGTCATATGTGCAATTGCTGTTGGAATTCATGTGCAATTACTGTGAAATTCATGTGCAATCTATGTGCTGTCGTGACACATATTCATGTGCAATTACTGTCGGGATCACATGCAATGGTATTTATTTATTTATTTGTCTATGGGAGTTTTTATTTATTTATAGGAGATCTTCTACTGAAAGTGTTTTTCAGACTTCCTATAAGTGATCTGTTCTTCTGTATCTACCTCTGTATCTACCTGCGTTGCACCAATGAAATTTCCCCATGTGGGACAATAAAGGAATATCTTATCTTATCTTATCTTATCTTATATATTAAGTTGTAGATTCAGCCGCTTCCTTGGACCAAAACCTGGAACAGTTCTTTATCAAGATCAGCATATTCGACACTTTAATAGTTCTCAAACTCTGCAAAATACTTATATTTGTTTACTCTAAACATATATTTTTCACCAGGTACTTCAAACCGTTTATTTAAGATGAGTCTTTTTGTGCCCCTGTATCTGTCCTAGGACATAATGAAACATGAGCACTTGTGTTTAATGTACCTGGAGCTATAAATCAGACCTTCTCATGTGGCTCGTGTGTCTCCTTCAGTAAAGAACCCGATCGACGCGAGTGTGCTGCTCACGGAGGCGTCTTTGGCTCGGAAACAGAGGAAGAGCCACGCCACCTTCATCCCGCTCATGGTCAGCGAGATGCCTCAGGCCGGAGAGCTGGTCGGACTAGACGCAGAGTTTGTCACGCTCAACCAGGTACGGAACACTCCTGCTGTACAACAACATGGCCTTTTATCTGCAGAAACTTAGCTGAAACTCTTTAGAACACAAAGTTATAGGTACACTTTGTCACTTAAAAAGATGGTAAACAAATACATTCTAAATTCTGGAATGGAGGCAAAAGGAGAGTGGAATTAATCAATTACTTCTGAATATCTGTAAATATGACAAATCAAGGAGGTGAGTGAACCTCCTAGTTTATTTTCTAGGAGCATATGATTGACACTGTTTTTTTTAGTGTATCATTGCATAATTTACAACAAATATACTTTTTGTGAAGCTCAAATACCATTTCAAAACTAGAAAACTATATTCTTTAAATCCTTTGTTAGAGAAAAGCAAAGTAACTGACATTCTCTAACCCTGCTGTCACAGATCCACATACATTCAGTTACATTTGGTTTTATTGCTGCTTTAAACTTACTTGTCCCGATGGAATTTGGATACACGTTTAATGCTGTGGAACATTTCAGGCAAAGCAATAACAAACAAGCGGCCGATGCTCCACTAGAAAAGTTACAGAACATATTGCATTTTTACCAATGACAGGAAGTTAAAAGACTGGTCAAATATTGCTTCTTCCAAACAACATTTCTATCTAGAATTCTCTCTTTTGCTAATTGTGATTTGTTACGTCCATAGTCATATTCTGTTCAGAACTGCTTTAAAACTTGAAATCAAATAGATTTTCTCTTGTGATTTACTGTTTTTCTCTCTTCTGTATAATGTTCTTTGAATTGACTGTTCTTATTATTCTGCGGACCGTCTTTGAACGTTCTGAAAATAAAAAAATAAAAATAAAATAAGTATATTCTTACTACTGTTATTAACATGGTCTTCTTCTTCTTCGTTTCTTACCTCGCTGCGGCGCAGGAGGAGGCGGAGCTGCGCAGCGACGGCACCAAATCCACCATCAAACCCAGTCAGATGTCTGTGGCTCGGATCACGTGCGTCCGAGGCCAAGGGCCCAACGAGGGCGTGCCCTTCATCGACGACTACATCTCCACTCAGGAGCAGGTCACATGACACACTCCACCTCCAGAGCCCCATGTTATTTATTATATTGACTTTAAAAAATGGCTTCCTTGACAGTTTGCTTAGTTTGACCGTTTAAATTGCCCTTGACTGAACAAAGAAAAACTTGGAATCACGTTTTAGTCACCATTTTGTCCGAGTGCAGCTTCATTTCAGATTTAATGTAACACAATTTTATTTATTCATTTAAGAACAGGCACTTTTGTGAACATAGTTTGTGTTTGGTTAAAGGCGCTCATTTCCACCTGTAGTCTCTCCTTTAACTTCACAATCAAGGAAAATTGCTCTACATAAAAAGTTCAACATTAGGAGGTTAATACAACAGAAAGAAAGGTTTAAGAAGACGCTTTATAAAAAATAAAATACTAAAACTAGTAATAAAGCTAGATCCTAATTTAAGCAAGTATCATACCAAAAAATCACATTAAAGCAGAACTAAGTAACTGTGGTGATAGAGCGCCCCCTGCTGCTCGTTTGTGAAAATACATTGTCTCGAAATAACACCCTATAATCACACACAAGGCTGGTTTTACACCAAAAGGGGGCAAGAGGAGCCGACGGACACATCAAACGCCCCAAAAATACATACCGTATTTAACCATCACAGGGACCAACAAAGATGTTTTAATACTTAGATAGTTCTGCTTTAACAAGACGAAATTTGACCTTTCCTGGACAGTTTTTCACTGATTTTGACCTTTATCAGATCTAGTATAAGACCACAATGTTTAATAAAGAAAGTACTATTATTTTGTGCTGAAAATTTAAAACCTTGACCAAACAAAGAGCATTTTTAAAATTGCAGTATCAAAATTGCCATAGAGAATCGAGTGTTCAATCTAAACCTCAAAATTGAAAACTGAATTTCTTTTACAGCCATTTCATTTTTGAATGCTATTTATAATTTTGGAGAACAGCACTATTAGTTGTGTCTTGAGGTCAGAAAGTCCCCAAAACTACGACGTAAAGAGACATTTTTAAATTTACCGGTAGTAATGATCATTTAAGTATTTATTTATCTGTTATGTGATTTTAATTCATATTTTTTTGTTCTGTAACGCATTTTCAATTCCTCTGTGTGCAAACTGTGCTCTTCAGATGAAATTGCCTCGTCTCCTCTTCGCCAGAGGCCACTTTATCGAAACGGTGCCTCGTTCCATATTCACCCAAGTCTTTGTTCTTGCAGGTGGTGGACTATTTGACGCAGTATTCTGGCATCAAACCCGGAGATCTGGACGCCAAGATCTCCTCCAAACACCTGACGACTCTGAAGTCCACGTACCTGAAGCTACGGTTCCTCATCGACACCGGCGTCCGCTTCGTTGGACACGGATTGCAGAAGGACTTTCGCGTTATTAACTTATTTGTGAGTGGAAAACGTTCAAGTCCTTTTACATTTTTAACATTATAAACTAAATATAACACAAGTACACTCGTTTTTGAAGGTTTTGTTCATGCATTTCCTAATCTTCGTTTAGTCTCAGTTTTGTCTCCCAAGTTTTTATTTTTGCCAAAGTTTGAACGTATTTGTTTTAATGCAAGTGAAATTATTGTCAAAAAAGATATAGAAACATTGCAATAATATTTATAACACGTCACTTAACCGCCTCTCTATGGTGCAGCCTTATTTTAATCTGTTTTGATCTATTACATCTTAATAAGTATTTTGTTTTATGTAATGCGCAGGTTTTGAAAGACCAAGTTATAGACACTGTCCACTTGTTCCATTTGCCCCGAAAAAGGATGATTTCGCTGCGGTTCCTCGCCTGGTACTTCCTGGGTAAGTTCAAATGATCCGTTTAATGAAAAAGATTGAATCACCTTTATCATGTTGACAAAGTCCACACTCAGTTTTTCAGGATACGTTTTCATGTTTTTTACGCAGATGAAAAATGTATCTTTCAAGCCCTTTACATTCAAGTCTAAATTAAAAGTGTAACATTCTCAGTGAGATTACGGTTTTCGCTCCAAAGATCCAGAACGTGGAGGGCTTAGATATGATCGTGTGTAACTGAAGAGGGCCAAGGCACATGAGCTTCTGATGAGGCTGATAAATTAGATTTGTTTCATTTCATTTTTAACATGATTTCAGTATAATTTCGGATTATTATTATCTTTATTTTTTTATCACTGGCAAAACTGGATTGTAATTGTTTACTTTCCACCCCTGAATTGAAACATTGAATATTTAAAATATAATTAATTAATAAGACAAAAAGAACCTTCAGATCTCAACTGAAAAAAAAATAAATGTCATAAAGTTATGAATAAAAACATTAAATTTGACAAATTGGTCAGTATTTAAAATTTTAAATCTGGTTAAACTAATTATCTTCCATTCCTTTCCAACTTTTTTGCAGATCATAATCTAAAACACAACTCATACAAAAATACAGATACAGCAGTGTGCATTACACACGGGTAAATAACAGGAGAAAATGTGGACTTTATCTGTGTCTTTGTTGTGCCTCTCAGAACTGAACATTCAGGGAGAAACCCACGACAGCATCGAGGACGCTCGGACGGCGCTGCAGCTTTACAGAAAATACCTGGAGCTGAGTCGACGCGGCGGCTCAGACGAAGTGAGGAAAGTCCTGAAGGGGCTTTACGAGAAAGGCCGGCAGCTCGACTGGAAAGTCCCAGAGTCTGAGACTGGAGCAGAGGGGCAAGGTACGACAACCACAACAACACTACACAGAGAAACACTGCAACATATACACAGAGGGGCAAGGTACAACAACAACAGATTTCTGAACTTTCTGAAGGTCAAAGGTCATCTGCCTGATTCCATGCAAATGGGGAAAATTAAAACCATGAATCGAAATATTCTTCATGGCAAATATTATTTCTATTTTATCCCCACTTATCGCCAGAGTTAATGCCACACTGTGGGATATTATGGCCAAAGGAATGACATCACCATGGAAACAACAGGTTTTGTCTTTGAAAGTGCATAAGAGACAGTGTGGACATGTTAGGTCTGAAATATTCCACAGTATGGCATTAAACCTATGTGTCTAGCATTTACCACTCCACAGATCTGACCTGTAACTCGACTTGGGGGTGTCATCTGCTCGTCTCCGTGGAGATAGATCGGGTTAATGCCATACAGAAGTTACACATTGCCCTTTAACAGAAGTAATATAGATATTTTTAAACTGAATCAAAAGCTGGAGCAACTGTAATAAACAAGATTGTAATAAAACGAATGGAGGGATAAAGTCCAGCGTTGGGCAGGTGATGATGTTTACTGTGGTTACAGGAAATGGTGTTTGAATAAAGAGATAAGTGTTTTGTGTGACAGGTGCATTTGTGTGACAGGTGCAGCCGTGTTCCCGTCAGCGATGGGACTGTGAACTTCAGCTTTAGAAGAGACAAACATCTGAGTAGAACATCAGCTGCCTCAGGTGCAGGAATGTCACCACGCCACATTTCACAGTGAGAAGAAACATGACCATTACATGTTACATATTACATTACTGACAGATTCCTCTCCATTGTTCAGCTTTATGAAAATGATCAAGTAAATGAGACATAAACGACACAAATTCAAAGATATTAGGTTGTCATTTCAATTCCATTCTCTAAAATGTCAACATTTTTCCTCCTAAAATTCTTACAATTAATATTTGTTCATCACGATTATCGACTCACTAAAGAATCATGTCATTTATTATGGTTTTACTGGAAGAGAAGTAACAACATATTACTGCAAATCTGGAGGTGAATCGTGTCAGAATCTTTTCAAGTTGGAGTTTGGTTTGTTCTCATAATGTGGCATGTTTTACTCATGTTTAGATTTGTTCGCGTGTAGTTTATACTTGACATTTGATTTGTGTCGCCATTGTGACTGAACACCTATTTTTTTTATACAAACTGTATTTTCTATCATGTTTGTGCTTGTGCTAAATAAAATGTAAAACCTAAACGCGCCTTGGTTGTGATGTTTGTCAGTAAAACTCAGCCTCTCATTTATTATTAAAAGGTGCATCATGTAACTCTTCTGGTGTACATGTGCGCCCCCTGCTGGTTAGAGAGGGACGGCTCTTCATTAAACTGGTGACTACTATTTTAGAGGGCAACTGAACGATTATTTCTATTGTAGATTTTTTACTGTGGTGTAAGTATTAGTTTGAGTAAAAGTACAGATAGACAGCTAAATTTAACTTCGTAAAAGCATTGAAGTACATGTATACAACTACTTTTAGAGTATAACAGTAAAAGTAACAACAGATTTTAGAGTGAAATGTAGTGATCGTGATAAAGAATTTGCTGAATCCATTTAATATTTTAAGTACATTTTAAGTATTTTTGTTTACTTGAAGTCAACGTTCTGGCAAAATGTTTCTATAAACATGCTAAAAACAGACATTTAAAATTATTTCAAACCATAAAAAAAAAAACTTTGTACTTTCAAATCCAGTTCGAAAATGTAGTGCAGTAGAAAGAAGATTTCTGCTCCCAAATGTAGTGAAGTAAAAGTGAAGTAATTGAATCCGAAACAAAGTAGCGTAATACGGCAAATAGCCGATATGATACAAAAACACATCGAAACTCCGACAATTAATTTAATGACACCGTCGGTTATAAAAAGTATGTTTCTAAAGGTCCAGACAATTACAACTATGAAAAAATTACTAATTGGCGACGAATCATTGTCGCTCCACAGATCTGACCTGTAACTTGGCCCGTTGGTGCCGCCCCCTTCGTCTCCACGAAGATAGTAGTTTAATGCCACAATGTAAAATATTCCAGGCCAAAAAACAAAAACACCAGTATAGTTACATTCAGCATCGTTTTAAGTTGTTCAGGTTAATTCATAAAGGTGAATAAAACAGCGGCACAGATGTTTAACAGTGTTTTTCAAGGCGAAAGAACCACAATTTACTCTTTTGATCTCTATAAAGCTGCTCAACAACCACCTGTAGCTTTTCTCATGTATTTCTACGCCGTAAAAGACAGAAGACGACCACGACACAGTGTGTATTGCAAACAGTTTATTCGTAGTAAATGAAAAGTGTGCCATTCTGTGAGGAGAGCGCGGGTTTTGAGGACGGTCTGAATGTCTTTGGTCCAGATTTTGGTGGAGGCATTTCAAAATCCGTTGGTGGGAGACAAGAAAGGCACTTCAGTTTACAGTTGTCTCAAGAAAGAGTCGAGGAAAAAGGACATGAGATCAACCCGGGAGGGACAGAAAAGTCAAAGAAAAATCAAGAAATTCTACGTTGCAACCTCCTTTGTGCCTAATAATATGAATATCACATACAAAATGCCCCATGTGAGCACAAAATGATAGAGCTACATAATGTTTGTACAGTACGAAATCAAATACAAGTGGATTGGGAAGAGATCGGGAAGGAAAAAGGCTCAAGATGAGATGAAACGCATTCTTTGGTGGAAAAATTAAAATCCCTATGTTTGGAATGTCAAAACGAGAAGGAAAAAAGTCCTCAAAAATTAAAACAAAATCTAATCTATAACGGAAAAAAACCTCAACAATCTCAGTTCCAGCGCTTAGCAACTTCACGTGTACAAGAAGGAAAAAAAACAACAAAGTGCCAATACGTGCGAGGATTCTCAAAAGGCTGCGTCCAATTTCTGGCCGCCTCATCCTCGTTTCCAATGGTTTTCTCCTCGATGGAAGAGTTGAGGAGGCGAGAAACAGGGCGTGGCCACGGTCAGTCAATGCAGCGAGGAGAGTCGCTTTGTAATCCAAGGCTCGACATTAACGTCAGCAAATGTGGGTCGTTTTACACTTTGGCTGACACTCGGGAATATTTCATTTACTACGTATTTAACAGCAATCTAACGACTTATTTTTGTAGCTGACAAGTCAAATTATTGAGTTTTTAAAAATACATTATCAACAATTAAAGGTTGAAATACGGGACTGACGGCTTCTAGAGGGAATTAAGTGTAAGATTGATCAAAATCAGAAATAGTTTACTCTTTTTGACAGTTTTAAATATTGCCACTGTCTCTAAAGATTACAAAAATCAAAATACAAGCGCAATTAGTTTTTCTACAATATGACCAACTTAAAAAAGATTCTGCTATGAATTGTGCAATTTAACAGAAAATGTAAATACAAAAAAAAATGGCCATGATGAGGAAAATTCATTATTAACTCTGATTTCCAACATTTCACATGAAATCAATATCGAATACTTTTTGTTTTTTCCATCTTCAGCGAAATATGAGGGAAATCTGTTCTATTGATAAAAAATAAAAAAAATAAGGCTTTTATTTTGTGGCAATTCAACATTCTCTATTGAAAACGTTTAATTGTTTTTTTTCTAAAGACCCACAGCGGCCAAGTAAACAAAGTTAATGTGAAAAACCCTGATTACAACAGACTTCCATCTCCGCCAACGCGAAAATAAATCAACAAAAACGTCCCATTAACTGCACAAATTCAACGTCACGGCTGCGAAAATAATCACAGAAAAAAAAGTGTCTCCCGTCTTTCCACTCACTTCATGTAGTAAAGATTCTGTTACAAAAGAAAATCTGCTCCTGATTACGCTTGATTCTTTCACCAATCTCGACATTTGGGAAGACCAAGAACAAAAAACAAAATAAAGAATTGCGGCGATAATGTAACAACCAGTTTACACTACACAGCCTTTTCCGTATTTACAAAAAACTTCAGGAATAATTCATTGCTTGGGGTCCCTTTATGCAAGCGAGGAAACAAACTAAACTAAGGGAAAACGAGCACAATTAAACGATTTGCAATGAGGTAATGGCCGCGGAATGATCGCTAATGAATGGAACCAGCCAGAATCCGAGAGGAACGGACAATTTTTCAGCCGATGTGTTTGTTGAGCGATCGCTTTTTTGCCACACAAAAAAAGATGGGCAACTGCGAAAAAAGGTGCATCAAGTGTTTAAAATGAACCGAATTTACAATATTGGTCTAATTTGAGTAGTTAAAGCTTATTTAGTTTGCATTTCTATACATTATCCGTTTCTAATTTGAAGAAACTGTGCAATAAGAAAACTATGTAACTTGTTTTGGTCTTCACGGGACACGTTTTGACTCGAATGTTCCGCAGTAGGGCATTCAACGCATCTATATCCAGTGAGAAAAGCAGGTAGCACCACTAGGCCGAGTAACAGGTCAGATCAGTGGAGAGGCGGGACCGCTCACAGTGAGAACGCATGAATTTCAAGGTAAATTTGGACTAAAAAAAAAATGCACCGTTGTCACGTTAAATGCCGTACTGCGGAACATCGCGGACAAAGCAACGGCATCAGCTGAATAACGCACACTGGAAAAGTCCTGCAGTGTCCCTTTAACACCAACACAAAACTCATTGTGAATTCCAAGGCATTTGAACTTGATTCCCAGTTTTGGCTGTTGTAAATGAAGGATGTCGAAGGCTTTGTCAAACATACAAGTACAAACTGTGCATTGCCAACACAAAAAAAACGTACCATATTTTCAAACATCCACGTCGTAAGAAAAAGGCAATAGTGAAGTTTGTGACTAAAGGCAAGCATGTCATATATATGTTAAATGCATATATACATATATATTTTCAAACAAAGGACAGACGCGGAAGAAAGGTTTCCAGCGATGACACAGCGCGCAGAGTGGTGTTTGTGGAAATCAGCTTTGCATTTTTAACAATACTCCACAAAACCGGTCATGAGCCCTCTGGTGGTTACAAAAGGAACAGCGAGCCACACCGGCCCCAAAAAAGGACGGCGGGAATTTATCGGGGCAAAACAATCTCCTCTTTTTCACAAACTAACAGACCCGTGCCCGCATTTCCCATGTTCCAACTCGCAGTGTGTTTGATATGTTTCACCGAATGATTAACGACGAGCTGTAGTGTGGATTGTGTGTCTGCGCCGTTCTTACTTTCAAATACGCTTTCGTGTAGTGGATCAAACACCTTAAATGTCTTGGGAATTTAAGAAAAAATATTCGACCGCAAACATGAACCGAACAAAAGCACGAAGACGCAAACTTCATAGTGTCGCGGGCGATGCCGTCGTCGTGGGATTAAACGGTTTTCTAGAAAAGGCGCGAGGCCATTTGACGGACAGAAGCGCGGCTAAAGATAGAAGTGGCCATTTTGAAGAAGAAAAGACAAAGACGAGTCGAGAGAGAGAGAGAGAGAGAGATGATTTGCTTCAAGTCTGAAGGATGAGCAGACTAATGTAGCAACACTGCAAATACGGGAATATTTCAAATAAATGACACAAATCACAAATATCCATCTTAATTTGAGACGTTTTGAGTCATTTGAAGAATAGTCCTCGTTTGTTACTTATTTTTTATTCATTTCAAGGCAAAATTATCAACCAAAACCAGATTTTTGGTGGAATTAGAAGTAGAATTTGTTGTTATTTGCCGTTGAAGCAACTCAAAATACAAAAACTAGATAACGATGTCATTATTGTTCAAAATCAGACATCTTTTTGTGTTTATTTTAGATCACTAGTTTCAGTATTGCCTGTCATTTTCATCTTAAATCATCTGCCAAAACAATGAGAAAACTAGATGTTTTTTTTTTTTTTTTTTTATCATCTCAAGCCTCGTTGTTATTATTCTTAGAGTAATATTACAAAATCATTAAGCAAACAAAACCTGCTCAAAACTTCCCAAATCAAGACCTGCATTTAGAACTGGCATCATCTTGAACTCTTCCCAGACACGCCCTTCGCATTTCGCAGCGTGGAAGTGGCACTACAGCTCCGTTCATGAACATAATGTAAACTTGTATTCTATTCTTCATCGATGGGGGGGGGGGGTTTCGCAGACGGTTTTCCGAGCTGGTTTTCCGGTGTCAGGGGCAGTGTGTCCGCGGCGTTCTTTGGGGAAGCCCGTTGTGCTGATGGGACGGCGGACCTCGTGAGCTGTGCGCGTTGGGCTGCGGCTGCTGTGAGGTCTGGCTGTGGTCGGCCTGGTTTCTATGGTGACCGTGGAGGTTGGTGCGGCTGTGGTAGGCGGAGCCGTTGTACCGCTGCCCGCCTGAGTGGTAGCCCTGGCCCTGGAACGTGCGCCGGTTCCCCTGGAAAATCTGAAGAACAGTCACAGGACAGTTAGAGATAAGAAGATTATTACTGCAGGAAGCACTTTTTATGACGACATTTCAGGGAAACATGTTGTGCAAATGAAGTTTTCTTGCTTATCAAGGTTAAAGATGAAATAATAAACTTTTCTGGTCGAGTGCACCACCTGCTCGTCTCCATCTGTTCCACACTATTATATTAAAGCCTTTTCCCCCACTAGTACAGGTGGTTTTATGGCTCAAATAATACCTTCAAAAAGCATCCAATTCTTCCAGCGAGAGGGTTTGCCTCTCCACAGATCTGACCTGTACCTCTGAGTCATCACCTGCCTCGCGATGGAGATGAGCAGAAGGTGGACCAGTCACCAGAAAAGTTACATAGAGCTTTTTAGGACTGTAATCGACTAAAGGCGTGTCCTGTGCATGGATTAATCAACTAAAAGGGCCAAAACAAGGTTATATACAGGGAAGTGCTGGGAGTTAAAGTGAAAATGCAGACTGAAGAGTTCTCACTCCAGGCGTTCTCCTTTTGGCATCAAAATCCTTATTACTGCAAATTAGAGACTAAGTCTATGGCTGAAACTACTCTGAGTTTTAGAGCGTTGGCCTTCTAAGATGAAGGTCCAAATCAATCCCAGCTCAGACCAGCGCATTCTGTAGCTGTGTCCTTGGGCAAGACACTCCAAGAAGAGCTGCTTGGACTTTGGGCTTTGTTTTAAGCTGTGCATTGTGTTTTTATGTCTCAGGGACTGCAGATGGAAATGAGCCCCGAGAGATAGAATCTGGTGCAGGGTTCTCAAACTTTCTGTGTAAATTTAATGTGTGCGGCTTTTATTCAGGAGCGCTGTACAGTGTTTACCAAATTTCGCTCAAATATATTAAATACATTGTCATAATTAAAATGACATCTTCCGAGTCATCTCGGACCACTGATCAAGTACCAAGCATTTCTTGTTTGTTTTCTTTAGTTTATTTCACAGTTATAGGGGCAATAATCAAACTATGTATGAATGTGGTGTATGAGTGATTGATGGTCACTTTTAACAGTGTGTCCCAGGGCGGCTGTGGCTACAGCAGCTCACAACCGACTTTGAGTCTGAAATAGCTCTAGTTTACTCTAGACATTAATGTATTGTTTTACAACCATTTTCCAGACCCAAATGAATCAGCGTAAATAAGCTCCAGCTCGCCGCACGAGCAACGAATGATTTTCAACCATTTCTTCATCTGTGACTCTAGAATGTGGCTCTGTGCTCATCACACACAGTGTCTCACACACACACACACACACACTTTACACACACCTGTTTGGTGGGAGGGGGCCGGGGTTCAGTAGAAGTGCTCTGGGTCTGAGGAGGGAGCGGGGTTTGCTGTGGGCTGGGGCCAGTCACAGAGGAGGAGGTGGAGCTACAGCGAGACCTGTTTGAGTATCCGGTGTTTGGATGATACACTGGACGAGAAGAAACAAGAGGTTAGCGGGTTTATTTTGCCTTATAAACATAATGTCGAAGAAATATCAAACAATGAGTGGTGGTTAAAGAAAATAATTGATACTTCTGTAGAACAATTATCTTAAGAACCCAATTTTCATAAAAAAGATAAATATAACGATGTGGTGTCGCACTAGTGCTGATAAAACCCATGACCATTCTCAAACTGTTATTCATATGATTGTGAATGAATAGACACCTGCTCACGTTAAATCGAGTGTTGTTAGTAGTTTAGTGTCAATTAGTATCATCTTCACAGAGAAAAGGAGAGAGAGGGAAAGGTGTCAGAGTCTTGTACCTGATCCAAACCCTGTGATGCTCGTCTTCAGCGGCTCCAGGTCGAACGTGAATCGGACGGCCTTCCCCAGGTCTTCGTCGTATTTACGTTCACTCACAAAGTGCTGGAAACAGAAGCATCATTAGGTTTAGAGACTCAAACTGTGTCAATGCTATGAAACATCTGTACATTTTCTTTAACAGTTTTCCTAAAATCCCCTCATATTAAACCACTGAAATCACAGACGAACTAGATCAAATTCAGCTTTTAGACTCTTATACCTTATACAACTTTAACAGGTGCACAATGTAATCTTTCTGGTGGAAGGTTTCCATAGGTTTAATGGGGAATATTGTAGATACTATCTACAATATTCTGCATTAAATTAGATGCCACAACCAAGCCAAGTTACAGGTCAGATCTATGGAGAAGTGACCCCGCTTAAGCAATAAAGACACAAAAAACAATTACTAGATCGATACATTTTCTTTAAGTTGATACGCAGTGAAAATGTGTCCTATCACATTTATGCAGATGATCTACGATATGTTTCACTGTCGCAGGTGAATATGGACCAGTGGATTCACTCTGTCACTGCATCCAACAGATCAATGTGTGGATGCAAAACTTTCTCCAGCTGAACTCAGACAAGACTGAAATAATTGTCTTTGATTCACAGAAACAAAGAGAAAGTGTTAGTGGTCACCTCCAGAGTCTCGCTCTAGAACCTACAAACCAAGTTAGAAATCTGGAGGTAATGATAGACTCAGACTTGAACTTTAACAGCCACATCAAATCAATAACATCAGCAGCTTTTTTAAAAAGGTATCGAGTCTAATCTACTAAAGACAAATGCATGGACAAGTCTGGTTTAGACCACTGAAGATGAGGCCTGCTCACTGGCAACTCCAATCGAGTAAAACAGCTGCAGTACATCCAGAACGATGCTGCTCGGGTTCTGACTAGAACCAAGTTACAAAGTACAGTCCTTCAGTCTTCAGCCTCCTGAATATGGACCGGCCTCCTGCTGGTGCCAGAGTCAGGACTAAACATGGACCGACCGGCCTCCTGCTGGTGCCAGAGTCAGGACTAAACATGGACCGGCCTCCTGCTGGTGCCAGAGTCAGGACTAAACATGGACCGGCCTCCTGCTGGTGCCAGAGTCAGGACTAAACATGGACCGGCCTCCTGCTGGTGCCAGAGTCAGGACTAAACATGGACCGGCCTCCTGCTGGTGCCAGAGTCAGGACTAAACATGGACCGGCCTCCTGCTGGTGCCAGAGTCAGGACTAAACATGGACCGGCCCCTGCTGGTGCCAGAGTCAGGACTAAACATGGACCGGCCTCCTGCTGGTGCCAGAGTCAGGACTAAACATGGACCGGCCTCCTGCTGGTGCCAGAGTCAGGACTAAACATGGACCGGCCTCCTGCTGGTGCCAGAGTCAGGACTAAACATGGACCGGCCTCCTGCTGGTGCCAGAGTCAGGACTAAACATGGACCGGCCTCCTGCTGGTGCCAGAGTCAGGACTAAACATGGACCGGCATCCTGCTGGTGCCAGAGTCAGGACTAAACATGGACCGGTCTCCTGGTGCCAGAGTCGGGACTAAACATGGACCGGCCTCCTGCTGGTGCTAGAGTCGGGACTAAACATGGACCGGCCTCCTGCTGGTGCTAGAGTCGGGACTAAACATGGACCGGCATCCTGCTGGTGCCCAGAGTCAGGACTAAACATGGACCGGCCTCCTGCTGGTGCCAGAGTCAGGACTAAACATGGACCAGCCTCCTGCTAGTGCCAGAGTCAGGACTAAACATGGACCGGCCTCCTGCTGGTGCCAGAGTCAGGACTAAACATGGACTAGCCTCCTGCTGGTGCCAGAGTCAGGACTAAACATGGACCAGCATCCTGCTGGTGCCCAGAGTCAGGACTAAACATGGACCGTCCTCCTGCTGAGGACTGCTAATGATTTCTACTTTTTACTCGAGTATGATAAATGCAGTATTCTATGCGCACACTGTGCCTTGCTGTAGTGAACTCAAAGAGCATGTTCCACGTGGAGCAGTGCGATATAAACGGCCCCCCATTCCCCTAAATTACCTTTTTTTTTAAAAATCAAAACTGCTTCAAGTTCAAAATGTTGAAGTTTGCAACCCAAGAAGAATGACACATTTTGAGGAGCCATAGTTCCAAAAGCAGTGCTACACTGACAGAAAATATATTGTATTATTATTTTTTAAATATGAATACAAATAAATCACTAGCCTGGCTCTGCCAGACTGATATGTATCACTCTGAATTGAACTCTACAGCGAGAGCCTGTCCAGACTGTTATTGTGTTAACAGGCTGGAAAAGGCTCGAAAAATACTTGGATCTGATTGGTCGAAGTGGCGATACCGTTTTCAAAAACCAGGCACAGCCATAATGATAAATAAGCACATAAAAGCAGGTCCTGTCTGGTTTACCTTGATATCAGCTCGTAGTTCGGTGAGCTGCTCCTCTGACATGGACCCGGACTTGTCTGTGAGTCGTCTCAGCTCCTCTGCTCTTTTCTGCCGTGCGTCCAAAATCATCACTGTAACAGACAAAAGCAAGAACACGACTCTCATTCACTGTGAGCGCATTAACTACAAGATAGTTTTATAGACATTAAAAGGCACGTCATTAAGATTCTGGGATTATACAATCACAGATCATTTTAACAAGCAACAATATTTGATTTAAATGTAGACCGCACTCCAGAAATAATCCAGCTCTATGTAAATGGCCATTAAAATATTGCAGTAAAAGAAAAAGTGTACTTAATGTAGTTGGTTGTTTCAACTCTGAAATAATGGAGCTCATTACAACTGTGCAATTAATAGCAATTAAAGCATTAGATCGTCACTTGAGTCTTTTGATCAACAGGTTTACAGCGGATCCTCGGTCAGTAAGAGAGATTTTGGAGGAATACATTTGACAGATTTGGATGTAAATGGAAACAGTTTCAAAGTCTGTAGTGTTTATTAAAGTAAAAATAGAAGACACTGAGGTACTCGAAGGATGTAGAAAAAAACATTGTCCTCTATGGGCGTCGCGTAGAACAACTTTAGTGATAAGTTTAATCCTACCAAAATCCTGGTTTAGTCCTTCATTAAACATGTTCTTCATTAAACATGTTCAGTCCTCTTGTAGACCTAGTTCAGTCCTCTTGTAGACCTAGTTCAGTCCTCTTGTTGACCTAGTTCAGTCCGCTTGTAGACCTGGTTCAGTCCGCTTGTAGACCTGGTTCAGTCCGCTTGTAGACCTAGTTCAGTCCGCTTGTAGACCTAGTTCAGTCCGCTTGTAGACCTAGTTCAGTCCGCTTGTAGACCTAGTTCAGTCCGCTTGTAGACCTAGTTCAGTCCTCTTGTAGACCTAGTTCAGTCCTCTTGTAGACCTAGTTCAGTCCGCTTGTAGACCTAGTTCAGTCCTCTTGTAGACCTAGTTCAGTCCTCTTGTAGACCTAGTTCAGTCCTCTTGTAGACCTAGTTCAGTCCTCTTGTAGACCTAGTTCAGTCCTCTTGTAGACCTAGTTCAGTCCTCTTGTAGACCTAGTTCAGTCCTCTTGTAGACCTAGTTCAGTCCTCTTGTAGACCTAGTTCAGTCCTCTTGTAGACCTAGTTCAGTCCTCTTGTAGACCTAGTTCAGTCCTCTTGTAGACCTAGTTCAGTCCTCTTGTAGACCTAGTTCAGTCCTCTTGTAGACCTAGTTCAGTCCTCTTGTAGACCTAGTTCAGTCCTCTTGTAGACTTAGTTCAGTCCACTTGTAGACCTAGTTCAGTCCACTTGTAGACCTAGTTCAGTCCTCTTGTAGACCTAGTTCAGTCCACTTGTAGACCTAGTTCAGTCCTCTTGTAGACCTAGTTCAGTCCACTTGTAGACCTAGTTCAGTCCTCTTGTAGACCTAGTTCAGTCCACTTGTAGACCTAGTTCAGTCCACTTGTAGACCTAGTTTAGTGCTCTTGTAGACCTAGTTTAGTCCTCTTTTGTGTTTGATGGTTGCTATAGGTTGATCGCCTTAGGTTTCATTTCTTATGTCACAGTTTACTGTAACAGCTGAGTACAAAGTGCAGCTGACTCAGCAGTACAGCCGGATTCAGGTCATAGATAAAACAAACCTGATTCAACAGGTTAAACAGTGTACAATTCTATAATGTCAAGACTGACAAGTCAAGTACTTTAACATGCTGTTATCAACCAGCTGATTTTATGGCTTTATAACATACATAACTATGGCCATAACATACCTATAGGTGTTCTCCTGGTTTTGTGAGCGGGGGTCACCCCTCCACAGATCTGACCTTGAACTTGGCGTGCTTGATAGACAAGTTTAATGCCATACAGTGGAACATTCCAGACAAAGTGCTGAAGGCAAGAGGCCAGCCGTCCACCCAATCTCAATCAGATTTTTATATATTAATTTACATTTTCAAACCCAAGTCACATAATCTTACAAGTTACAGTTATGTTGAGGAATTTTCTATTGAAGTAAAACTTTGTTCATTTTCCGAGCACAGGTCCATAAAGAAAAGCCTGGAGTCTGACACCTGACACTATTCACTTCTCTGGCACAGAACACTCAACACTCAGAGCACATACTCTGGCCTAGAAATATGCAGTTCCTGCTCCGTCATGTCACACACTGTAACACACAAGGCCTAAGTGAGTCAAAACAACTGCACAATATTGAGATTTGACAAGATTAATTGAATTTGCTTAATTTGCTCGTCTTTTTCACACTTTTACCTTTTTAAAAAGGTTAAAATAAATTTCCTTTTTTTGTGCCAAAAATATGACTTGTTCACATTAACTGACATTTGATTTAACTTGTCATAAAACATTTTCAGATTTTTTACAAATCATTGTTGCATTTCAAAATGAATTGAGATAAAGATGTTTGCCTGTATATCTTAAAAGTTAAATATGATGCTTTATTTCTATTGTTTTTGGCCTTTAAACATGCTCTTGAGTGAGTAACTTTAGTTTGGCATAAATGTTTTAGAACAAAAAAATAAAAAATAAAATTAATAATATTTATTACATTGTGATCTTAAACACTCAAAACGTTCCCCTCACATCTACTAGATGGCACTACTACTCAACAGAGTAAATGGGCTTCCACACCGCCGCGGCCGAAGTGTCCAGTTTACATTCAAAGTCTATCATGGTCCAGTAAGATTTTGTGGCCCGTAGGCTTTATTAGACAGGAAAGGACAGGGTGAAATGGGGGATGAGAGTGAGGGGAAGACATGCTGTAAATCGTCAGAGTTGGGATTCGAACCCACGGCACGTGGAGCCTGGCATATGTGCTGTGACTTAACCACAACTGCCTAAAAGGTATAAAGGTGTTTTATGTTCATTCTGTCAGTGTATGCCTCAAAGTTTTGGTTGGCTTTTGTTTTGTCTAATATCATGTTACTATGCCACCATTCACATTTATTTTTTATTGCATTAAATGTTGCCGTTCTAATTTAAGCTCGATTTACTTATACTACAAAGTAAATCCATCTCAACAACTCAAAACAGAGCATCTTCTTCCCTTTATTCCCTGTATTTAGCCATCGGCTGAGGTACGACAGCTGGGACGGAAGCAGAGACTAGATCTTTCACTACCTCCGTGTGTGATGTAGGTCAGAGTCACAGCGCTCAGTCAGGTGCTCAGATTTTGGGCAGCGGGTGACATGCAGAGTTAGGTTAGCTCGTACTTACTGGATTCAGCTTTTACTTTGTCCATTTCTGACAGGAGAGCGACTTCTCTGTCCATTAGACTGAAACAAAAACGGAAGCGTTAAAATCGTTCTTTTTGTTCACCTTTGACTCACAACACAATACAATGCTAAAGGTGCACTATGTAACTTTTCTGCATGTCTCTGTGGAGATCTTATTGCCCTGACTTGGTGTCAAACCAGGGCAGGGCAAGTTATAGGTCAGTGAAGAAGAGGCAAGCCTCCCAAACCTATTCTATCCATAAATATTCACAATAATTGGAAAAACTGGTTAATCTTGACATCCTAGACGGAACAATATATTTTGGGTCTTTAATATATCATGACTAAAATAATTGCAGTTACTGTGGTTTGCTAATTGTGACCATTTAAATTGTGCTTTCGATTTGACTGAGGTAGATCCTGTTTTTATAATTACTGTTAGTGGAATAATATTATCGTTTATTGTGATATTTTTCTGTGGCAATAGATCGCATTTTCAAAGATTGTTATTGTGACAGGTCTAAACTGGGTTAAATAATCCATGACACTGTAAAGCAACTTTGACTTATGCATTTAAAAAATAAATCCTGTATTGTCGCGTGTCAGTTCAAGCACAATAAGGTTGCGAGTAAATAACAGCTTGTTCCTGTACTGAAGTCTGTAGAGTCACGTTACACAGGTGAAACTGCTCACAAAGATGAACTATTTGTGTTATGCTGACTTTAGGGCATTGGAACACAAACTCACCAGCTCTGGAGCTCTGCAAACGTCTGCTTCATTTTCTTAATAGAAGAGTCCATCTCCTCCTTCACCACCATCCTGTACCGAGTGAGCGACGCCGTGCACCGCTGCAGGTCCTTCACCGAGCGGTCCACGGTCGAAGCTGTGGGGCCAAGTGAAAATAAAAGTGTCAAAACATTCTGATAAACACGTTTGAAAATTGGATTGAGGACAGGTCAGATATCTATAGCAGAATCTATGGTAGTGACAAACAGCAATTTAAAAATAACTGGAAGTCATTAAAGGCGTTTACCACACTTAAGTCTCAGTTCACAGACAATGTAAAAAATGTTTTGAAGGTGACATTTGACCATGACGGGGTCCAATGAAACATATGTAAAAAGGCTCTGTAATTTTTGGTTGGACTTATCCACATGAAACAAAAAAAAATCACAAAGTTTAAAGTCTCCCCTGTCAGTATAAATGAAGTAAATGGCAGCATTATTCAAAGACAATGTCCGAGATAATATGGTTCTGGTTGTTTGTAAATTCTTTACAACAAAAATAACATTTCACCCTGGAGAGACAAAGAGTTATTTGGCGCTCAGACCCCGGCGGAAGACGTTGCAATCATGGGCACTCCATGATCTATTTGTATTAGATGTCTCCCCCCGGGGGCTGGAGACTGGTGGTGGTAGATGTGGAGAGAAGGTAGAGGATGAGGGGAATGTAGAGGAGGAGCTGGGGAGGTGGTGGGTCGCAGTACGGTTTGAGCGGCCGAGCCATCTGCCTGAGCGCTTAAATGTGACCACCTGGGCGCTGATTGGGAGCGGGGAGGAGTCACTTTAGAGCGTTGATTGGGGATGAGGAGCAGGTGCGAGGGCCATGGTGCAGACGCCCCCTGACCTTTCACCCTACTTCTTTGGCCGGGAAAAACTGCATAACCTCTTTGGGATAAGCGCAGAAACCTGGGAGAGTCCATGGTGAAGTGAGGGATCTGACTCTCACAGACGGACAGGCGGACACCCGCTTGAGTGCGATGATGGCGCTGGGGAGAGGGTGGCCTTGATGTAAATGGGTGGAGTTAGGTCTTCCAGGCTGAATTTAGGCAGACTTCATTACCGGTACTTTTTAGGACGGGGTGGCGAATCGAAATGGAGTAAAATTAATATCTAGATATTTAGCGGGGGGAGCGCGGAGGACAGCGAGGGGAGCACGGAGGACAGCGGGACCGCTGGAAATACATTCCATTTCCTTGTTTTCCTTCCATAGCATTTATTACGTTATTTAGTTTTTCAGGCATAAACATTTCAAGACACCGCTTCTGAGCAGTAGATCCACGGCGTGGTCATTAGTTCCATGATTTGTTTCGTTATTAAACTCATGGATCCATAGTTTTACGCCTGTAGCTCGTTCGCATCATCTAGACGCGCTGATTGGTCAGAACGGTGACCTTCTAGACCAATCAGCGCAAGAGCTGGGCTAGAGCGGCGCGCTAGAGCGTAGCCGGAGCCAACAGCAATCTTAAAATTTGAAAAAGTCAATGACCCCAGACATTTCTGAAAGCTCTAGGTGCTCTGTAAGCCGAACACGAGCAGTTTTTCGTTGCATTGCGCTCTAGGAAAAAAAAGCTTTCTGGGCTGCGCGATTTCTTTGGCTGCAGTACCAATGGAGTGGCCACTGGGGGAGTCTGATGTGCTACGGCTAGCCATACCCTATCCAGATATTGTAACCGATCCATGGGCGGGACAGGCACACTGCGCCGCCCGCAGCCAGGTTTTCACGCAAACTTGGATGCGCCCACAGGTAAAACAAAACCTATCAAAAGTGCAGCGATTTTCTGCAGATTATTTTTTTTCCTCCCGCAGCTTTTGGATTCTTTCTCACAATTTAACATTCTCAAAACGTACGGCCAGTAAATATGCGATAAAATTTTTATTTTTTACAAAATGCACCAGAAATGTGCTTAAAGTTAAATATTTTACCATTTTATACATTATTCATTGATTCATGTTGCATTATATTGCAAAAGCAAATTCCCGGGTTTTTACATTTTGGCAGAAAGCTTTCCTGGTTCACAAAAGGGCAGAAATATCACTTAACCCTGATTTGATTACACTACATGTTTTATTTACAGAAGCTTACTTGATATTTTAAGTGACAGCTCCCCTCTCACAAGGTAAATCAGATATTAGAGAGTAATTTTTGGCCATCATTTGTGAAAAAGTAATCATCAGTAATTGTTCCAGTAATCGCAACACTAAAGCTTTACATCCACAGTCCACCACGAGTCACACAAACTGATGGTATAAAGAGAGTCCTGACCTATTTTCTTGGCTCCTTGTTGACAGTCGTCTGTGCCGGTGGAGGAGGTTTGGTGTGAGGAGGGAGCAGGTCTCTGTCTGGGCTTGTTTCCTCGTGGACCCTGGTGGTTTCTGCTCTCCTGAACACACACAGGACTCGGAGCGCTGCACTGACTCTCTGCTTCTGCCCCTGTGACAAAAACACATTGCATCAGACACAACCACAAGAAATAATATAGAGACAATAACGCAATCTCAAAAGGGTCACAACATAATCAGGGGTTTTAGTATCAGAGGGTAAAGCTCCACTTAAAATGCATTGGTTCATTCAAACATCGTGGTACAAAAGCAGAGGAAATATATGGACCATGATCCTTTGCTCTACCTCTGTAGCTTGGGCGAAAAATAAACACTTTTTTTAATCTATTGACCAGGATTTTTGACTTGATTGTTTTAAAAACAAATTGAAAAGACTTGCAATGTTATTGTCCTGAACAGTACACAATGTGAAATACAATACTCCAGAGTCTAAAGCCTAAACAGCAACTTTATCTGTGTCCCCATGTATAAAGTAAACATATCAAATATTCTTTATTAAACTTTAACCCATTGAGATCTAAAGCTCTTTTTCAAGGCTTTTTCAAGGCTGAAAACATTTACACTCAAGCACTAAGATAAAAAAAAAACATGGCAAGAGGTTAAAATAAAAGCATAGTTCATAAGATTATCTTTTTGT
The DNA here is from genome assembly GCF_026437365.1 of Eucyclogobius newberryi. Classification (NCBI taxonomy): domain Eukaryota; kingdom Metazoa; phylum Chordata; class Actinopteri; order Gobiiformes; family Gobiidae; genus Eucyclogobius; species Eucyclogobius newberryi. The sequence goes on along the minus strand of NW_027315801.1, from coordinate 12,888,526 downwards.
AAATGGAGCAAAAAAAACCTTAAAGAAACTAGCCAATAAAGCATTTACTGAACAATTGTGACCGCAATTGTGACCGCGACCCCAAAAGGGAACAAGCGGTAGAAAATGGATGGATGGATGGGATGGATGAACGATTGTGTTCTAAATGACAAAAAGCATGTATGCTTGCTTGATGATATAGCCATATTATTATTTGCTGGAGGTTTGTCCAATCAGAGAGCAGAATGAGCCTCACATGAGTCTCTCATTTGTGTCCTCGCTCTGATCTGACTGGTCACTATCTCCTGCACCATGAATGAGAGCTAGTGCAGCCTCTGCAGCTCAGAGAGCCTGATATTCTAGAGGTTCTGAGCTGAATATGAGCCAAGGAGGAGGAAAGAAGCATTCCATGTGTGTGTGTCTATCTGCAGGGTGTAGTTCCAGTAAAAGCACAGGCTAAACACTGCTCCTTTGGCACAAGATGATTAGTGAAAATTAGAAATGAGCCAATTAGTCGATGTCAATTATTTAAAGTAATAATTATGATCAATGAGGCAACTGTGGAAAACCATAATTACATGGTAATAGAGGGAATAATCAAATTCAACCCCTGCAGTTGTGCCATCTTGCTGGTTGTCTGATATTTTAACTCCATGTTTGTGGAAAAGAGACAAACGTTCGAGGCTCACCTGTGGTTTCAGAGGCAGCGGGTTCAGAGTCGAGTTCAGCCGCGTCGAGAGAGGCCGTGTCCAACTGCTCGCTCAGCGAGTCCAGGGACTCGTCCAGCACCGAGCCGTTACCGTGGAAACCGTTCAGCTCGTCAACCGGTTCCACAGTGCCCTCTGCTGGCTCCGGCTCCGCTGCCTCCGCCTGCTCCGCTGGCTTTGGCTTCTTTTTCTTCTTGGGCTGGAAATGAACAGATTCAGGTAAAACAAAATCAATTAAAACATGAGATAACATTAAATTAAAGTCTGACTAGATTAACCCTGGACTAAACCACAGAGCAGTTCCAGTAATTACTCCATAAACCTGGCTTGTTTGGCTAAGTCTCACTTTCTGTAAATCTGACTATTATATATTTTTTTATTATTTTAAAATTTCTGGGTTAGATGATTATTAAAATGATATGTACACATCTGATTTCTTCTTGATCATGATCCCTCAGATTACTCACATCAGATTTTGAAATCCGATAATAATCAGACTTCGGTGTGCATGAGAACATAGCCACGGTGCGAACTTCTGTTAGAGCCGAGTCTGGTCTGGAAAAGCCCTGAATGAGCTTTAAGGTTGAGCTAAAAAGTAGAACCTGGTCTACCCAGTCTAAACTGGACAGATTCCTTTGAGAACAATTAACTGAACATAAAACAACTAAATTAATCCTTAATCCTGGGCTGAACTTGGACTAAAGCCAAACCAAACCAGTCAGGCCTCCACCTACAAACTGGCCACGAGAAGATTTAACTATGCAAACAAAATAAAAACCTCGTCACTAGACCAAACCTGAACTTGTTTGGACTAAACCTGGATTAAACCATCTGAAGCTTGGGCTTTTTGTTGCGGCGCACAAAGAGATCAATGTTCTTTGTTCATTATCTCTGTCCCAATCAGCTCACAACATGGGACGGTTTAAACTTCACCGTTTCACATTTCAATAAACACTACTCAATATAAGAAATTAAACTTGTTTTTCCTTAAGTAAGCTGAAATGGGGTTGAAGGGTGGGGTGAGACATTCAGTGACGTGATTAGATCCCTTAGTTATAACGTGGCAACATAATTAGTGCTGCAACAATTAAACAATTATTTTTGAAGTCAATTAAAATCGGCTTTTTATTTCTAGTCAAATGATTATTTCTATTATACAAAATATTATACTTTTTTAAAACACATCATCGATCAAATAAGGGTTGAATTATGGTGACTAGAAAGAAATATTTACGAATATGGTGGCTTTCTGAACAAGGAGTGATGTACAGACTCATAACAGCCTGAATTATGGGATATCTGCTTTCAGAATCACAACAAAGAGTAATGGCATCAAAAATACTGTCAGGATCCAGAGACCGACAATGTTCTAGAGTCTATATCACTGATGCTATAGTGTCTCAAACATCTTTAAACAGCACAAATCATAATGTCTTTGGAAATTATAAGTTTTAAGTTTGGTGATGCATTAAATTACAGTTAAACAGCGACTCTAAAGAGGAGGGTGTTTTAAATGTATCATTAAAAACATGTTTGAATGTAAAAAAAGTTATAATTTCTCGCCCATTTATAAATAAAGTTTATTATTGAGAAATCAGAGAGGGCTTATTCTTTTTTTAAATTCAGAAAATAATAGTGTTGACTATCAAAGTATGACAATACGATATGAAGAAAATGAAAATTTCTAGTGCTCTGTTTGGTTTACTGTTACGAAAGCTGCATATGACCTTTGTGTAAACAAACAGTATAGAAACAGCTTTTCCTGTACGTACCTTCTTTTTGCCTGTGACGTTCCACTCTTTCAAGATCTCGGCCGCGCTGCCTGTAAAACCACACATTTACATGTTTAGAACATGTAATCAGCCTCGATGACAAAGGCCTTGTTTTTTTTTAGAAGCTGTTTGACAATCTTTAGTTCTAAAAATAACTCCAAGCATTTCTGTGACGTGAAAAAATGAATTGAATGCCAACTCTGACACGCTGCAAAACACGACCAGCACGTTATAAGCTGGAGCCAAGAATGCAGGCGAACATGTTACGGAAACAAGAAGCATAATACTGGCAATTACACGCGGAATTTCTGTTTAATTACCATTTAGTCACACTTTGTTTTCAGGAACTGCTTATTACAGATTGGGGAGCTACGGTTTCCTCTTGTGGATCAATCACGTCCGCCTCAGTCTAAGTTTAGTTCTACATGAAGTTTGGAGTTTGTGAAATTCAAACTTTGTTTGATTATTATTTTAATTCTGAAAAGCGCAATTTATATATATTATAGATAAATAAAATATATACATTAAATATATTCTCACATAACAAAGTAACAAAAACTTGTCAAAGTTACCAAAACAATTAAAAGATTAACAAAGTATTCTTTTGATGATCAAAAGTGGCGCCTGTACAGACAGGAAAATGCCATGTTACTAAATGTAATGGATAAAGACTTTAAGGCACGCTCAATAAACAGAAAATGCAGATGGTTAGTGGAGTAAGTCATAAAATTGATACTTAAAATAGTTAAGTTTGTATGATATGACTATTCAATCCAAGATACCAACTTGGACTGCGAGTGACGGGTTGTAATTCAATACATTACAGTTTGTTGTCAATTTCTGTACTATTATTTTCCCTTTATTCGGTGCACAATCGTCTCACCCTCTAAAAAGGCCTGAACAGCTTTGTCCACCGAGTTCTCAAAGTGCTGCAGCACCAGAACGATCTCATTGTTGCTTTTGTTGGGAACCACGGCTCTGACGGCGCTGATCTGCAGAGACAAAGGGATGAACAGGGTTAAATATCTCACATCTTAACACAGACAACACAGCTGAAAAAAGCTTTCAAACTAGGCATAGCCAAGTAAAAGCTGCGGCACGCAACAAATATAAAACCTACATGCAATTTAACCATTGTAACAAAGTAGTAAAATCAAGGCTTTATAAACTACTGTTGGACAATAAAACCCAAATCCTACGAGTCTTTAGTCAGCAGGAAATTTGTGTGAGGATTGTGTAGTGCAATGAAAAGTAAAGTCGTTTATATGGAGCTTAAAAACAATAAAAATGCTAAACTGCACATTGAAAGGGACGCATTGACACCATACGTTAAGCCAAGATTATGGAGATCAAAAACACACAAGAGCTTCATGGATTAAACATAAACCACATTTGTTTTTCGTTGTAGAAACATTATGTATAAGATGTTAAAGATCTATAATACGCTTAAAGCGGGTTCCACACCGCCGAAGCGTCCAGTTTACATTCAAAGTCTATGGTAAACGTGCGCCGAGCACGTGGTGCGTTATCCGCGGCGCGATTTCTTCGTTTTTGCGGCGCGATTGGTGCGTTTTTTACGCTCTCGGCGCTTTGAGCGCGCGTATAAGCCTGCCGAGGCGACGAAAGCGGTTTACGCGTTCAGATATGTTGAGGTCTCCTGCAGCTGAAGCGTAGCAGCCGCCGCAGCAGCCAATCAGAGCTGACGCTCCAGTGACGTACGTAGGTACGTATTGCCCCTCGCATTTCCGGTATTCCCTGTGGAATTCCAAGAAGCGCCACTTTTTCCTTGCTCGTCAACCATGGCAGACGAAAGACTGATTGTGGCTGTTTGTGGGAGAAAGGAGCTGTACGATGTATTCACGGTGGAATACAGAGACAGAAACAAGCCCGGCGCCTCCGTGTGAGAGTTTTGAAAACCAAATACGTGAAAACAACACTCTCGATATCCGCCATTTTACACAATGAAAGGCCACACCGTCAACAACTCCACTGCTCATGCGACAACACCTCTACTGCGCATGTGCGCAGAGAGCTCAAGCGCGCCATACGCGCGCCTGTGTACAGTGGCCGGGGCGTCGATAGCGCGCGTCCGGTGCGTAAACCTTTCAAATGTACACGCGCTCAAATTCTGCGTCGGGCACGATTAGGCCGCGGCGGTCTGTACGTAGCTTAAGTCTTAAATCGCTTTATACAAGATCTTAAGCATATCAAAAAGAAGCACACAATTAACAAAAAACGCAGACTGCCCACGGGTTTCAGAGAATGTCGACTAATATCTTTTAAATGGTAAAATGGCAATAAACAGGAAACTGAACCCATGATGAAAAGAGTCCTCCTCACCTTCTCCTTCATCCTCTCCGCTGTTCCTCCCTGCGACATCACCATCTTGGAGCGAGTGTCGAACACAACCCCCGAGGTATCTGCCAGAAAACAAACAAAAACGGAACCAATCACTTTGTGTGAGGAATCTTATTTGCAAACCACTGTAAAGCCTCATTTGCAAAACAAAGCTCCCTGCGGATATTTTCCCAGAGATTTCCTGAGAACGCTGTGTACAGGAATCTTAACCAGAGCAAAGACTGAAAAACCTGTCGACAAATCAGAGACTGGTCTAAAGGTTTGTGGCATTGACAAAAAGATAAGCATATGGAGCAGATTTAACGGAACAGTCACATCTGCATCTGGTATCGAAAAAGCAAACAAGCTGATAATAATTCATAGATTATGTGAGGAATATGCCCTTCTCCAGCTGGTGACGCTCGGGCAAGATAACAGTAAAATAGCAAAAGGAAAACTGTTAACAACCTCTGGTCTGTGTACGAGGGCTGCAAGATTCAAAAGGTGCATGCACAATACACTTTTACTTCAAATCAGGATCCGCTGGCCTCAATAGGTTTGTTTGGCTTATTGTGAACGTGCAACCGAACTCTGGTACTGTTGGAAAGGAGGGTCCCGGTCCAATTGAATCAAACTCTTGCACCGTTTGTATGATTTGTGAATGCAAACGGACCAGAGCGGGGAAAAAAACAGGAAATGAGCCATATTGAGACAAAGTGAGAGATCGATACCAGGACAAATGACACGCAGAAGGATGTGAAAGTGACAGGAGCAGGTCAAACATACAAAATAACGCACAAGTTGAATTTAATGTAGAAAAACTGGCCCATATTCATCCAATAATAAACTGTTCAGGTAAATGTGATGAGGCCATTCCTTTTAGAGCCTTAAAACAGCTGACATTTTTATCACCGTTTCTTTGCCCTGGGCCTGGGAATTCCGAGTGAGCCCCAGGCATCCCGGCTCCTCTTCTCCCGACGTGAAAACACATGTCTGTGCTCCGCCTCAGCGGGGGCAGGCTGTGCACAAGCGGGGGCAGGCCGTGCACATGCGGGGGCAGGCCGTGCACATGCGGGGGCAAAAGGCAACCGGCGTGTGTAAATATCTCATGTTACAACGCGGGCTCTTGTGGCTTATTGTATACGTACAATTTCTTGTTTCTTTCTAAATTTTGTTGGAGCGGCTTTTATTCACGAGTGCTGTATTAGCCCGAAAGCTATGGTACAAAAATATTTACCATGAGTCCTTACACATCCAAGTAATCATTTGAAAAACATGTAAACCAGTCACTCTGATCAAAGTCACATTCTGAATCAACTGCACAATTAATGATAATTAGGGTTGTTCCAGTAAAAAAAGATGTCAATACGATCTGATACCGTTACTTTGCCTGAGCGGGGCTTTTAGAATTTCCAGTTGGATACCAGTGTGATAAAATAACAGCAAGGCCGGTAAAAAGAGTTCCAGAACACATGGCTAATTATGTATAATGAACAAAGTCTGTTCTTCTTACTCTGGAAAGCCACAAAAGCCAGTCAGATCTCATGCTGCTCCCTATAGAAAAATGAAGCATTGGATTGGACCAATTAATTAGTTTGGAAAAACCCTAATCACAATCGAAGTTTCCATTTAAAAAGACCACAAGTGACATTTACAAAATCAAGATTGCACTAATTGTGTAATTCAAAATGCCCAGTTTCCATAGTCTAATGTCCCAGTAGGTTAGATCTCTACAGATTTCAATCTTCTCTAAAATGTTAATGTTCCTGACCTGGATCTTGGTATTAAAATGTAAACCACAAATGGTATCTCTTCCCCCCCCCCCCCAAGAGAGTTCCGCCAAACAATGCACCACAATTAATAAATTAATCAGCTCAGAGTTCTGTCATTGACCAGAAAATCAAGATCTGAAAACTGAAGCTTACCCGTGTTCCAGGACGCGACTGTTACCAAAGTCCGGAGCAGTTTCCTCATAAACGAAAGTGGGTCTGTGTCACTGGAGACGCTCCCAGGGCAAGCCTTTTACCTCCAACAACACATTGTGAACACTTCATACGTCATGTTCAAATCAATTACACATGTAACTGAGCAACTGGGAGGTGGCTTAGGAGGCTGAGGTTGCTTTTCTATTACTACTACTACTACTGCAAGTAGTTGACTAGTTGTATATGATAGAGTTTACTGTTTCGAAGAGTGTGCGAGAATTTTACGATTTGTGTACCAATTGTTTGACAATTACCCATGTCAAGATTATTGAATTAATTGATAATGGTGATTATTCAGTAGGACTGTTGTCAACTAATGACAAAAGGGTGTGGTAAAACTAAGTTGATGCAAAAACAATTATTTATACAGAAAAGTAGTATAGTACTTTTCGGACTTTAAGCCGCTACTTTTTCCCCACGCTTTGAACCCTGCGGCCATTACAACGGTGCAGTTAATTTATCAATTTTTACTGGCCAACGGCCACCAGGGGGCACTTATGCAGGAAAAGCAAGCATTTGACACACTGTAGAAGAAGACCTCAGTGGACAGGTCTGATCTTGATTCAGTTAAGTTATAAACAGACTTCAAAGCCATTTTCAAGTGACCCTGAGAAAGCTGCATCATGGACTTTTGTGTGCACATTAATATTCTGCACTAATCAACCTACATTACCTAATATTTTACCGGCGAGACTTTTCTCTATTTCTCCATTGAATGAATAGAATTAGAAAAACTTTTTAGTATCTCTAGAATCTGCCCATGTATCTGCACTCAAACTGCACATACAAGACCACACAACTGCACGTACAAGACCACACAACTGCACGTACAAGACCACACAACTGCAGGTACAAGACCACACAACTGCAGGTACAAGACCACACAACTGCAGGTACAAGACCACACAACTGCAGGTACAAGACCACACAACTGCAGGTACAAGACCACACAACTGCAGGTACAAGACCACACAACTGCAGGTACAAGACCACACAACTGCAGGTACAAGACCACACAACTGCACGTACAAGACCACACAACTGCACGTACAAGACCACACAACTGCACGTACAAGACCACACAACTGCAGGTACAAGACCACACAACTGCAGGTACAAGACCACACAACTGCAGGTACAAGACCACACAACTGCAGGTACAAGACCACAACTGCAGGTACAAGACCACAACTGCAGGTACAAGACCACAACTGCAGGTACAAGACCACAACTGCACATACAAGACTACAACTGCACATACAAGACCACAACTGCACAGGAGTTAAGTATAAAGGAATGAATTCTACTCCCTAGCCCTAAATGATAAAAAAAAGCTTATAAAAACATCAGTGACATTTACCTTCAGTTGCATTATTGTTGCTTCTGATTATCTTAGTGTTATTAACACAGTGACATTTATCATTATGATAAACTGAAAAATGAATAAATTCTGACACTTAAATGAGTCAGTGTTTTCCTTCATTCGTCGAAAATCGTTCAAAAGATCGTCATCTGAACACCGTTTTTAAATCTTATAATGAAGTTAATTATTTTGAACAAAGCATTTAAAACTCCAGAATAATCTCTGTATGGATTTATTCATTTTATTTACAGATCAATGTCTGGCAGCCGGTTTCATTTCTCCACGTTCAGATGAGCGTGATCGACAGGTGGAGTAGCCAATCAGGGACAGGCTTGACCCGTCCTTGTCAAAACCAACAGACTGCTAACGAGGAAGAGACAAAAAACAACTAAACAAAACTAAAACCATTGGGGAATTATGTTGAAATTATGAGCGAAGCACAAAACTCTTAATCTGAGGTGAGAGAAGTTTTGTTCTAAATGACACATCACGGTATTAAACTAATCATTCTGTTTGAGTTTGGCTTGAGATGCGCCCGAGGGAATATGACCAGACTAAATCTCTGTAAACAAATGTAGAAGTGTGCGTTCTGGATCCCTGTCAAAGAGCGTCCAGAGAATTTGCTTAACCCAGAATGTTCCACTTAAACGTATCTCCTCTGAGACAAGCAAGTGACGTGGAGAGGCAGCCGAGCTCACGATAAGAATGCGGCTGTCTGTGAAGGTACGTAGGGAAAAACTCCTACCTTTGTGGCTGTTTTTCTTTGCCATAATCCTCCGATTCACAGTTTTTAAGTCGAAACTTTTGCACGTTCAAGTAGTTGAGAGGTGAGACCGCGAAATGCCACAGAGGCGACTGGTGGAATGACTGGAGGAAGGTCAGATGAGGCCTGCAGCGTTCAGGCAGAGATTCAATTTCCCTTCGAGTTTTTCCAAATCTGCAAAAGGAAAAAAAAAAGGAAGCAAAAGCTGTTCAATGAGCGCATTCTGCTCCACGGAGAAAGCCAGTATTCATTTATGGATGTTTTTAAAGAATATACTAAAGTAGACTCGACAAGTACTGAACCTCATCTCAGTATTTATGGTTGATATCTCTCCCAGTAACAACATTCAAACAATAGTGTTTGAATAGGCTATCTATCTGACATAAATGTGATTGTGAATGTCTAGGTTGAAGTATTGCACATAGGGAGGTCAAAGATTTAGATCATTGTGATTATACAGGTCACGATATAATCCCAAGAACTAAAATTGTAACCATTTAGAGGCAAAAAATATGTAACAGCAATTCAGTTTATACACCAAAAGTAAAAACATGCAATTTATAGAGTATATAACAGTTTCTCACAGATTAACTTTATTATTCAGACAATTTGAGTTCATAACGTTGGTCAGATACCAGAGGAAAAGTGATCTATTGAGAAAATTAAAAATGTCACTGTGTTTGATCATGGTGTCAATCATCATGAATAATTGTTAAATCTGTCTAAACAATAACATTTTATACCTTGGCTCCCTGTATTGCACAAAATGTGAAGTGGACTGTCAAACTCAGAAGTGCAGAAATATAATTAGAACATGCACATTTTCAAACCTACTATTTGCATATTAAAAAATAATGACCCATGTCATCCAAATCCAGCTTAAATAACAACGCAAAATGTATTCAATTTCCCCGGACTGAATGAATGACTGAAAAACAGACGTGTTCCCATCTCTGAGAATCTGCAGTACATTTCAGTTTTGGCAAAAGCACAGGTCAGCGAGCATTTGCAATAGAATTTATTTTTATTCAAACTTGTATTTCCCTTTTCTCGGTCTTCTCGGGGAGTGGCGAGTTATAAGTCTATATTAATAATCATAAATGAGACAAACGTAGTGTATTGCCATTGCCATCAGGATTTTATAAAAGTAATTCTATGGCATTTAGTTTTGAAAAGATGTGCAATGAATAAGACTTATCTGTCCAACCGTCACAAATACAGACTTAAATTTACTGCACTAAAATATTCCACTGGACGGATTTACATTTTCCAGATGTTTCTCTAATGGTTTCTCTTTGTGGCAGGATTCTGTGAAAAGAAACCCTGGACAAATGCACGCCCTGCTGATTAAAGATTGGCATGTCATAGTCCTGGTTCCGCCACACCTTCCACGTCAAACCTCTGCGTACACGTAACAAGTGCCTCTATAGTTTCCATTCATTCAAAACTAGGATGCATTCTGTTTATCAAGAGGGCTGGTGCTCCAGTCTGAGAGTCTCTGGGCTGGTGCGCGCACAAGTACAGAGAAGTGCAACATCAGCAGGTTTATCTGATGACGGTCAAAGTGTTTTACACGAGAGGCTTGGACCTGATACATGTGATAACGCTGATACGGGGAGAAAACTCAAGATCTCTGAAAAATAAAAGCTTTACATTGTTGGAGCCTTGCCCATATGACCTACATTTCTTACCACATTTTAATAACTAAATGCCTTGACATTCGATCATATCTAAAATAAAGAACTTTAGATAGTTCATATCAAATAACATCCAAGATACATTTCAGCTGGTGGTTGGCACACTTTAGCAGAAGTACAGGCCCAGGAAGTTCACACACAAAATTACAAACATTTGACACACAAAATATACAATGTTACTTAAAGAAATAGATTGTCAAAACTAAGGCTGAAACAAGTGAATAGATTAATCATTGAGATTCAACTAATTTAGCATTTAGCAATTGGATCATTGTAATCTAGGCTATACACAGACACGGAAACATACAATGTGCTGAGAGAAGAGGTTCTATGAAAAAAGTAGTATTACCTCAAAAAGAAAAAGGAAACAAGTCTTTTTTGTCTCTAAATATAGCATCGAGATGTCCTCAAACTGCAGCGCCTCAAGGTTCTTTTTTACTCAATTAGGTTCAATTTAGTAACAATCTGATACTCGCCCGTCGCGTTCTTAACTAATTCATTAATTAAACGAATACTATCGCTGGATTAATCGATTAGCAAAATAATCGTTAGTTGCAGCACTAAAAAAACCACAACATACCGGTATTCTACTTTTGTTTTAACACGCCTTTTGACATATCATACTTTATAATCTACTATTATCATTATGCGTGGTTTTAAGTTCGTTCAATTCACAATATTAATGTCACTTTTTCTCATTCTGAATTACAACATTTCCCAGCACTTTCTGCATTGAAATCACGTTATATGGCGTTGTCTTTACGCGCTAACACCGTGTCTCTTTTAGCCCGATCACAGACACACACTTGTGGCTGATCACGGCCGCACTCGGGAGTGTTATTTACCGCAGGTCACCGTTACTTCCCCGGTTATATCACGGCTGTGTCTCCCCGTTCGCCCGAAGTGGATTCTGCGGCGCCGTGGCAACAAACGCTACGACAAAACCATTAGCACGAACCCTGCACGATCTGCGTCAACGTCGGTCAAATCCACACGTCGCGGGGACAAACCAAGAAGATGCGCAAACACACACGATCAAATACCTACATCCTGGCAGTCGAAGAGCCGCCACAGAGCCGCCTTAAGCTAGCGGGCTAACGTGCCTTAAACTGTGCAGCGCCTTGTTGGAAAAGCTAGCCGTTTGTGCGCCGCTAAGTTTGACGCTGGACAGACGCGCTGCTACGGGAGAAATGAGGTGTTCGGCCGGTGCAGTGGCGTCGTGCGGCTCCGTGAAGCGTGTGAGATACGTACTTTGCGCCGGGAAGAGCACAGAGGAGTCGAATGTGCGGGTTCGCGCAGCTCCTGAAGCCTCTGTGCCAAGTCTCTGCTGTGGGCAATATTTTCCTTCAGCGACTTCGGCCGCGTTGCCAGATTGGGAGGTTTGGCGCGGACGGAAACACGCGGAAAATACGGAGAAAAGGCAAAGGCGACGCTGGTGTGATGGCGTTATGTTCACTTTTCACCTGCTATTAATCCTTATCCTTATTAAATACCAGTTATATTGGCGGCTTTTACTTCTTTGAATGAGTGTACTCTGTAAGACTTGTTTAAAGTGTGGTTTTGTTCACATGTGCACACTAAACAACTCCAGAGAAGAGAAGAAATATAAATATGAAATGAAGAATAAATCCCAACAACAAGACTTACCTATAAAAAGACAAGATATTCATTCACGTCATTTATTTTTTGTTGGATACTTTATTTAAACCTGAATCAGAAAAAGGTTTATTGCCATTGTCAGTTATCAAAAATCGAAAACTAAGAATTCACAGACTAAGAACTTGCTTAGGCGATTATAACACTAATAATGGCAAAATCGAAATAGAAAATAAGGCATGAATAAAAAATGGGATCAACTAGAGACCAACAAGAAAATGCCCCTGACTCGAGACAGAAGCCAAAGCTTATTGTGCCTAAAACACATTTATCAACCAAAATCTTTCAAAATGTACAAATGATTATTAAACAAATGTATCAAAATAATCAAAACCATACTTACTGCTGTTATTCTATGTATTAGCTCGTTGTCATTCTTTTAAAAAATAATTTTAATTGTAATATATAATGCAGCCACATTTTTACACATTTTTAGCTGATATTATTCCAAGAATGCCCGGTTAAATGAACAGTTGTAAAAGCCTTGTTAGACAAGACAAATTTGTTTGTAGAGCACAATTCATTCATTCATTCATTCACAGGACAATTGCTGTGCTTCACTCAACTGGAAAATGCATCAAAATCACACAAAAAAGACTTAAAAGAGAGAGAGCAAATAAAACCCTTTCTGTCATATGCTCAGCTAACCAAACGTTACGTGAATATTAGCAGATTTGGCAACCCAGAGTCCACGTCGTCATTTCCGAAGTCTGGTTAGTGATGGGCAAAGTGAAGCCTCATGAAGCAGCAGCTTTGAACCAAAAGCTTCGAGGCTTCACAGTTCGACACTTCTCCAGAGTGACATCTAGTGGTGTGTTTTAGTACTACCACATCCACAGTATTGAAGCCGGTGTGGTCTCACCGTTTGTTCATTTCACCAAAATCCCTCTTTCTGTGCATCAGATTGTACACAAGTTTATTATTTGTTTGTTTGTTTGAACTTTGTCAAAGCCATGAAAACATGACACATTCATGAGAACGCGCTCTTACATTTATATACATACTCTTACCCTAAAAGTCCACACAGCGGCCCTTCCGCTCCCAGTCTCCATAGCGGGTGGGCTCGGGGCCGCGGGTGCCCTCATTCTCCTGTGTGTCAGGGTTTAAGTCATTGGGAAACTTCTGTCCCACGTCTTCCACCTTCTCGGATTGGTCAAAGCGACCTTGAGGGTGTTTGGCTTCTTCAGAGGCTCTCGGTCCTTGTCTGCTTCACTTGATGCTCTCCAGCCTCCTTTGCAGAGCGCGTCCAGTGTTGCCATGGAGCTGACGCTGTGGCATCGCGACTGCCACCGGGTGGCATCGCACCTGCCACAGAGGTGGCATCGCACTTGCCAAAGTTTAAATCAGAGGTTTTTATTTTGGCCACTACTTCCTGTGGATCCGCGCGGTTCCTCTCAGGTGTGAAGAAAGCTGAGGAGAAGGTGCAAGATTTCAGTTTAAAACGTACGTTTATATGTAAATACAGCACTTTGGGAAAAAGACAACATTAGCAAGTGGGCTTTGGCTAGAAAGTGTGGTTTATCATGGGGCTGGGGTGCTTTCTTTATTCTTTATTTTTCTGCAGACATGTGTGAGAATGTAAGAGCTGGAGTGGCTGTACACTGATATTTGTGTGTTTCACACAGGTATGTGGTTAATATATTGTACACCACCATTCAATGTAATTTACTTTTTATTATTATTGTAACTTCTCTAACTGCCATGATTAGATGGATCTACTTCTGATGATCTATATGATCACATTGTAAAAACATAAATATAATAGTGATTAGTTATATTGTAATAACACATGAATGCTATGAAGAAAGCAGAGGGAGACATGTGTGACAATGCAAGACCTGGAGTGGCTGTACACTGATATTTTTATATATCTCCTGAATGGCAAACACAACGCAGAGGTCAGTATATATATATATATATATATATATATATATATATATATATATATATATATATATATATATATATATATATATATCTACTGCGTTGCAACAACAAAATTTCCTCATGTGTGGACAATAAAGGAATATTTTATCTTATTCAGTATGTTCTTTTTGACTTATACAGGTTGTTTTATCATTGTTAATATTTTTATGTTGCACTGAATCACCAAAGCAAGTTCCACTGTTTGTAAATTCTGTTCTTTGACAATTGCAATAAACCTTTTCTGATTCTATTAATGATGATGATAATAATGAACAGTACACAGACTCAAACTCCTTAATAAGGGACTCCCACATTGTAGCTTTAAAACTCATTGGAGCTTTAAAACTCAACTAAAACTGGCTAAAATCAATTTATCATTTGTAGTTATAATCAGATTTGCATTTATTGAACAAGTTCATTCATGTTCATTATTCTTATTAAATACATTAATAAACAAATGTGTTTTTGACATAAAAATGACACAAAAGGAAACTGAATATAATTAAATACTGCTTAACTCAATTATGTAACAGAATCGATGATTATATTTTATATTTCTTCTCATCTGATTAAAAAAATGCATATTGGCCAAATTATGTTATGTAAATTAATAACTGAAAAGTTAATAACAAAATTAATACCCAAACCAAAAACTACAGAAAATGATGAGGACGTTATTACACCTCTAAATTGTCATTAAACCGGACTTTTTATCTTAACACTTCTTTATAATTCTCTTAAATATCAGAGCTTTACAACATAAAACATGTATATTTATAGATGGATGTAACAATCCATCATTATACGTTACGTAAACAGACTATTTCAAGCCGAATTATTCCAAAAGTCCGTGTTGACTCTTCTCAGTCTTTCACGCTGCTGTTACGTGCGCGCTTCCGACGCCAAAGGCTTATGGCGATGACGTCACAAAAGTGGGCGTAAATGAGACGGTATTCAGGAAGTAATGCGGAACTAAAAAACTTTTTTGGAACCATGCGCCAATGAGCAGCTCCATAGGCTTCAATGGCGGCCATCTTGGCTTCCGGGGGCTTGGCCAAAACGCCTGGTTCAATACGGCCATCACTTTGCGTTTCTCTTCGCTCCAGCGTTGAATAAAAACGTGCACCATTTTACAGAGACACGTGTGGCTGTTTTGACTGGGACCCTCATGACAACTTCTGCAGTTTCACGAGGCTGAAACACGTAACGTAGTTAAATGAGTGATTTCGGCAAGACGTCAGGAGAGCGGGGAGACTCCAAAATGGCGACCCCCTATGTCACGGATGATTCGGGTAAATCTCAGCATGTGGCAGTCTTTGTGCAAACTGCAGCTTCAGGCGATATAGCTAATGTAACACACGAATGTAGCAATTATAATAATTGACCTAATTGATTCTATTACGTGTTCTTAGTAATAGCGGATCTAACTTGGATTTGTTGTGCTAGCTGTTAGCCAACTAGCTCAATAGATTTGTGCTCTTTCTTGTCTAAAATACAGTTGTTACTTCCACTTTTTAGTTTATTTATTATACATCCTGCATACAACGTATTTATTCAAAGTCCAATTAATAATTACTTGTTTCAACATGTCTAATTGTCTAGCGATGACCATTGATGGTCTCGAACGTTTACAAAAATATTTAATAATGTAGATAACATTAAAGCCACACCCCATAACTTTGTGGAGGTGGCATGAAATCTGATTAATTCCATGGAAATGGAAAGTTAAAACCATACTTCTAAACATTCTCCATGGAGATCAGGTTTATGACCTACTGTGGACTATTATAGCCAAAATAACATTACCATGGAGACGAGCAGGAGGAAGCTTTTCCCGGTCGAGCAAAGAAATAGGAGTTTTTCAAAGCAGTAAAGGAAGAGGCATGCTTTTGTTTTAGTTTTTTTTTCTCAAAAGTTACTTGTTAGAGCTTTGAATAGCCTATATCATGCAAAATCGACGTTTAACCTTCTTACAGTACTATTGGTACCTCATGTATGTCTCCTATCCTTTCCCTCGGATGAGCTGACGAACAGGGGCTCACCAGGATAACTCATACTGGTGAGCCCCCGTTCGTCCTTTCCATGGCACGCTTCCCTCTTTCAGTCCATCCTCTAGGAAGCACTCTGTACCTGTAACACAGAGAAACTGCGGCTATTTAGGCTCAGTTAGCTTCAAACACTACTTCTTTTGTTCCAACGCTGCAGCTGCTGCTGACACAGCTTCACGATAGGCTACGCCACTGGTTGAGCGAAGGAGGCAGATCGCTCCTCGCAAGGGTGCGGGTGATTCTCAAACCAAGCCGTCCAGGTTTGTGAGTGGGGTCCAAGATGTGGGTGATATTTTATAACTATTTTTTTATGGGTGTTGCACAACACTTATCAACTATGCCCTTAAGGGAAGACTACGAAACGGGAAAAATAGCATAATATGGGATCTTTTAATACAGAAAGATCATGATATTCAAATATTATATATTTTCTGTATTTCAGGCAAATACATTGCTGCCACTCAGCGTCCTGACGGGAGCTGGAGGAAGCCACGGCGAGTGAAGGATGGATACACTCCTCAGGAAGAAGTCCCAGTGTAAGAGCTGAATTATGTTTGACTGTGAAGCGGGTCACTATGCCAACATTTACAGTGTCATTTGGAGTCAATAGTCATAATTTTTAAGCCCTCTGAAAAACTGAAATTCTTCATTAATTTTGTTTTACACATGCAAACTTTTCAGACCACGTTGTCCCAAATAACTATGTAAAACGCAAATAATTCAGAATTTCCAAATAATATATATATTGTAATCTAGCAACTCCCTGGGATATAATATCTCTTTGGCCCATGGACTTGATTTCGACAGGACAGTGTAGTGTGACGTGAGAATGAGACCAGGGAGTGACATTCAGTACATTGTCGAGATTATTGTCTGTAATTGTCTGTAATGAGCTTTATTTTAAGGGAGTGTCTGCAGAGCCGCGGCACGCGGCCGAAAAAGCCATGTTATGTTTGTGCCGGCCGCACGCTGCGGCTCCTGAAACTGTGCCGCTATTTGACCGCGTTTTAGCGCCGTTTTAGACCGCGCCGGGTTAAGGTTAGGGTTAGGGTTAGCCATGAGGCTATAACAGGCTATAAGGGAAATGCCGCGGTCCCATTTGGCCGCGCCGCGGCTCTCCAGCCACGGCCTTATTTTAAATCAGATTGCCATTGTCAATTAACAGGATTCAAAACCAACAAATTTGCATGCCTAGTTCTTGAGTAATACATTTATTTTACTGTATGACTAAACACGGTATTGTATGTTTTTGTTTGATTATTTCTATAGTCTAGATTAGATGCCAATCAGATATTGTTTATTTGTCTTATTATTTTGACATCTATAATTACTGATAATTCTAAAAATGTATGAATGTTACTTCTGCCATTGCAATATACCATGCATAATATCTGAAACACAACTACAATTTCTTTTTAAGGTATGAAAACAAATATGTGAAGTTCTTCAAGGGTAAACCAGACCTGCCTCCCGGTATGAACCCCAATGATGCCGTTCAGTCAAAAACGCAGCAAAAACCTGACAGTGACGCGTCCAGTCTCTCCAAATCTGCCAAACGTAACATGAAACGCAAAGAGAAACGGAAGCAGCAGCAGCAGCAGACAGGAGGAGAAGAAGAAGAAGAGGAGGAGGAGGAGGAGCAGGTGGATTCAGTTAGTCACTCCGTGGACAACATGACGCTCACTGAAAACGCAGTCTCTCCTCCTGACGAGTCTTCAGCCACATCGGAAAAGGCCAAAAAAGTAAAGAACCTGAAAAAGAAATTGCGTCAAATTGACGATCTGCAGCTCAAAGTGGACTCGGGTGAAATAAAACAACCCTCAAAAGAACAACTGGACAAGCTGGCTCGGGCGCAGGCTTTGAGAGAAGAGATCGAGCAGTTAGAGAAAGAATCGTGAAGCATTTTGCGACGTCCATTTCCTGTGAACTTGCCTCCTCCAGTCCTGTTGTGTAAATATGTAGTTTACATCAGTTCGAGACACTGAAACATACACACTCAACACATTGTGCTATATTGACAGTTCCATCTTAAACTTCGCTACTGGGTCGCTATTCGCTACTGTATACAGATTTCAATGGCATCATTATAATTAAAAAGAATTTTATACAATGTACTAGCACAAAATATTAGTAGTTTCTCTCATAGTATCATTGCAAAAAAATGGAGACCATTATAAAAGTATTCAGGAAATGTTGATGATTTTGTCAGTATTGATACCTGCTCAAATGAAACTACTTTCAGTATTAGTTTTATTGATTGTAGGTACTGTTTTTATGATTTTCTTTGGGGGACAATCCTGTTCCATATCGAAAGGTATAATTGTGTGCTTAAGTGTCGTGCGTAATTTTGGTAAGGAAACAAAAGGTCACTCATCCAGCTTGACCGTGTACTGTGCCAAGATTAATATTTGTGAAGGGCAAATAAATACTCCGCACTTGATTCCAGAAGAGGATAGAGGAGTTTGTATTTGACTTTCACTTATCCGTGCGCATGAGCGACTGCTTAGGAATTAAAGAACTGAGGGGTTGTGGAGGCAAGTATGTGACGCAGCCAACTGGGCGTCTTTGCTGCTAATTGTTACTGTACATTCTACCAGCCTGTTTGTTTCGCATAAAGCAACTTCAACTTTTTGTTTCATTCACCTGGACATGCTTATACATTTCAGCTCTAAAATTGTCTTTAAAGCATCTGTTTGTGTCAGATTGCAATTGTGACGCTAATAATTTCAACACCACTGTAGCCACTAGAGGGTGACAAGCTGCCAGCATTCTGTAAATGAGTCACAGTGTACATCTGGATAAAGTTATTGTGAGACATTTAAAATCACCTATAGCAGAGGATCTGTACAGCGTGGGCAGCACATTTTCTATGATCAACCGACAATTGTGGACAGTTTTAAAAGATTGTCATAAGTTTTTGTTTTTTTCTCTTATCTTGTACTTTCAATTAACCAACCCACTAGTAAAATATCTTTTTAAATGTGTTTCATTGTTGTATTTTATACTCTTGAATGATGATTTACTCTTCTGCAGCTTTTACTAAATGTTGTAGACCAATTATGTGTGAATTAACTTATAACAACATTCCTGTGACTGGAATGTGTGGTTCTGCCCCAGTTTGCAGGTGAAGAGCAGAAACAATATTGCAATATCAAAGATAGTATAACTTCAATAGAATTAATGCATACATAATTTCAAATATATGAAATGCATTTACATTGTGTGAATATCAAAACGTTTATCAAATTGACATTGTGCTCACAGCTGATTGGTCCATATTGCTGGAGCCGTGCATCCAACTTAATTAGACACTTTATAATAATCTTTTGAACCATACAAGACTCTAAGGCTCGTGCAGAAACTTAACATTTTTACAGTGCCTCAAACCCCCTCAAAATATTACAATGAATACTGTGCAGTGACGTTAAGAAGATAATGTACGCAATAGTGTTATAAATATCTTTGTTTTGGATACACAGTATAATTAACACCCTTTGTCTGTTTGTGGGAACGCGTGTGGTTAGTTGTTTTGTCTGTACAGCTGTGAGCATTAAGTAAGAAGTGTGTTATTATTGTACATATTCAAAGACACACCTCTCGACGCCACTTAAATACTCAAATAGTTTTGTTCTTTTTATGGATTGCTTGCAATAACTTTCTTTTTTTCTAAATGCATGCAATATAATGATCTTAGTCCTAGTTTAGTCCCAATTTTGATGTGAACGCACATGATGCAGGACTGCACCAAGACCTGAGTGAGGAATAAACCAGATCTAAACCAAGATCTAAACCCAGATCTAAACCCAGATCCAAACCCAGATCTAAACCCAGATCTAAACCAAGATCTAAACCCAGATCTAAACCCAGATCCAAACCCAGATCTAAACCCAGATCTAAACCCAGATCCAAACCCAGATCTAAACCCAGATCTAAACCAAGATCTAAACCCAGATCTAAACCCAGATCCAAACCCAGATCTAAACCCAGATCCAAACCCAGATCTAAACCCAGATCCAAACCAAGATCTAAACCCAGATCTAAACCCAGATCTAAACCCAGATCCAAACCAAAATCCAAACCCAGATCTAATCCCAGATCTAATCCCAGATCTAAACCCAGATCTAAATCCAGATCTAAATCCAAATCTAAACCCAGGCCTAAACTTGGCCAAAAATAACCAGGATCAAGAGCAAACTTTTTGATCATCAGTTCTAGTTGAGTCTAAATGTTTGAACCAACTGAACAAAGCAGATGCACAATATGTAACATTTTGCCTCAATGGAATTAAACTCATCTACTTTACTTTTATTCAATTTCAGGTGCTTGAAAGAAAGGAAAAAATATGATAATCTTGACTAATCTTGATTATTTAGGGCACAATATAATCATAAAGATAAAATATATAATAATCTTGAAATTTTTGGATGAAAAATTTATTATTTTTGTTATTCAACTTCAAAGTAAATTTTATCTCTGTTTTTGGTTCAATTAAAATAAATAAAATTAAGTCCTTTCTGCTCTACCTTTACACAAAAACGTAAACCTGAATGTATTTATGTCAAATGAATCATTCAGAAAGTTATATTTCATGAAGCAGGCCACGCATTGAGGAGCGGTAACGTGTTAAGAAAATATCAAGGAAAGAAAATGTGGGATTTTATTGTCATTTTGGTCGTGATGTTAATAATCTGACCTGTAACTTTGCCTGGTGGCACTGGTCTCCATGGAGATAGACATTCCAGGCAAACACCATCCACCAGAAAAAGTTACATAGTGCACCTTTAAAAACAGGACTAACACAACACGACAAACCTGAATATATACTTCCTGACTGTAGGTTTAGACTACATAGACAAACTCTCACTTATAGAATGATATATTACTTTTCACGGTGACTATTCTTGGGCATTTTTGTTTGAGTGAAGAGAACTATTGTGTTGTAAGTGAATGAATTACGACTTGGTTTGTCAGAGACGACACTTGGCATTCTTTTTAAGGGTTCAGCGGTTTAGTGTCTGGCCCCATCTGTATAAAACCTGCCTCCTGTGAACTACACGCGTAACAACAAGACGAGAAGAGCTAATAACGGACCACAAACAGGACACTTCTCTCCCACAAATGAAATAACGTTCAGCTCTTGAAACAGAAACTGAGTCTGTGGATTTAGACACTGTTCATGAATATGGGACGCACACGATTGGAGTTACTGGGACTTGTCATTTTATTACAACCGGTGTTAACCTTTGCCGTGAGAAGAGAAGAAGCAATTGTAAGAGATTAAAAGTCAAACTTGTGCATGCTTGCTTTACATTTTGCTTTGCACACATTTATTCACATTTTTACCTCTCAAGTTAACTGTCTTTGCTCTGTTTTCTTCTATCTTTCAGGCGTACTTGCATAGATATGGATACCTCCACAGTCCACTGAGCACCAAACGTCCAAACTACAGACCTGAGGAGTTGGCAGATGCAATAAGGTGAGCTGGTATTGTCATTGTCTGTGTGGTATGGTGCTTTGAGCTTTATAACCTGAGTTGACAAGTGTTTTTCAGGACATTTCAGAAGGTCACAAAGCTCCCAGTCACAGGCAGGTTTGACGCAGCCACAGTGAGAATGATGGACAAACCTCGCTGTGGTTTGGAGGACGCCTTTAACGACAGGGTTCTCAACTATCGCATCTTGGGTGAGTTGAGCTGCTTTTCAACTCACCAAAAACTGTAGTAATAAGGTCAATATTTCAACACACATTCAATTATGCTTAGAGTAAAAGTCAAACCTTTCCTCAGTACTAATGTTATTGTCACCATTCTTCTATTTGAGTCATACTATTTGGAAGTAATGACAGCAGTGTATATTTTGGGGCTGTTCTACCTTCCTCAATGCACTAATATATTGTACTGTATATAAGCTGCACATATTACTCTACAAACAGGTAAATGGAAGAAGAAGATGTTGACCTATCACATCTATAACTTCGCCTCTGACCTGGGCCAGGAGCAGACGCGCTCGTCCATCCAAAGTGCTTTCAGATACTGGAGTGAGGTGTCGCCTTTAGGCTTCAGAGAGCTCCACTCAGGGAAAGCAGACATCCAAATCTCTTTTCACAAGAAGGAAACGTCCTGCCCGGTTCCCTTCGATGGCAGAGGTAAGAGACACGTCCTGGTGATAGTTGGAGTGTGAGTGAACAGTTAAAGGTTGTGTAATGATTAGGCTTTTTAAACTACTTAGACATCTTTACTTTGGTTTGTCTCATGTTACATGTTTGTGTTTACCAGGACAATAAAGTACCTAAATATTGCACATGTATGTAATGTGTAGACTCTTCTCTACTTTCTAATGTCATACTGAAGGGAAGCAGTTCAAATGAGGCTAAAGACATTAGCTGCAATGTTCAAGGTCATCTGAGCAGTTTGAGTGCTGTTATGGGAGGCGTGGCAAAAATTAGAGGACTTCTTTCTGGATTCCCACCTAATGATGTCACAAGGTGGAACAGAGAGTTTGGCTGACTTGGCTCTTTTGTACTTAGAGTTCTGGCAGCTCTGACTGAACGTCTCTGGTCTCCAGGCCATGTTTTAGCCCACGCTGACGCCCCAGAGTCTGGACTCATTCACTTTGATGCAGACGAGCTGTGGACCGAGGGGCGGAGCTACGGCTCAAACCTGAGGATTGTGGCGGCGCATGAGATCGGCCACGCCCTTGGCCTGGGACACTCACAGTACTACAGCGCCATCATGGGGCCAGTGTACAGCGGCTACCGCTCCAACTTTAAGCTCCACCCAGACGACATCCAGGGAATACAATATTTATATGGTACAAATATGTTTCAGTGTTTTAGTTTGAAGTAAAAGAACTTTCAGGCCAGATCGTGGTGGAATCACCTCAGATACATCCTGTTTGAGCTCATAAACATTATAGTTGTGTCCTTGCTCTTCCCTCACCTGTTCCTCTCAATGTATAGGAGCAGCGACTCTACTCCGAGCTCCTACAGAGTCAGGGCTGGCCCGCAGTACGTACGAACCATTGCTTAGGGCCACAGCCTTAATGGGGCCACATACACTGAGGATCTGTGTCCAGAAGAGAATAGATACAAACCACAATCAGTCAAACGTGTTAACAGAAAAGTAAAGTGATGGCTTTTTTCATTAGTGAAAAACAGATGTCAAGATCTATCTATGTAGCTTATTCAAATAATGTGGATAAATATGACATGTAAAATGCACCAGAATATCTGAAATGATACAGGGTTTATTAAACTTTTCTCATGGAAGAGCCACTAAACCCCCTTTACTTATGAGTATTAATCATTTTAAAACAAACATGTAAATGCTGATAAATATATGGCCCACTTCTCACTGTTTCTTCCCTGTCCACCTTAAATCACCAAATGCCTAGATGTCTAAGTATTATCTGTTGTTTTCAGGGAAGCCTCGGTCCTCAAACCCCGTCCAAGCCGCTCCTGCAGGAGGAAGAGCTTCTGACCTCTGCAAAGTCAAACTGGATGCCGTCATGTTAGGTACCGGGGTTAATAATTAGAAGAGTAAAGACATGATTTACATACTTTTATATCCGTCACAGGTCCAAAGGAGCAGACATATCTCTTCAGTGGTCCGTTTGTGTGGACCAGGACTGATTCAGTCTCCAGGCCGGTCCCGGTCTCTGCTCTGTGGAAGGAGCTGCCCGGGAGCCTGAGTGCAGCGGTCCACTCCCCACGCACCGGAAAGTCCTACTTCATCAAAGGTCTGTTCAGCTCATACGCCAAAGTTACAATTTAGAGTAAAGTAGTGATTGTGTCAAGAAACATTCACATTATGTTGTTATTATATTGTTGTATCATCTAAACACACACATCTGCAGTTAGTTTGAAATGAAACTTTGGTGACTGTAGGTCTGATAGTTAATTGTGATGAAACATGTTAATATCACTCTAATGCACGCTCACAGGAGACAGGGTGTGGAGATACTCTGGCTTCAAACTCGACCACGGTTTTCCCAGACGCCTGAGCAACATCCCGGCCGACATCGACTCTGCTTTTTACTCAAATAAAAACAAGAAGCTGGTATTTTTAAAGGTAATAACGCAGCAATAACAAAAGCTATTCTCTCGGCAGCATAATATACAATGTGATGTGATATTTTGTGGCTCACTTTCCGTTGATGTGTGTCAAAATATTACATTTTAAAATTTGCTTAGTGGGCGGAGCGTTTGCCCAGTGGGTGGCTGGAAAAAATTGGATAACCAAAATATTAGATCTGATTTTTAATGTGTGTTTACATGCATAAGAGAAATCATGTCAGTTAATAAGTGCATTTTTAAAAATCAGATTATTATTTCTGTGATCCATCGGATGATTGAAATGTCACGTAAACAGTGCCATATGATGAAAGAGAGAAAGATAATCTGATTTATACGATTGTTGAGTCATGTGCATAGAAAAGAGAAAAAAGGTTACATTAATGTGACATAGACAAAAATGAAAGAGAAAATGTTTAGGGTTGAAAGATTCTAGTTATCTTGCTTTTCCTTGCCATGTATTTGGACATAACATCTGATTTGCCAATTATAGTATAGTTACTCTACTCTTACTATAACTCTAAGAAACTATTTATTAATGTATGTTGTCAGAAATATAAAAGCAGGAATTGCTTCAAGTCCATTACTCAAGTATTTCAACCCCCTCTGCTTGTCACAGCGGTCTGGATATTGGCAATGGGACGAGTTTAAACCAGGACATTTCAAGTCTTTCCCTCTGCCGATCAGTCAGCTGTTTAAGGGCGCGCCCAGTGACACAGACGCTGCAGTGACGTGGACCGACGACAACGTTTACCTGTTCAAAGGGTCGCAGTTTTGGAGAGGTGACCCTGACAAGCAGAAGGTCAAAAGCTCTCCTGCAAGTACTGCCTCACGCTGGCTGCAATGTGACGACTGAGCCACCAGAGGGAAACAAAAGGCCTTATTCCACACATGCCAAAAAAGGGTTTGTGTAGTTGTGTTTTTGAGTCAAGGCCTTTTTTAATTACAACTCATTCATTTTAAATACGTTTTAATGTCATTATTTATGCTTTTATTTTTTGTCTTGTTATTACAGTGTGATTTTATTCTGTTTTTACTATTGTGAAGCACTTTGAGTTACTTTTGTATGAACTGTGATCTACAAATAAACGTTGATTGATTGATTCCATAATTTACAAATCAGATCCTTTATTTTGTATTATTGATTAAGAAATTAATCATAATCCTTTACTGGTTTGAAAAAGCATCTACAATCCCAACTGAACCTGCTTTAACCTGCAGATAGATTTCACAGGTTGCTCTCGTAGCACTGATTCATGACTCGCTGCTTGATTTAGTCGTAGGATCTGGCAACCCAACTGAGAAAGTCATGTGAGTCACATTCTGCTCTCTGATTCGGAACCAAAACACCAAATTACAATATAAACAATGTCCAGTGTTATTGTAAGTATCTGGGGTCACAATTTGGTCAAATTTATGAAATTATCAATTTCATCAAAATCTCATATATGCGGTTCCTTTAAGCCAGGGGCGGGCAATCCTTTTCTTCGGAGGGCCACAGGGATTTGACAGGTTGTGGAGGGCCAGAAGGGAAGGGAGGAGTCATTTAATTCAATTTGGTTCATTCAGGAGCCATAATTATTTATTTTCCTTTTTCTTTATGGCTATATTTTTAAATCCTCAAACAGTGTTGCCCTTGCTTAAAGAACAAAAACATGATCACTCTAATTGAGGGTGATTATTAGACCTGAACCCAGCACTCAAGTGTCTAAAAATAATATAACTTTTGCCCATTTGATACTTAACCCTCAGATAATGAATGTCCAAGACCGGCAATACAATCAGAAAATATGGTAATCATTGATAATTGAGTAATTAAGCAATAATATGTAATAAAATATATTACGCAATATGTGATTGCACTGCATTTTCTTCTGTTAAATCAGACACATCTCAGGCAAAGGTGCACAAGTTAACATCAAATGTGCAAAAATATTAAACAAAAATCCTGAATAGAGTCTGCCATGTTTGACTGGTGAAGATGATTGTTTGAAGTTTTGAGGCTGACCTTTGCTCTGTTTGCTCTGACACTCCCTTGCCTTTGCTTTTACATTTATTAAAAATTCATAGTGACACAAGCACTCTGGTGATTTGAAGTAACTCCCAGAGATACTTCAAATATACCTGAGTAAACACTGTCCAATGGAGAAATACCAACACTGAAAAGGCTCAAGTGCCGAGATGATTTGTGACTATTGGTCATTGGCCTGGTAAATAATGTCTCTTAATCCATTTCAATAGATAATAAATACATCTCAATGTATTAATTTTCATTTAGTCTCAAAATGTAAAGCATCAATTTGGATATTCAATACAAGAAAGCCATAAATTGATTAGGAAGTAATAAAGGTAACTTAGTTTATTCTTGTGATATCTCATTATTTGAATTATCTAAGGAGCAGATATGACTTTAAAACAGGAACATTGAAATGAAAAATGGACATGGTTTGTCCTGACTCGGCACAAAAAGGAAGAGTGTCAATACAGGGGGGTTCCATTGGCCCAAAAATCTCCTAAAAGTTAGAATGTCTCCTCCTACAGCACAAAGTTTCCAAAATCCACATAGATTATGTAAAGGAGGATTTTTTGTCCTGTTGACTGATTAAAGCTTTTGCTGTAGATGCCGTATTCGTCCATATTATAGTCTGTTCAGTAATTGGACTCAGACAGCAAACACCGGTGAGCAGGCGGTCAGAGGAACCATGGAGCCTGTCTCGAAGTCGAAGTCGATGAGAGTGTGAGTGATGGTGCTGACGCTGCTGCAGGACGAGCTGGTTCCCATGCGCCGCTCCTGAAGGCTCTGGATGTAACTCTGAGAAGAGATCAGAATAATGAGACTGAGAGGAAATCTAACACGCCTATTTAGACTTGGAGATTTGGATATGTATTTGCATGTATATATACAGATGGAGGAGTGGCTACAGCGGATTGCAGGAAAAACATCACAAATCTCAGTCCAGAAAATGTATAGGAACAGCAAAGAAAGTGCACAAAAGCCTAAAGTCCCCTGCAGAGGGTGAGAAGGGAAGTGGAGGAAAAGGCCCCAGCTGCGGTGGAACGTTCACAACAAAATGCTTTTCACTCTGAAGGCAATTTAAAGGCATTAAAGCATGCACTTAACTAATATATAACAAGTGATGTCAAGTTACATGTCAGATCTGTGGAGAGGCGACCCCACAGATACAGGAGTGCACATAACGTAAACATTGTAAACATTTTCAAAAATATCTCATATGTCCTTTATGTCCTTTATGTCCTTTTACGTTTACAGTCTTGATTGTAAAGGAGTGTGAATAAATGTGACTGACCGGAGCCAGCACGTCGCTCGCGTAGCGTTTGAGCGGCAGCGGTCGTCTCTTGCGATGAGGTCGTCTTCCCCCCTGCACAAAGTGTCTGTGCTTCAGGACGTGTTCCTTCTTTTTCTTTTGATGAGCTGGACACACAATACATTTTGTCAAGAACAAAACAATACACTCCAATGTCCAGAGTACTTCACATTTTACATCCACGGCAGTATTGTATTGTACAGCAAATATAAATAGAAAAAGTCAAAGTAATCCAGCCCCATGTTCTGAGCTTCAAACCTCCACTGCGGTCAGCAAACGGCACACGTGCAGTCCGTGCCTCAACGGACTTACTGAGAATAAAATAATATCTGCTTTTTTGAGTGAGTGACAATCTGAGAATCCAAATAAGTAGCTGTTCTTCCTTATGTATGAGTGGGAGGGATAAAATACTCTTAATGCCACACACATGAACATTTTATTTCACCATTATTATTAGTATTATCTTGTATTATTATTAGTAGTAGTAGTATTATCTTGTCTAATGCTAGCTGTTTTTTATTTTTATCTTTATTTATTTTTCCCCTCCATTCCTTATTAGGAAATGAGAGGTTTTGTCTATAGGAGTTTTTGTTTATAAGAGTTTTGTTTCCTTCCTATAACTTCCTATAAGTGATCTGTTCTTTTCCTCTGTATCTACCTGCGTTGCAACAATGGAATTTCCCCATGTGTGGACAATAAAAGATTATCTTATCTTATTATCTTATCTTATTAAAGCAATAACACCTCAATGCAAACAAAGAAAATGTGCAACTTTAAAGATGCATGAACAACAGAAAACAACACCAGGTCATTTGTACAATCACTGGCATTATTAAAAATTCAAAAAGGTTGATTGAGCTGATTATTTCTCTTTTTATTGTTGTGACTCACCCTCTTTTTGTAACAACTCCCTCGCGGTCCACCTCCACTGCACCAGACCCCCGACCAGACTGAGCAGAGGCCATATTCCAGCGACAGCCCAGTCAAACCAGCACAGAGGTCGACCCACGCCATGACGGAGGAGGCCGTACACCTGCTCGGGCATCGCAAACGTTCCAATGACATAATCCAAGCAGAGCATGACAGTCACCGCCCCGTAGACACAGGTGTAGAGGACCATGAACAGTTTGTGCCACAGGAGCGTGAAAACCGCGGTGATGATTCCCAAAGCCAACATCGACCCAACAGGGACCCATTCCGAAGAGAGCACCCAAAACTGTCCCGCCGGAACGAGAAGGGCGAGGCAGGTCAGGGCGCCCAGCTGGAGCCCGCTCAGTATGTATCCGACGGCAGAGACGAGCATGGCGACGAGGCCGCAGAGGACGCCCACGCCCAAGCCGATGCCCGCCCTCGTCTCCAGGCTCAGGTGGGAGTCCAGAGCAGGTTCTTTGTGGTACAGAAGGAGCACCGCGGCCGAGCCAAACAGGAAGCCCGAGAAGAACAGGACCACCTTCAGACAGCGGTATCCTGCAGAGAGAATGGACGGAGTGGTCGAGATCTGAAGGCGAGACTTTTTGCTCTCTCGACAAAAGTGTCCAATCTGCTCCTCATCGTTTGTTATTTTCTTTCACTGAGTTCACTTTATCTATGGATTTCTCTGGGACATTGTCACTTCAAAGGCCGATTTCTCCAAGTGCAGTTGTCTTCCACAGAGACATAAAGATCAGCCCGTAAAGTAGCTCGGAACGTAATAATCTACTGTCATTCGATTCAGCAAGTCTTTTGGCAGATCTAGTTTACTCAAAAACAAAATAAGAAATTCCCTCTGTAAGTTTTTAGTTGCTAATATGTGTACAAAATGAAGCGAGTGTTTAAACCTGACTCTGTCCATTTTTCACATTTGTATGTCCCAAATATGTACAGTTTTGCCTTATTTGTATTTGAAATCATGACTTCTTACATTTATGTGCGTAAACTACAGGAACATTTTTAAATTGATGTCTTTTTTCTCCTGTAGTGTCTTGCCTTAAAGGTGCTCTACCGTATGTAACCTTTCTAATGGCCACCTGATTGTCTCCATGGAGATGTTGCTGCTTTGCTTGGAATGTTCCATTGTTTGGCTTTACACTTCTCTGTCTCATTCAATTGCAGGCGTGCGTTGAAAAATACCCATAAAAACATGCATTTTTAGTCGAGCGATGTCGCCTCTCCACTGATCTTAGATTAGATTAGCCTTTGTCGTCCCCGTAGGGAAATTTGTCCTCCGCATTTGATTCATCCTTCATCGCTGCTGGAGCGAGCTGTCAGGAGCGAGCTGTCAGGAGCAGCGCCGGGGACTAGATCCAGATCTACTGCTCAGCTTGGTCAGGACTGTAGACTGTAACCGCTGCCTGGAGGAAACACGGGGAGAAACATGCAAACTGTGCACAAAACCTAGAACAATTTTCAATATGTTTAATGCTTTTTTTTGGGTTAATTTATTTGCCATTTACAGTTAAAACTACATTGGAAAGACATTTACAAACAAGCCCAATGTGCACAACAAGACATGAAAAACAACCAGACAAACAAACACGTACCATGAAAAATGTACACAGTGGAAGTAAGCAGGCTAAAAGGATCAATTACTGTCATAATAATAAAACCAAGTAAAGTGCTGGATCCTAAAAGTGAATGTGCTCAAGCTAGTGATGAAGGGTTTGTGGAATTCCAACACAATGACATCTACATGACAAGAAGCGGAACCCTCCACCAGAAGAACTGCACCGTGAAGTATCTTAAGGTTCACATAAACTGTGACTAAACCAGGACTAGAACTGGACCTTTCTTTGTTCATTAAACGTCGTATGTTTTGCCTTCAGCTCTTTGGGCAGCAGTGTAAATACAGTGAGACAGAAGACTAAATAAACCTGACTTTAAATGGACCTTTACCTGGACTTGGGCCTCTAATGTAATGAAATTAAAACAGGTAATTAAATGGATTTCAGTATTTTCCATGGACCTTTATGTAGTAAGAAGGAGACCATGGAATAACTTGCTGCTCAAATTGATCAGGTGAATCATTTTATTTGCAAAGTCTATTTACAAAACACCATTGATACATAAAACACAATTAGAACATTTCATCTATAGTCTTTGCTCAGATTTGTCAAAGGTTTAAACTTCACAGGGACAAGTCCACATGACACATTATAGTGGTATATTATGGTGTTAGGAGCTTGTTACTCATTAATATTCTTTCATTAACATGTGCATGTCCATTTGTTGTTTTTTCCTAAAAGTACAAATGAGTAACTTTGGGCTGAAGTTGTCTCTGGACGTTGACACCGGCGCACATGTGTTTGCTTCGTCGTCACATGTTTTCTGCTTGTGCACGGGTCAAACTCTTAAACCAGTGTTGCCATTTTCAACCCTGAAGTCACAAAAAAACTCTTTAAAAAGGCGTGCGGTCTATACAGGTCATTTTAGACACGGATTCATTGAATGTTCATGATAAAAGTGGGCGATTCAGAGCGCATGATTTTGTTAAATGTAGTAAATCCTTAGCATTAAGTCATTTGTAATGCAATCTCTCAAAGACGTCACCGGTAACAGGTGGTGCTAAACGCTGCCTTCAATTCACATATGTCAGATTCTATGCCATCTGCCAGCTCCACCTGCCAGCTCCACCTGCCAGCTCCACCTGCCAGATCCTGCTTCTGATCCAGCTCCTTCTCTAGCTCCTTCTCTAGCTCCTGCTCCAGCTCCAGCTTCTACTCCAGCTCCTGCTCCTTCTCTAGCTCCTGCTCCTTCTCTAGCTCCTGCTCCAGTTCCAGCTCCTGCTCCAGTTCCAGCTCCAGCTTATACTCCAGCTCCTGCTCCTTCTCTAGCTCCTGCTCCAGCTCCTTCTCTAGCTCCTTCTCTAGCTCCATCTCTACCTCCTTATCTAGCTCCTGATCCAGCTCCAGCTCCAATTCCTGCTCCAGCTCCAGCTCCTACTCTAGCTCCTGCTCCATCTGCCTGCTCTAGCTCCTTCTCTAGCTCCTTCTCTAGCTCCTTATCCAGCTCCTGCTCCAGCTCCTTCTCCATCTCCTGCTCCTGCTCCTGCTCCAGCTCCATCTGCTGCTCCAGTTCAAGCCTTATTGGCCTAAACCCTGGCACCCTCTGGGCACCTGCAGGGTCAGCACCAGATGAGCTAATGAGGTCGTCAGGTGGAGTGAGGACTAATCATAATGGGTTTTTAGGCACATCCCTGATAAAAAAAAAAAGTCTGGCAGTGTTTTTAGACAACATGAATGTAGCAGCAAACCTTTTCTTCTTTCAGTGTAATTATTTGAACAAATGACGCAAACTCTATACGGTTTGTAAATGTGGCATGTGAGAATTACTGAGGCTGGTTGGAGAAGCCAATGACACGGATGGACAGCTTTGTTTTTGTCAATCTAGACCAGAGCAGACGTGGCTTTGAAGTAGTGTGTGAGAAGTAAATGAATAATGCACAGAATGTAAAGAGTTGTTTGAGCATTTGGCAAAACCTTTAGACTCGTGCATCATTATAATGAAACAAACATAATCATAACTTGCTGAGGTAAATAACACAGATTTATTAAGGTGTACGTACCAAAAAAGCAGTAGATGAGTCCAAAGGAGAGACACACGGAGCAGACGATGGAGGGAACAACTTCATACATGATGTTGATCTGCAGCGTGCACGAGTCCTCCTCAGCCAGGCCCAGCGCAGGCTCCACGGTCACAAACTGAGGAGTGACCACGGCCATTTTGGGAGGCTTATGAGTCTTTACTGAACATGCATTTGTGTGTTTCCCCTTTGTTCATTCACACAGTATGAAGTTCCTGTGTGAGAGGAAGCCGGCGTGTTTCCTCTGCACCTGCACCAAACAAGGAGAGTGGAGTTATCTCGAGGCTCATCTCTGCTTCTGTTATCAAAGGCTCAAAAGCAAATATAATAGTGGATCAGTTCTTTTTGCACATTCTCACTTAAGCATTGAAACACTTTAAGCACTACAGGCTTTGACATGGATTTGACACGTAAATCAGGAAAAAACAAATATTACCCTAAAATCTAGCTTGAAACTGTTCAAATTAAACATTGACCCTAAATAATTACAATATGTCAAACAATTTAGATTTAAGCTGGTCTGTTTAAAATATATACATTCAATATTTGGATGGAAACAGTGACATCAAACATTAATATAAGCTCAACATTTCTATTTTTGGAATAAAAGCTCTGCAAAGCAAAACAACCTAAACTAGTTACTTCCCAAATTCAAGTATTTAAAAAGTAAATGAAAGTGTCATGGTTTTGGGTTTTTTTACACTTTTTTATTGCATTGTTTTCCTAGTTCTTTTGTTCAAACAGGAAACAGACGAGGAAGTGACCCTACAGCTCGAGTGCTTGTCCTTAAGGACATCTGGACACACTGTTTCCACTCAATGAGCCGTGACATTGAGGGAAAAAATAAAAAAGTCGCAATTATCAACAAAATATTAGTTTTTTCAATACAAACCATTAAAATTCAGGCTCACGTGCCTCTCTTCCATCGCCTCGTGTCCAAGAGCTGCTAACGTGACGAGCTTAAGCCGTTCACACAGATCGGTAACGTAAGTGGTTTTAGGAGATTAGCTCTGGCAGAAGTTGATCCCGTCGCTTTGACTACACAGCACTGTCCCCGCACGTGTTGTTCCCGTACACATTCCACAGGTCCTCCTTCTTCACACATCTATAGTATGAATAATTCTGTCTCATCTCATGTGTAAAAATGTGAAGGCCCATTGCACAAGCAGAGGTGGGAAAAGTACTCAGTTACATTTACTTCAGCAACTTTTGTGTAACGTAATATTTCTGTCCTTCAATTCCATTCACTTCGGAAATCAGAAGTTATGTCCAGTTCTGTTTGAGTAATGGCTTTCTTAAAAGCTTTTTTCCTCTAACTTCAGTAACTTCTTGGGTTACATTTAATATTAGTGACCTTATTCTTACTTGAGTACATAGTTTTGCTACCTCTCTTAAAGAGACATATTCTTAAGACTAAATTGAAGTTATTCTGTCGCTCTCCTCAACCATCCACACCGACATATGTTTATTTTACTGTTACAATGACCAATATTCTACTTTTACCTCTTCTGCTGCTATATTTATTATGAACAGCCACAACCAAATGACTCCAGTGAGTGTTAAATAACAGCCTTATCTTGGTCATAAATATCATAGACATTACATATATATAAATAACCTTACATATATATATAAATAACCTTACCCGAGAGAGGCATTTCTGGAGCTGTGGCTGATGTAAATTTTGTCCTGCAGTGCTTCCTCAGAGCTGTGGCTCAGCCTGATCTCTCTCTCTCTCTGTGTGTGTGTGTGTGTGTGTGTGTGTGTGTGTACACTCCTGAACAGACACCAGAGGCACTGCTCTCTGCTGAAGTCCAGGACCAAACCAGAGTCCACCTCCAAACACCAGAGCGACACTCAACTTGATACAGACTTTCAGCTTCACAAAAATTTAAAGGACTTGCTTTTTTTTACAATACAGTATAAAACTACATTGAGGGGATTATGATCATCTAGTATTTGAATAAACTTGATCCAACTGTGTAGGAGTTACTATCTTTATGTTTCTGTGGGAGGAAAATGCATTTGGAGAAAACAGACTTTCCCAGAGAAATTCATGTATGCAATTGATAAAATTAAAGGTGGAATGGACGATTTTGTTCAGCAAATTTTTTGTCATATTTCCTCGTGGTGTGGATAAATCATTTGTCCTGCCACGTATCAATCATAAAACGCACCTACCGCTCACCTGCAGCCGCGTGCGGATCGTCCCACATTTCAGCGTGTCCAAGCGCATTGATCTATCATAATATAGTTCCCTCAGTGTACGGGGCAAAATGAAGACGGAGAAAGACAGTTCGAGCTAACGCAGAAGTGGACAGAAGTGGACAGAAATCTACGGGAGACGAGAGATGCGATGCGCTCCGTTGCGCTAATAAACAAACGCACGTGTGTGCTGTATCAGTCCGCACGGGGGAGTGCGCATGCGCACTTCCGCCTGCGTTCTCAAATCGCCGAAAAATCGTCCATACCGCCTTTAAACAATAAAACATCTTTAGCTGCAGCTTGATAAATGTTTCCTGTTGTTTCTCCCATTAAAACTATGTCTATTGTGTAATATTCAGGTTTTTTAAAATGTGTTTTTTTACCTTTATGTGAACATCTGAATGTCTTTAATCTCTAAATACTGTCATTGTGCATTAACATTTGTAACAGGTTATGGCACTCACCCATTACTGTGATCTGTATGTCAAAAAAAAAAAATCTTTAAAAACGTACATATATTATTATATTGTATGTGCGTGTGTTGCTTATTTCTTTATCTTTATTTGGCAGTGGCTTTTTCGCTTTGCACCAGGTCACCCTTGAAAAAGAGGTCTCCATCTCAATCTTTTTTATCACCTGGTAAAAAGAAGGCTAAAAAATGTATTTATGACCAAAGCCTTGAGCTCCTCTCAGCCTGACCTCCTGGTCCAGTGAAGAGTGGCGAGCAGGAACAGAGAAAATTGCAGATACAGAAGTAGACACTGGTCTGCATTAATAACTGTGGTAGATTGGTCTAATGTAACTTGGGGGCACTGGACTGACTGGACTGATAAGAATAATGGATCTCTGTGGTCAAATTAAGTTTTTCTCGATGCGATAGAGGCAACTAGTGCTTTCATCATTCATATTCCTCCCTTTTTGCCTCACTAGACCAGAAAAGAGCTCTCGGACCAAATGGAGATCTGAGTGGTTTAAGACATGATCAAAAACCCTGGTCTCATTTTACCAGTGTTGCGTGAGGGCTTTTATTAGACCGCTATGTTCAATATTCTGATCCTTTTCAATGCATTTATGGAAGAGATTCTGGGTTAAAGCCAAATTCATCATTTGTTTGCCGTTTTCCATCTCTTTTTGGGCAATGATTTCATAAGCGATTTATATATAGTGCAGTGGCTTAATCCACTGATTTACAGCCGTGTCCGTAAAGATTATAAGTTTTTTCCGGAGCTGTTCAGTAAAGTTCATGAGTGGCAGAATATGATAAGAGAAAGTTCCTAAAAGATAAAACCTGCAATTGTGTTATTGCTTTAGTTTTATTAAAAATATACATTTGTCACTAAATTATGTTGGACTGTTCTACTGAGCTGTGCATTGTGGGTCGACTTACCATATTATGAACCATTTTAGAAAGATATTTAGCTGTAATATGTATTATGGACTAAAAATGATTGTGTCATGGACAGAATATTGTTTGACAGTTGATATACAGACTGGTCCCTGTCAGGCCTTTAAACTCTTAGGACACATTATGCTGAGCTTTTAACATTGTTCCTTCATTAAAAACATAGCTGGAGTTTTATCACAGTCTGTGACGTCATATGACATGGCTCCGAGATCTTCTGTGCTGTTTTAAAGTCGTTCTGAGATTATTACTCATTATTATTATTAACTGTTTGGTCAGTTGTCAGCCAGTAGATGGAGCCCAAAGGTCAGTTCCTGCTGTGCGAAAAGCCAGAGTGACATGAAGTTGTTGTTGTTCTTGTTCTTGTTGTTGTGTCAAACTAAAGGCACTCTAGAGTATGTTTAAAGGCCAATAATAATACAAATAATTCATAATATTTGTCTGAATATTGGAATTGTTCAAAAACTATGGGGAAAATGATGACATTATTGGAGCTCCACAGTCAGGTATGCTTTTGGTTATGAAACAAACATTATAACTATGGTCAAGTCAGTTTTGTACAATAAAAGAAGTAACAACCCATGTTTCGAAATATGCGTAAATGACTCATTAGCATTTCCCTCAGTTGACATAAACTCAACAGACTGATGATGGTTCTGAACAAATGGAGAACATACAAACCTCATTGAGAGCCATAAATGAGCCTCTGCACCTTCCAGCTCTGGCCTCCTTTGTTTCTCTCTGCGGATTGTGACCAGACGAGAGCTCTTCACACATAATGTCAGAGTTTGCAAATGTATTATTCATCACACGAGAAGAAGGGCCTTTTGTTTCTCTATTAAAAATGGCTTTGTAGGAGGCTTTACTGTCCAATGGTTTATTCATACACCTTTATAGAGAGGTATAGACCGTCTGATTTAATTGAAATGAAATGCTTACAGTGCGGTTTGTGCGTCACTTTCACAAAACCCATCATTTCATTGTAAAACTCTTGCACAGCTTTGACGTTGCACGACCAGCAAATGTAAAAATAATTTGTGGTGGTATTCACTTTGATCTCACTTTGAAGGTCGGTGGACATGATCAGTGACCGTACCAAAAATGAATGAAAAGGAGCAAAAAGAAGAGCAAGCTTACCTACGTTATCTGCCCCTTTTTCTACCTCTACTCTACACTGACACTTGAGAACCTTTCCTTTTACTAATGCAATGTAAAGCACTCAAAATAATGAAGAAAAGATTGTATTTGTGTTGTGTTACAGTTAACTTGAGTTTGGATCACCTTGAAAAGCTCCAAAATGATGTCAAAATGATCTGGCTAATTGAATTGTTTGTGTTGATTAATAATAAGGTTAAAGTTGTTTCGACTCATCCTTCAAAGCTGCTGGGGCGACTGTCAGGGCAGCGCCAACAATAGATGGATATCTAAACATGCAAAATACACAACTCTGTTTTATTCAAGAGGGAAAATGACATACACATTCCATTTGACCCAATCTCTGACAATGTTATAGTGCAGAGGTCTTTATTTCTTTCCCACAGGAAGAACATCCAAATCCCACACAGTCCAAGCATCAAATCCAGTGCCTTTTATAGAACTATATGTTTGGCACGGATACATTTTTAGCTGACAATATACTTTTTTTTCTCTTTCTTTTTCTTTTACAGTTTATTGACACATTCAGGGCATAATTTACTGTTAAATATAGCTCTTCCTACAGGTCTATGAGAGTAGAAGCCGGTGTTTCGTGACTTGTTGACACCAATTAGCTTCTCTGCACTGTTCCCGCTCTGGGCTGCCGCTGCTGTCAGGTCGCTCGCACAAAATACCAAAACCTATGACGGATACAAAAGTTAAAATGTTGCAGTGTTATAAGTATATAGTATATAGTAACTCTTGAATTTAAAACTGCAGGGCAAAAATAGTTTAGTCAAAAAGCCTTAATGTGCCCCGATGATGTTATGACTGTCAAAAGTTTGACCAAATAATTGAACATGGTAAAGTCTCTGTTTTACTCAAATTACCTTTTAATTTTTTTATTATTCGTTTTTTGTCCGATTGAATACCCAATATCTGAACAATATTACAAATGACACATATCATTTTACATTCAGCCTCTATTTTATTACAAATGAATTGTTTCACATTTCAAAGTTTGCAGACATTTAAATAAACATTGTGTAAAGTATTTACATCTTGGTTGTGTATTACAAAAAACTGTTAAAGGTGCAATACAAGCATTATTTGAAGGTCCTCTATGAACTATTCTCTGCATGCTTGTTGCCATGGAGATGTTATTTGTTTTAAGTTAAATGCAGTGGTGGAAAGTAACAAAGTAAAAATATTAGGTATCTGTACTTTTCTTAAGTCACTTTCACAGACTACATTTTTCAACAGGTAGTACTTTTCCTGGCGATTTTAGACCTGAAATGGCTGAGGGGTTATTTTAGCATGCTCATAATTTGAGTTTATGACCCAACTTTAAGAAAACCGAAATATACAAATAAAAACAGCTAGAAATATTAGGAAATCTATTCATTCGTTTCTGTTCTCAAAATCAGTTTGCAATACTTGCAAACTGACCTTACAGTACATTTTAAAACTGGTGCATACAAACTTTCTCTTAAGTAAATGTATTCATTTGATACTTTTACTTGAGTAAATATTTGCTCCTGTATCTGTACTTTTACTTTAGCACTGGTTGAATGTCATACTGCGGAACATTCCAGGCAAAGCAACACTCTGTTCTCACTCTTGCTCATGTTTGATGCTGTTTTAGTCAGAGCCGACGTCTCACTCCCACAAACACACTTTACAACCTAAACCCATTGTCAGTACAACAATCACACGGTCAGACATTATAACACAAATATTCACAGATACAGTCCACATTGTCTAGCTGCACTCGATGAGCCACGCTTGTCTTTTATCTACAGCAGTGGTTCCCAAACTGTGGCACGGGTACCATGCAGAATGACCGAGGGGGAGGAGCGTTATGGAAAAAATAAATACAAATGGCCATCTTGTCTATACTCTGGTGCTGTAGGCTTTATTGGATTGGACAGTATAGCGTGAAATAGGGGAGAAAAGTCTGAATCAATCTTGCCTCGGCATATGTGCTGCAGCTTAGACCACTCAAACACCAGGCATTAGATTGAATAGATATTATACATGTGTCTTTCACTGACATTTCCTTTAAAGGTTGGGCTTCCAAAGGAGGAAACTCACCGAGTTTGAATAACGTTAGTTTGCACCCAAAAGGACACTGAGCGTGCTTTCATCACAACATCTTTGACTTTAAAACATTTAAAACATCGTAAGGCTTTAGTTTATGGACTTTTGTTCTACTTTTGACGTGATTAAGCTAAACATTTTGCTTCAGAAACGGATCCAGTTGAACATGAGTCAGTGCATATAAAATTACACGGCTCATTCTCAACGGAAAGACAACAGCGAGTAAGAATTAACTACTCTTTCTGAGATTGTTGTTATGAAAACAGGGGCCCCTCTTGGTCGCATGTAGTCCAGGTGTGTGCAGCACAATCTAGGACTGAATGTTGAAAGGAGATGGCTTTTGACCCTAAAGGGGATCACTGATACATTGAAGGGCCAAAACAGGTCACATCAATGACCTGCTTAATGTCATTGACGTGACCTGCTCAAAATACTTGACCCCCAGTTTCAGTGGGACATGCACGTGGACTACCTTTGCATGTAAGTCCATCCATGGTGTGAATATAAATATAAACCCTCTCCACTCTCTCTACGAGACATGTTTGAAGAGGCTGCAATCAAACCGGGTCAAAGAATAGCAAATGATCCCATCCACATCCTGTCAGACCGATATAAACTACTGTCCTCTGGCAAAAGGCCGGATGCCCCGACGTAAGCGTAATCAATATAATACTCACTTACGGTGTTCCTCAATCCATTACAATGATGAATCAAACAAACTGCTATACACAAACTCAAGGACGTAGCAACCTTATGGTCACAAATGAGAAGTGCAATATTAGCAGCACTTTGGGGCCTTTTGGGAGAGTGCTGTACTTTAAGGTCACGCCTTTCTTCTGTGGACGCACATTGTGTTATGTCTGAATTTTTGTTTCGATTTTGTCTATTTTCATTTTCATTTCATTTCATTGATGTCCAAGACAAATGTCTCCATTAAAGGTACACTTTACTGTCCCTGTAGGGAAATTTGACCTCTGCATTTGACTCATCCTTCTACCTCGCTCCTGTCAGGAGCAGCACCCAGAGACTCATCTGCAGAGACTGTGCTTGGCTTGGTCAGGACTACCAAGAATTGTTCCCCATGGTGCTACATGTTTTGGATCATCTTATTTAAAGTGCAGGTTGGACAAATTTCACTAAAATGGAGTGAACATGATTTACCAAACATTTTGCCTAGTTGTGCCTAGTTGTGCCAGTTTGACAATTGTGATGAAGTTTATAATGTTACTTCCTGGTCATGAGCAGCAGATGTGACAGAAGTAGAGGTGATTCCACAACTGTGTCCGAGCAACCACACTGTAACCAAGGGCCAAAATCCATATAAATTACCCAATAAGTATGATTTGACAATAAACGTTACCCGATAACACCTTTAGTGAACGTTTAAATTGTCTCATGTCGCACATTGATGACATCACTGAGGGATTCTGTTTAGAACCCGGCACAACTTCCTGTAACAAAGATTTATTTTTCAAATTTTCTTTGTAAACTGCAACTTCACGAATGTAAAACTATTATAAATATTTCCCACAAGTTCGATACCACCAAACTAAGTCATAATTAGAAAATGAGGGAGAACCTGTAAATTATTATTAAAGTATCTATCTAGATCTTTAAGCACGTAGAAGTAGGAAGTACCTGACCTGATCAAATGTGTCATGGGGGGGCACCACCTTAAAAAGTTTGGGAACCACTTATCAACAAAGTTTATTGTGCGTTTGAGATTATGGTTTTGGTGGTGGCACAAAATGGCCACATCTTCATCATCGTCCGCCTCACTCACAAAACTTAAGCTGCACCTGTCAGAAGTCATTACATATTCACATTCAGACCATTTCAATCAGCTGCACCAAAAAAACTACAACATTGTCATTGTGCTTTGATCGCGCCGGAGCATCTTCACCCTCCTCACACTTTGACTTCTCCTCTCCTCCTCCTCTTCTGGGTCCGTCAGTGCCATGTGGCTTTCATTGGACGAATCCCTCTGAACGGTGAAATACATGGGCGTGTGGCACTCGGCGGCTCTGTCCTCTTCTCTGGAGCAGGCACAGAGCTTCTTGAAGGCCACCCTGAACTTGTGCGACATGAGGTTGTAGATGATGGGGTTGATGGCGCTGTTGGAGTACATGCACATGCGGCAGAAGAGCAGGAACCACGAGTTGTGGTACGGTGGCTCGATGAAGGAGTTGACCACCACCAGAGTGCGGTAGGGCATCCAGAGCACGGCGAAGAGGATCACCACCACAGCGAGCATCTTTGTGATCTGGAAAACAAACGATAGTACCAATAATAATACTGTGTGTGGCTACTGTAACTACACATGATAACCCCCAATATCACTATTTTTAAAGGTGCATTAGGGCTGTGCCATTAATCACATTTTAATCGAGTTCAAGTCTAATCAACACTGATAAGCTTCTTGTCTTTTTAATCGAGATCATCAGCCAATCCTCTGTCAGTAAAAGCTTGTGGTTTGGAGATGAGTTCAAACCTTTAAGTTAAATGACACTGGTTTGGCTTCAAGGAAGTAAATATTTAGAGCCATTTTTAGCTGTTATAATTAAACTAAATTAAATCTAATCACAAACTGTGATTAAGGTATATTAGGGGGGCAGTCTATAACATTTCTGGTGGAGCATCTGCCACCAGCTTGTCTCCTGGGAAATGTTTTTATCTCCTGGGAAATGTTTTTATCTCCTAGGAAATGCTTTTTCATGGAACGTTCTACAGTGTGGCATTAAATCAATGTATTCAATTGTAAAGGGACAACACAATGAATGTTATGCATGTAAGTATGTAAAGATTATTGTTAACATGGCTAATCTGCAGTCCCTTGGCAGGTTGATGTCAGAATATCTAGGCGTCTCCATGGAAACAAGCAGGTGACAAATTGTAACTGAATAAAGGCACGATAGATAAGTTTAATGCCATACTCTGGAACATTCCGGCAAAACAATGACATTTTCATAGAGACAAGGTGAGCAACCCTTTTTTTTGTAAGACATGGAAACATCTTTTTTTTCCAAATAAAAAAGAAAATGTTGGTACCAAAGTTGACTTTTGTGCCGCTGCTGCTCTGGCGCTGAGAGAGTTCAATGACACAACAACGGAAAATATTTTAAAGTATTTTAAAATAATCCCATGTTTCAGTAGACCGTGTGTTGCCCTGGGATGAACTGGCAGACGTATACCAAAGACACACTGTCAGTAAGCAAAGTCTGTAGCCAGAATTGAGCCGCCAACCTCAGAATAAAAGGTGCTGTTGGTATTGATTGAGATTGACCTTTAGGAGAGTGAAAATCAATGATTTAATTTCCAAGTATTTGTTCAGTTGTTTAGTTATTGCTGTTTGCAGATGATTGAGGCGATCACCTGGTATATTTATATTCTTAAGCCTTTTTTCCAACAGCCCAAAGAACAATAATTTATCCTTAATTAATTAATGAGAAAGTTAATCTATAAAATAGCCTATGTTATTGCTTTGTCTGAAGGCTTTGCAGTGTGGCATTAAACTTATCTATCTCCATGGAGACAAGTTCTGCCTGAAGTCAAAGAAATACACAATATACAAGTTTAAACCTATACACTTAACACGTAACACTTTATAATAACTACACTTTT
This sequence comes from Eucyclogobius newberryi, assembly GCF_026437365.1. Classification (NCBI taxonomy): domain Eukaryota; kingdom Metazoa; phylum Chordata; class Actinopteri; order Gobiiformes; family Gobiidae; genus Eucyclogobius; species Eucyclogobius newberryi. The sequence goes on along the minus strand of NW_027315801.1, from coordinate 12,845,877 downwards.
ATAAGCGTTAATAAAGCATGAACAAAGACTTCAAGGCACAGTAGGAACGCTTTTAGCCAACAAAATAACAAAAACATGTTTAAATATTATATTGCACTAAAAATGTAACGGAAACTGAAGATCTGTTATTAACTTCAGATACAATCAAGGGAAAGGTGTGAGTGAATTTTATATCATCATATCAAAGGAAGGGCATCTTTTCAGATGTTGATTGACATGATGGACATGGGGCTCACATTTGAAGAAAATATTATTATGTGAAAACACATATTTTCTATTCACCAGCAATAAATAAATGATAACTAACTAACTGACTGATATGATCTGTATATACATTTAAAATGTGCTTCTTAAGATTAAAGAAGCAAATTTTAAATGTATATACAGATCATATCAGTCAGTTAGTTAAAATCATAAAAGTACATTAAGTACATAAACACCACGTTTGTTCATGTTTGTACATAAACAACACGTAAACTAGTCAAGGACTACCCACAGTGCTGATGCGCTTATTTTATATAATTTTATCTCATTGTATAAATAAATGTGTTTTTATGTATGTGTTATTTTATTGTGTGTGTATGATGTATGTATGTATGTATGTATGTATATATATACATATATATATATATATATATATATATATATATATATACGGTGACCAAGATGAAACCCTCCTCTTGTACATCAGATGCCCTTTCCTGCAGGCTCTTCCTCAAAGTGTTTGATGTTATTGGCCCCTGGGTTACCAAAATGGTAAATCTCTCTCTTTCTACCAGTGTGTTTCCTGGTCCATTTAAACATGCCATAGTAGAGACATTACTGAAAAAGACAAACTTGGACCCGGCAGACCCAAAAAGTTTCAGATCTATTTCAAAGCTCCCGTTCATGTCCAAGATCCTAGAGAAGGTGGTCTCTGAACAACTGTCAGATTTCCTTGAACAGTCTAACATTCACAACTCTTTTCAATCTGGTTTCCGCAAACATCATTCTATGGAAACCACATTGCTAAAAGTGTCCAGTGACATTACGATGTGCTGATTCTGGAAAATGCACTGTTCTAGTTCTGTTTGATCTGTCTGCAGCCTTTGACACCGTCGACCATCATTTACTGTTAAACAGATTGAGGGACCTGATTGGACTGTCGGGGTCAGTTCTTCATTGGTTTTCCTCATATTTATCCGGTCGGAGCTTTAGTGTTGCAGCAAACCAAATAATGTCCGACTCAGCTGATTTGTTGTGTGGAGTTCCTCAGGGCTCCGTTTTGGGTCCCGTCCTATTTTTGCTTTGTATAATCCCCCTGGGAATGATCATTAAAAAGTTTAGTGATGTGTCCTATCACCTGTTCGCTGACAATATTCAGCTATATTGCTCTTTTAAAACTTCTGAGATCCAGAAGCTGAACTCCTAGGTCAGTTGTTTAGTGCAAATAAAACAATGGCTGAGTAAAAACTCCTTGCAGCTAAATGCTGACAAAACAGAAACATTGATTATTTTCCCCTGATGATGCCATTCCAGGGATAAACCAGTATTTGGGTGTTTTAGGCCAGACTGCAAAACCTAATCTTAGAAACTTGGGTGTTGTCTTTGACAAAGACATGTCTTTAGAGCACCACTCCAAGCTGTTGACGAGGAACTGTTTCTTTCAATTGAGGAAAATCTCTAAGCTCAGGAAAATGGTGTCTCAAAACGATCTGGAACTTATAATTCATGCTTTTGTGTCTTCACGTTTAGACTATTGTAATAGCTTGTTTTCCTGTCTTAACAAGAAGGAACTCTCTCGTCTGCAGCTGGTCCAGAACTCTGCCGCGAGGATCTTGACCCGCACAAATAGAAGGTCCCACATTTCACCCATTCTAAAAGCCCTTCACTGGCTGCCGGTCTCCTACCGGATACAGTTTAAAATTCTTGTTCTGACTTTTAGAGCTTTAAATGGTCAGGTCTGTACATCAGCGATCTGATTAAACCGTACACTCCCTCTCGCTCACTAAGGTCCTTGGATCAGAAACTCCTGTTGGTTCCTCGCACTCGTTTTCGGACCAGAGGAGACAGATCCTTCCAGGCTGTTGCCCCCAGACTCTTGAACAATCTTCTGCTCTCCCTTCGGTCACTGGACTCAGTTACTGCTTTTAAGGGTCAGCTTAAAACCTTTTTATTTAATCAAGCCTTTTAATTGCTTTTGTTTTATGGACTGATTTGACTGTATATTGTTGTATATGTATTGCTCACTGTAAGTTTTTTGTATTTTTATTGTTTTATTCTGTGTTTTGTCAAGCACTTTGTGACTTCTGTCTGTGAAAGGTGCTATACAAATACAATTTACTTACTTACTTACTATATACATATATATATATAAGATAAGATAAGATATTCCTTTATTGTCCCACATGGGGAAATTTCATTGGTGCAACGCAGGTAGATACAGAGGTAGATACAGAAGAACAGATCACTTATAGGAAGTCTGAAAAACACTTTCAGTAGAAGATCTCCTAAAAATAAATAAAAACTCCCATAGACAAATAAATAAATACATAAATACCATTGCATATATATATACATATACACATACACATACACATACACACACACACACATACAAACAAAATAATAACATGATTCTTTCCGCTTGTTGTTTTTTAAGTTTTCTGGCTAATAATTCAGAAAATGTTGGTCCATTTTCGTAATGCCTTTGTCTGGTAAAGAGCATTTTCTATATCTTTTGGAATTTGAGCTTTTAAACATTTTGGGAACTCAGTCCACTCCTTCACACAATGAGTCTTAGAAACAACATAATAGTATAGGAAATATAGGCTGATTACAATAACATTTTCTGAAATGTATACACTTCCTCTGGAAAGATGACCCTCACAGTTTTCAAGAGCATGTACTTTATGTCTGATCTAAAATATAACACCCGGACAGTTGGCTAACGTTTATTAGCATAGCCACACAAACTAGCATTAGCCAGCTGCTAACGACCTGAAAAAAAACAGCTCATCCTTAGCCTGGAGTGATTTCTGTAAGTCCACTGGTCCCTCCTGACCACAGTAACACATTTCTGGACAAACAGGATTTTTCGGATGTTACAGACTTTTCATTGGCAGGGCCCACACTGAGCAGGCGGCGTTTGTCCTCAAGATAACACTAGTAACGAGTGTGTGACGTCACTTTGGGCTCATAAAATGTGTGCAATATTTGTGCAATAAAAAGATAAAAACATACCAAAAAAACTGTGTCTGAACAAATAGTTCAGCGCTTGATGTAAAAGCGCTTTGAGTACCTTGATGGTAGAAAGCGCTATATAAATGTGACAATTTTTTTAGTTAATTAAGAATAATTCAGGTACAGTTATTAAGCTTGAATTAAAGGCGCAATGGACGATTTTTCGGCGATTTGAGAACGCAGGCGGAAGTGCGCATGCACACTCCGCCATGCAGACTGATACAACACACACGTGCGTTTGTTTATTAGCGCAACGGATCGCATCGCATCTCTCGTCTCCCGTAGATTTTCGTCCACTTCTGCGTCAGCTCGAACTGTCTTTCTCCGTCTTCATTTTGCCCCGTACACTGAGGGAACTATATTATGATAGATCAATGCACTTAGGCACGCGGAAACGTGGGGGCGAGCCACACGCGGCTGCAGGTGAGCGGTAGGTGCGTTTTATGATCGATACGTGGCAAGACTAATCTGCAGTCCACGCCACGAGGAAATAAGACTTAGATTTGTGCCAAAAAAATCGTCCATTCAACCTTTAAGTCATTGTTCATGCATTATTATGGTGTTGTTATTGTGGAAATCTCATCAATAAAAAAAAGCTTTTCACATGTTTACAACTGTGACTCACCTGTTTCCTGTGATTCAGCGCCCCCCTGCTGCTCCTGCTGTTCTTGCAGGTCCCATTGGCATGGTGCACCGAGCCGCCTTGGTCGCTCAGGTGCGGCGGCATTGGACTCATGGACAGGATCCTGGCTATGAGTCCATACAACACCATGGACACGACCAGCGGGATGACATAAAACAAGGCAAAGTCCAGGAAATACACCGGCATGTAGAGACTCCGAGACACTCTGTACCCACAAGTCACCACCACGCCGTTCGAGTAGACCGTTTTGTTTATATCCACGAGGAAAAACCACATGATGCAGTAGAGAGAGGTGGAAACCCAAACTCCGGCGATGATTCTTTTAGCTCTGGAGACCGTGCAGAGAAACTGAGCTTTAATCGAGTGGCAAATGGCGATGTAACGCTCCACCGTGAAAGCCAAAATGGAGCAGGACGACACGTTGATGCCCAAGTATTGAAGGTAAGTTATGCACAAGCAGCCAGTGTAGCCGTAAATCCAGAAAGCAACTACGTCTGAGATGTTTGGCAAACCGGCAGCCAGAAGGACAATCAGGTCAGCCAAAGCCAGACTGACCAGGTAGCAGTTTGTTGGCGTGACCATGTGTTTGGAACGGAGGACGACCAAAACGACCATGACGTTGCCGGCGATACCGACTCCGCAAATCAGCAACGTCAAAAGGATGGTGACGACCTGCTCCTCCAAAGGTTTGTGAGGGATTTCGGTCAAGTTCACAAGTCCAAGGACGTCCTTGAAGGTGGTGGTTGTGATGTTCTCCATTGTTCTTCAGGGGCTCAAAATCTACAAACGTTATTAAAGTCAAATTTATGACAGCGTTGAGTAAAGTTGCACACAAAAAGTGCATATTATTTGATAACATTTGATTTAATTCATTCATTAATTAATTTTAATTTATTTTCATTAATTTATACATACATACATACATCTATTTAATTTTAAGTTTTTGTAATGTCATAAACCATTAACCATTAATTTTAATTCAAATCACAACTATTCCAAAAAACAAAAAATAGCAACGTTTACGACAAATTTGACAAGTCTGTGACATAAACTTGACTTTTTTGTGGTATTTTACTATACCCTTTCAAACTGTTCAATTAAATCAATAGAACCACACCAAAGGACCAAAACATGATTAGCTTGTGACAAAAAGGTGATTTGTTAGATGGTATTTTGTCATACAACTTCATACTGTTAATTTTGTAATTTTTTTTGTACAAAAAATGGCTACATAACAACAAAATTGAAAAAGAAAAAAAAGAAAAAAAAGATGGCAAATGTGAGCCTATATTTGTTTTACTAAAACATTTAAAGATTTTGGACTCCACTGCTAAAAATAACATGGAAATAACACAAATTGTGCAGTAAATTGTGTAAATAGTAAAAGGTATCTATAACTTACCATCTCTGGCAGAACGCCGCATTCGCTGAACATTCCCATCAAACAGGAGAAAACGCTCCTCTTCCAGTGTCCAGTGCATTTCCCCCTCTCCCTCGCTCTTGCTTTCCTTTCTCACTCCCTCTCTCCATTCTCCTCCTCCCTGCCTCTCTTGCCTTCCTCTATCTTCTCTCTTGTTTCTCTCTCTCCGCTCTTTCCTCTCACTTCCATTATTTCCCTACCTGTCACTCCCTCTCTCTTCTTTCCCCTCTCTCCTCCTACATTTTTTCCCTACACTACTTTTCTCTCCTCCCTTTCTTTATTCTCCTTTTCTCTCTCTGCTTCATTCTCTCCCACTTCTCTCGCTCCTCTATTCCCTTCTTTCCTCTCTCTCCTCTTGCTCCACCTATCTTGCTCCGCTCATTTGTCCTTCTCTCTTTACACCTTTCTCTATCTTTCAACGGTACCTTCCCCTTCTCTCACTCTCTTTCCATTCTTTCCCTACCTGTCACACCCCTCTCTCCCCCTACCTTTTCTCTCTCCTCTCTTTTTTTATTCTCCCTTTCTCTCTCTCCTTCCTTCTCTCTCCCCTCACACCCTGCTCTCTTTCGCTCTCTCATTTTCTCTCTCTTTCTCTCTCACCATTCTTCCCTTCCCTTTTTCTCCCATCCCTTCCTTATTCTATCTTCTCTCTCTTCCTCCCTTTCTTTCTTTCTTTCTTTCTTTCTTTCAGTCTCATCTCTTTGCTGCTTTCTCTCTCTCTCTTCGTTCTTCTCTCTCTCTCTCTCTCTCTCTCTCCTCTTGCTTTCACTTCCATCTCTCTCTCTCTTCGTTCCTCTCTCTCTCTCCTCTTGTTTTCGCTTCCATCTCTCTCTCTCCCTCTCTCATTGCCCCTTCTCTCTCTCCTCACACCTCACATTTCTTCTCTCTCTCTTCCAATCCTCTCTTTTGTTCTCTCCTTTCCTCTGTCACTCTCTCTTTCCCTTTTTCCCTTCTTCTACTACCTGTCACTACCTCTCTTCAGTCTCCTCTCTCTATCTTTCCCCAGTCTTCTGCTGTCCTCCTACCTTTTTTCACTCCACTACTTTTCCCTCCTTCTTTCCTCCCCCCTCATTTCTCCCTCTCTCTCGCTCTCACTCCATTCTTACCCTCCCTGTCTCTCCCTCTCTCCATCTTCCATCTACTCTCTCCTCCTCCCTTTCTTTTTCTTTTGATTCTCTACTTCCCTATTTCCTTCTTTCTCTCTTTCTTCTTTCCGATGTCTCTCTCTCACTCTCACTTTTCTCTCTCCAACCAACTTCTCCTCTCGTTCGTCTCTCCTCTCATTCACCCCCTTATCTCTCTCTCTCTCTCTCTTTCATTTACTTTCCCCACCCCCCTCCTTCTCTCCATCCAGCGTTCTTCTCTCCCCTCTAATGCTTTTTCCAAATCTCTACTTCTCTCTTCTTTATTTTTTTAAAGCTCTCTCTCTCTCTCTCTCTTTCTCTCTCTGTCTGTCTCTCTGTCTCTCTCTCTGTCTCTCTGTGTGTGTGTGTGTCTCTCTCTCTCTCTCTCTCCCTCACTTCTCCTTATTGCACTCTGTCACATCCAAAGTACCTTGAAAAAGAAAAATCAATAGTTGTTCCAAATGCGCTCAGCACAAGTTGCGTCAGCATCTGCGGCGCTGGACTGGAGTGTGAACCTGGCGATTATCGGAGCTGCAGAGACTCTGTAACTCTCCGTTCAGTCAGATTCTGCTCAAACCGTTCCACACACATTTCATGCAGGTCGTCCAGAGTCTCAGTCAATATATTGTGGCTTAGAGAAGGCGATTTACACATGGGTGAGACGTCTTAATGTCCTTTATTACCATCAAGGGAAAATCAATTTGTCTTCAAATTAGAGATTGTTTAAAGATGGGGTTTGTTTTACTCCAGGGAATTCGGGCAGAAGTCCGGACCAACGCAAGCAAAATGCATTTAGAATTAAGTACATTAAAATGTTTTTGTAAGTTATTCTGTTACTTGGTTTAATCAGAGTACTGTATTTCATATTCTGTTGCATTATATAGAGTGAATTGGATTAAAACAGCTTTTTGGTTTTGTTTCACTGGTTGTTACGCATTTATTTATAATATGAGATAACTTTTATGACAAATTAGAGAAGGGAAATTGGCACATGCTACAATTTCGATTTTCTCACTAATCCAGCAGGTCTAAGCCTACATTTAATGATCAAATACCACAATTTATTCCTCTGATTTTACTACCGTACTATTCTGAACACCACCAAGAGAAAGTACATATACTGTATTTTCACCAGCCAAAAAATGCATAATAGAGAAGAAAAAAAGATATTTACGTTGCACTGGAGTATTAAATAAAGTTGCAAGTGTGAAAATAACCAATAATATCACATATAAGTTGCTCCGGAATATAAGTATAAGTTTATAAGTATAAATGTAAGTATAAGTTGTACCCCGGCCAAAACAATGAAAAAAGGTGCAACTTATAGTCCGGAAAATATGATATTCAGTTCCAAACACTGAAAGCTCATACTCATAATTAAATTCTGTGTAATATAGGCTTTAGCTATACTGTATTCTTTTTAGTATATAATTATGATCAAGTTAATTTGAAAGCCTCAGGGCCGCAAAGTGAAGAAATCTGGTGGAGCCGTTTCTATCTCCATGACTCACCAAAGCTTCAAAAGTTTAATAGTTCACGTTCTAGAATAGTCAGAATTTCAGATTGTGGGCTGTGTATATGGGTGATTTACTGTATTTGAAAGAAATGTCCAAAATAGAAATCCACAACTATGAATTCTCGTATTTGTCTGGGATTAACTCCACAAACTTGTCATATTAATCTGTCTTAAAGTAAAGTTCAATAGTGGCACCACTTTCTGAGGCTTTCATGTTTATTTGTGCTGACAGAGACTTTGAACTTTGTGTCAGTTTTTGTTTGTTTCTAGTTTTTTTGTTTCTAGATTTTGTTTCTTCTTCTTTTTGTTTATTGTGAAAAATGTTAGGTCTCCGGTGCCTGTCGTGGCGGCAACCCCCGAACCCGGTGGTGGACACCGGAAGTAAGGGATGCCGTCAGACTGAAGAATGAGGCCTATCAGGCCACTCTGGCTTGTGGGTCTCCGGAGGTCATCGACAGGTATCGGCAGGCCAAGCGAGCCGCGGCTCGTGCTGTCGCAGAGGCAAAAACCCAGGCCTGGGAGGAGTTCGGGGAGGCCATGGAGGAGGACTATCGGTCACCAAAGAAATTCTGGTAAACCGTCCAGCGCCTCAGGAGGGGGAAGCAGTGCCTCACCAACACCGTTTATGGTGCGGGTGGAGGCCTGCTGACCTCGACTGGGGATGTCGTCGGACGGTGGAAGGAATACTTTGAGGATCTCCTTAATCCCTCAGTCACGTCTTCCGAAGAGGAAGTAGAGACCGGGGACTCGGAGGCTGGCTCATCCATCACCCAAGCTGAAGTCACTGAGGTTGTTCGCAAACTCCTCGGTGGCAGGGCTCCGGGGGTGGATGAGATCCGCCCTGAGTACCTAAAGTATCTGGATGTTGTAGGACTGTCTTGGTTGACACGTCTCTGCAACATCGTGTGGCGGTCGGGGACCGTGCCTCGGGACTGGCAGACCGGGGTGGTGGTCCCTCTGTTCAAGAAGGGGGACCGGAGGGTGTGTTCCAACTACAGAGGGATCACACTCCTCAGCCTCCCGGGTAAGGTGTATTCCAAGGTACTGGAGAGGAGAATCCGACCGATAGTCGAACCTCGGATTCAGGAGGAGCAGAGTGGTTTTCGTCCCGGTCGTGGAACACTGGACCAGCTCTATACCCTCCGTCGGGTGCGCGAGGGTTCATGGGAGTTTGCCCAACCAGTCCACATGTGCTTTGTGGATCTGGAGAAGGCTTTCGACCGTGTCCCTCGGGGTGTCCTTTGGGGGGTGCTCCGGGAGTACGGGGTCCGGTCCCTGTATGACCGGAGCAGGAGCTGTGTTCGCATTGCCGGCAGTAAGTCAGACCTGTTCCCAGTGCATGTTGGACTCCGCCAGAGCTGCTCTTTGTCACCAGTTCTGTTCAGAATTTCTAGGCGCAGTCAGGGGTCGGAGGGTGTCCGGTTTGGGGACCACAGGATTCCATCTCTGCTGTTTGCAGACAATGTTGTCCTGATGGCTCCATCAAACCCGGACCTGCAACATGCACTGGGACGGTTTGCAGCCGAGTGTGAAGCGGCTGGGATGAGAATCAGCACCTCCAAATCCGAGGCCATGGTTCTCGACCGGAAAAAGGTGGCTTGCCCTCTTCAGGTGGGTGGGGAGTCCTTGCCCCAAGTGGAGGAGTTCAAGTATCTCGGGGTCTTGTTCACGAGTGAGGGAAGGATGGAGCGTGAGATCGACAGGCGGATCGGTGCAGCGGCTGCAGTGATGCAGTCGCTGCATCGGACCGTTGTGGTGAAGAGGGAGCTGAGCCGAAAGGCAAAGCTCTCGATTTACCGGTCGGTCTACGTTCCTACCCTCACCTATGGTCATGAGCTTTGGGTAGTGACCGAAAGAACAAGATCGCGGATACAAGCGGTCGAAATGAGTTTCCTCCGCCGTGTGGCTGGGCGCTCCCTTAGAGATAAGGTGAGGAGCTCGGCCACACGGGGGGAGCTCGGAGTAGAGCCGCTGCTCCTCCACGTCGAGAGGAGCCAGTTGAGGTGGCTCGGGCATCTGTTCCGGATGCCTCCTGGGCGCCTCCCTCGGGAGGTGTTTCAGGCATGTCCCACCGGGAAGAGGCCCCGGGGAAGACCCAGGACACGCTGGAGAGACTATTTCTCTCGGCTGGCCTGGGAACGCCTTGGGATCCCCCCGGAGGAGTTAGAGGAAGTGTCTGGGGAGAAGGAAGTCTGGGAGTCCCTGCTCAGACTGCTGCCCCCGCGACCCGGCCCCGGACAAGCGGCAGAAAATGGATGGATGGATGAAAAATGTTATATTTTCAATAATAAGTCCAAGCAATGTTACTTATTTTACCAGGCTTTTCTTTACGAAGCAAATTTTTGTTTGAATACTATTTTTTACTATAATATGAATAACAATTTAAAAAGAAAATCACACATTGCATAATTTAGAAAATACAGAATGTTTATTTTGCAGCGATTGCATGCTTAACTATATCTAGCATTTAGCAAAATAAAGAATCTAAATCAGAAAAGGGTTTATTGTCACTGCAAACTGAATTCCCAAACTAGAATTTGCTCTGGCGATGTGACGCAACATAAAACAATGAATAATAATAGTAAAATATCAAAACGTGTCAGTGTAATACCTCATTTGAGCATTTCTATGACGACAAATATTGAAATTAAATGATGCCAAAAGGCGTGACTTTGACTGAATATAAATGCAAAATCAGCAATAATTGAAATGTATTTTTCAGTAATGATACAGTTTTCTATGTTAAATAATATTATGAAGTACACTGTAAACTAATGAGCTTCTGTTCTGCCTGAAACAAATCCTCTCTAATTGAAGCGATACATCACAGACACATGAATAATACATGTGGCTGTGACAGGACAGTCTCTGTGCGACTTGTCAGACTTCAGGACAATCACGAGGTGGACAATGCAAAAGCATCAAAAATAGATGACAGGTATTCTATTATTATTCAAGCTTAAAATAAACCAAAGCCGTGTGGGAATTATATAAACGTCGACCAAAGAAAGAGAAAGAAGATAAAAATAGAAACGTGGAATGAAGATTGTGAGATTAAATTTACACATTTAAGATATGAGTAACATTTTCTCTAAATGAAATACAAATACTCTGTCACACGGTTTAAATAAGTAGAGGAGAGTCATTTTTAATTATTGATCATAACATATAAGTCCCTCTCCATTTTAAAATTAAGGCTGAATATCTTTGATTGTTGAGGTTTGTGTCATCCAGTTTTTTCCCGCTGCCCAGGTATGTTCCAAAGGTATTGTTTATTGTGTACATGGCCCAGATAAATACTTCTAAAGCATTACTTTGTTAATCTCAGTCCAATATCTTTGAGTAACAGGACAGTCCCAGAACACATGATACATTTGAGTAATGGGCCCTTTGACATTATCTTATGAAAAAACATGGCACATTTTTCAACAGAATTCCACCCGAACATGTGATTTCATGGTCCTCCACTGGGATGAACATACATTTCCCCATTCTTCATCTGTCAAAACAAAATTACCTTCTCTTTCTCATTTAAAAAAAAAATATATATATACCGGTAGTCGAATTGTTATTGTTACCGGATTATTAATGCATTTATATGATTTAGTTAACATTGCCCTTGAAAGTTCTGATTGATTTGCCTTCAGTCAGAGGGTTATAATGGTTATTACTATGTTTCATTTCTTGGTTGTAATAACTCCTTATTTGTAAATAGCTATTCAAATCCTGTTTGTCCAAGTCAAATGATTCCTTCACCATATCAATGCTTTTCATTAGATTCTCTTTTACAATCTGGTAAAAAAAAAAACATTTGTAGCTTTTGTTATCCAGACTTTAACTTTCAGATCTCTGCAGTTTGGTACAAAACCTTGGTACAAAAAAACAACCAGTTTAAGATTTATTTAGTTTGTATATTATATTGTATATATTAGCTCTTTCTAGATACTGAGCACAGGTTTTACCCAGGGATTCTTCAACTGTTTGCCATCTTCCAGTAAGGACACAGGAACTTCTGGCATCACGTTACATTCAATATTTTTCCATTGAGCTTCATTAATCGGATGCATGGGTTTTTTGCCTTGACATACAAATCTTGAGCTTGTTCCATTCTACTCTACAAATATCCGGTTGGGGAATATGAGACCTTTAAAGGAAAGATGGAACTGAGTATAAAATGTTAAGATGAGGTATTCTTTTATTAATCCCTTGAGAGGGAAATGTATTCTCTGCATTTGCAGTGTCGGGAAGAATACTTTGAAAATGCAAAAAGTTACAACATACTGAATACCTGCATTAAAATGTACTTTGTAATGTATTCTGTCTTTTCAGTGTCTGTATACTAAATACTTACAGTAGAATACTTTATTTAGTTGCATCATATTACAGTGTGAAAACACGACATAGGATTAAAACAGCTTTTTGTTTTGTTTTTTAGTTTGTTATGCATTTATAAGATAAAAGAACCTTTACCACAATTAGAGAAGGAAAAATTGCATACTACCCGGTGGCAGAGTGGGTAAGACGGTAGCACACATGCCACGCTCCACATGCAGCCGGTCACAGTGTTGTGAGCTCAAATCTTGACTATGTCAATTTGCTGCATGTCCTCCCTTCTCTCTCATCTCCATTTCACACTCAGCTGTCCTGAGTCCTTTTTTAGGCCTAAGAGCTAAAAAAATTAATCGAAAATAGAGAAGGAAAATTGTAGATCCATGCACTACAAGGACTGTGTTTATATTTTCTAACTAATTACCTGTATTTTTTAAAGCCCTTTAAATTTCATGATCAAATACCAGTGTGTATTCCTCTGATTTTAGAAAAGAAACTGTATTCTGAATACCACCAAATGAAAGAATAACTGTACCAGAATACAGTTACTTAAAATGCCTAGTCTGAATATATACTGTTGGTATATGTATTCAGTTACACTGTGCCTTTGGCCCATCCTTCAACTAGTGCCACAGGGGCAATAACCTGTCAGGAGCAGTGAGCAGCTGCTGTCGCTCAGGGGCTGGTCAGGACCTGGAGGGTTTTACCCACGGTGCATGTCAAGAAAGACCGGTGACTACTCTGTGTATAGTCCTGTTGTACATCTGAATTAGATCTGGTGGTACTGGGAGGGCTAAATATGTGCTTAGGTGGTACCTTTGTGTACTTTGGACTTTTTTGCCCATGTGTTTTTTAACTGCAAATGGCAAATAAACTAAACTTAATGAACTAAATAATTTAAACAACTTGGTGTTATTTAAACTACTGATGTAAATACATAAATAACATTAAAATTATAGGCTATATCTTGTGTTTGTCAAAGCTCTACAGTGACATCTAGTGGCGCTCAGCTGAAAACAAAAATAACAAGAGAAAAGCAGAAGAACCAAAGGAAACTCATTTGCATAAGAAGACGAGTCTGGAAAAAAAAAGTACAGAGACAAAATATCAGGCTCGTGTTAAAAACCACAGCGTTGACTTGAAGGTGTTTACAGGATGTTTGAAAGGGTGTTGCAGAACAGACTGCATGGAAACATCACACCTGCACCACACGTAGACACACGCCCACATCAGCCGTTTGAGGCCCGTGGGCCCCGGGAGCCGCTCGTGTCTCCTCGTGCGCTCTGAAGAAACACGCAGAGATGTGGTGGCGCATGCGTCCGGCGTAAACTTCCACAAAGACCAGAAAATAGGCGACAAGCCACAGCACCCCTAGCATGAGGGTGACCCCTGCGCTGGGACGGGACGTGGTGACGTCACAGAGGGACGGTTCGGGCGTGAAGGTCCAGCTGTAATCGCGCTTAAAGCTGGTGAGCTCGTGAGTGACGCACGAGCTGGGGATGATGCAGAAGGCTGGAGGGAACCACTTCACCTAAAACACACACACACACACACACACACACACAAATGAGTAGTCCATTATGCATAAGCTACTAAGAGGTGGGTGAGTACCGTTACTTCAAAATAATATAGGTTGGTGATGAGCACAATGTGTTCCAAGAAATGAGTCAGGCAAAAAGTGGAAACTTGGGGAAACTAGTAGCCTAAATCTGCATAATTTGAAGTTGCTGTAATTAAGAACAAAACATTAAATTGGCCAACATCTGATATATCTGAAAGGCATATATCTCATATCTGAAGGAGCAGCTAGTGGAAAGAACAATCAGTGGAAAGAGTAACTAAGTAATTGTTAACAATATTACTCATTTGGAGCAATTCATTTGAAAAGTACAATCTATTTCAAAACATAACTTGAGATTTAGAATGTATTTTTCAGGGGACTCTTACATGTTCTTAGTGGTAGTGGCCCCGTTCCCTGGGAGTCAAACCTGAGGACCAGGAGTGCTAACCACTGTCACACTTGCACCTGGCCAGGGCTTATACCTTACACTTGGCCTGTTCTTTACAGGCCGAAGCCCCTCAAAGGACTACATTATTTTCATTATTCACTCACTCCACACCCGGTGATGGTGAGCTACTTCTGTAGCCACAGCTGCAGACTGATGGAAGTGAGGCTGCTAATCTGTGCCATCTGCCTCTCAGACTACCACCAACACTCAAATACTCACTGTTTTCATATGAGACAACGTGAGTGTAGTGTTTTGCCAAGGACACAACAACAGGCCTCTCTGATCAACACCAATCACAGAATCACAGAAAGGCAATTTGTGTCTCCCCAAAGAACAAAACAACAGTTTGCGATGCCAAGATACTGATCGAACTGGCAAACTTCAGGTCAGAGGGCAAACATCTTCGCAGCCTTTTTCAGCCTACATAGAAGAAGTTATTGATATTATTATTGTTATTATTTCTCACCACCCTATTCTTCCATCCATCCATCCATTTTCTGCCGCTTTATCCGGGGCCGGGTCGCGGGGGCAGCAGTCTGAGCAGGGACCTCCAGACTTCCTCCTCCCCAGACACTTCCTCCAACTCCTCCGGGGGATCCCGAGGCGTTCCCAGGCCAGCCGAGAGACATAGTCTCTCCAGCGTGTCCTGGGTCTTCCCCTGGGCCTCTTCCCGGTGGGACATGCCTGAAACACCTCCCAAGGGAGGCGCCCAGGAGGCATCCGGAACAGATGCCCGAGCCACCTCAGCTGGCTCCTCTCGACGTGGAGGAGCAGCGGCTCTACTCCGAGCTCCTCACCTTATCTCTAAGGGAGCGCCCAGCCACACGGCAGAGGAAACTCATTTCGACCGCTTGTATCCGCGATCTTGTTCTTTCGGTCACTACCCAAAGCTCATGACCATAGGTGAGGGTAGGAACGTAGACCGACCGGTAAATAGAGAGCTTCGCCTTTCGGCTCAGCTCCCTCTTCACCACAACGGTCCGATGCAGCGACTGCATCACTGCAGTCGCTGCATCGATCCGCCTGTCGATCTCACGCTCCATCCTTCCCTCACTCGTGAACAAGACCCCAAGATACTTGAACTCCTCCACTTGAGGCAAGGACTCCCCACCCCCCTGGAGAGGGCAAGCCACCTTTTTCCACTCGAGAACCATGGCCTCAGATTTGGAGGTGCTGATTCTCATCCCAGCCGCTTCACGCAAACCGTCCCAGTGCATGTTGCAGCACCGGGTTTGATGGAGCCATCAGGACTGCAATCGTCTGCAAACAGCAGAGATGGAATCCTGTGGTCCCCAAACTGGACACCCTCCGACCCCTGACTGCGCCTAGAAATTCTGTCCATAAAATGTGAACACAGCTCCTGCTCCGGTCATACAGGGACCGGACAGCCCTATTCTTTTTATAACTAATTGTTATTCATTGTTTTTACATACTTACTTGCTTGGCCACTTGCAGAGGAGAGTACTGGGAACCCTTGGGGCCACAGTGAGGCAGCAGAGGTTCTATAGTACAAATTACTATTGTCTCCTTGGGCAAGACACTTCACCTACCTTGACTAGTATAAATGTGGTGTGTGCATGAATGTTTGCCTGTCAACACCACATGTTTTTACAGTACTTTACTAAAATGTTATGGTCTGTAACTGTATTAGGTCCCCATCATTTCCAATGGGCGTGGTTGACAGTTGAATTACCCAATCAGAGAAATGCATGGTCAATTTGTGTGACATATTTGAGAGACGCGTGCCACACATGATCAACTGTAACGGACAGTTGTTTGAGGTGCTTTTTCTGGTTCCAGAGCATTTTGCATTTGAAGGAGGGACTGACTCGCAGACAACACAAATAATTGGTTGTGGTCAGAGGGGCCGATGGCGCAGGTTCACAACCACGTTCCCATTGCCCATTACGCACAAAATTGTATAGCAACCTCCTCAAGAAAAGTGTGTCAGACTAATGCTACTATTAAACAAAGAATTACCTTAAAGTCCACACCGATGCTTGCAGATGTTGTTGGGAAGTCCTGCAGCCAGGGCACCATCACCTCCACAATGTGAAACACAACATAGTCCAAAGCCACTATTAAAGCAATGGCAGCAAAATATAATGTCACCACGATTAGGGTGATCAAACACGAGGTGCATTCACGACCGGAGAGTTTACACCTTTTCAACGTACTTAGAGCTGTATTGTCTGATATTTTGGTTTTCTGATAAGGATTGTCAAATTGCACCGATGTTAGGTAGAATTTCAGATATTGTGCCGATTCATAAATGAGTAAAGCTACAAAAATGGCTGCAAGAATGCGATTCGAAAGCAGTTTGCAGTCTTTAAGTGTATCCCTGATGTAAGAAAAGTTTACATGGATTTGCCCAATCATCCTTGCAAACCTGTTCCTAACTTCAGACACATCGATGTTAGTGTAATGATTGAAATTCCTTAAATTGGTGACAATATTCAAGTCTTCTTTTTTAACTTTGATGGTTTCCTCCACTAAATCGTGCTTGGCTTTGTTCAGCGGCTCAGACGAGTTGAGCAAAGTGCGCGTGAATCCTTCTGCTGTGCATTTTAGTATAAAAACTACCGTTCCTATATTTGCGCTAATGTTAGGCACCACGTTGACCACTAGGAGGAGAAAAGAGGCAGAAATCAGGAGTTTGCGTCCTTCTTTGGTGCACACAGTGGGTAGGATCATGGTCAGGACGCAGCGCAGAGGATGACAGAGGACGCACACTACAAACATGGTGGCGCTGTAGATGCATGAGGTCAGGACAGATGCATGGTGGGAGTATTTGAGGGTGCTGCAGAGCCAGTTGTAAAGAAGGGATCCGGTGGTGATGGATAAAGTTGAGCAGAGGGAGAGGAGAGTGAGGAGGTGCAGGCCGGATGGAGCAGGAGAGCAGTAAATTGTCCATAAGTAACAAAATAAACTGCCCAAAGTCCGTCTGCAAGAATCAAGGATGTCCCTGGAACATAAAACATATACACAGATACAGTATTATGTCTAGATGACAATTGTAGTACTTGGATTACACAGTTTTGTTTTGTTTTGTTTTGTTTTGTTTTGCTACACATAATATGTAATTTGAACCAGAATGTGTCACACGCTCTAATATTTTGTTGGAACGTCTTTAGCTTTGATTACAGCACACATTCTCTATGGCTTTGTTTCAATAAGCTTCTGCAATTTTAAAAGATGTATTTCCATTCAGTGTTTCATTATTTCTAACCACTTGATCTTGTGTTGATGATGGAGAGAGTGACCACTGCACAAAGCCTTCTCCAGCTCAAACACTCTCACTGGGGTTCAGATCTGGAGTAGATTAGCTTCTCCTCAGATGTTTTCTCTGATCGATGCTAATGATTTAACCCTTCATAAACACACTGACATCTTTTCCATGACCATGGGATTTGTCTTTCCACATTGTTGTTTCAGAAATTACAAGCCACTTGCTGCATCATTTGGGTTTCATTCAGCTGCTCTTTTTCAGCAACCTTTTTGGGGGTGTTAGTCAGTGTATTTGTAGCACATTTTATGAACAGAATAAACACTTAAAAAAGTGTACATGCACAACAAACTGTGAACCACCTGGTTCTGATGAGAAAATGAAATCAGTTTAACAAGCCTTGAACTGGTTTAAATCCTATCTTGAATTGAGACAACAATGTTTTGAAGAATTTAATCTGGATGTTCCCCAAGGGTCAATTGTGGGCCCAATATGGGCTGTCAAATGTATGCCAATTATTTACTGTATGTAGTTGCAGAGACTCAGGCCTCAGAACTGTTAAACAGATAGTTAGTTGGTACATCAACGTGAAAACTGTTTTAAAACTAAAACCGTTTCTATGTGTTTCTCTCTGAAGAAAAGAAAAACATTAAGACATTAATTAATTTAAAATCCAGATTTCTCAACATGAGATAGAGGAGGTGAAAGAATACACCTCCTCTATTGATTAACAAATGTGACCTGTCAATCACGCCCATCTGAGAGATATCATTCTGGACTTTTCAGGCAAAGGTTAGATGGTGAGCCACCACCAGGAAAGGTACATATTACACCTTTATTCTTAATATGACCAGGACTCATTCACTGGTAAAATGCTTGTAAATAAACTGAACTAATGGCTTTTCCACCATGCATAACATTTTATTCATTTATTTTATTTATTTAACATTTATTTATCCAAGTAGGTCGATTGAGAACTAATTTTCATGTACAAAGACGACCTGAGAATTGTAAGAAGCTTTGTATTTTGTAAGACAGTTTTTACTTCAACTGTATACACAAGAAGAAAAGGGGTGTTTCTCTTTCAAGTTCAGAACATTCCACATCACACATCATAATAACCTTTTTTCTTTAGGTTCAGAGGGAAAAGAAACACTATGTTTTTTAATGATTATCCACTTCAGACAGCTTATATCATGCTCTATTCTGATCAGTGACAGATCTAAATGAATTCACGTGATGTTGTTTTCACACCTGACAAAGACGTGTCAACTTCCTTTTGAATTAAACATACTGTATGTTGAATTACACATAAACTATATGATGTTTTACTTTATTCCTGTCATCATGCTGAACATTTAGTGTAAATACTTACACACTAAGTATTTAGCCTATTTCAATTTTATTATAGAAAACTAAATTTGTATGCATGCCTTATGCATTATTTATTATTATACTATTATTATTCATTGTTTCACGTTGCATCACATCGTCCACGCAACTTCCTAGTTTGTCAATTGTGTTCACTCACAACGGCAAAAAATATTTTCTCATTCTGATGCCATCATTACGTCTAACTTTAAGTTTAATTAATTTTGTGGTTAATATTGATTATAAAAAATGAATCAACTGACATTAGTTGCTCAGTGAATGTCAAAAGTTTTCCTGACCAAGTAATAGAAATGCAAGACTTTTACATATTTCCCCAACAAGTGCATGTGTTTGTCCACACACATTTATTACATTTTCTTTCTTTCTTTCTTCATTCATTTATTTATCCATTGATTTATCTTTGTTTATATTAGTCTGCGATAAATATATGGGAATTCTCCTCCGATCAATTTGTTGCACATATGTACAAAGCTAGCAATTTGTATGGCAAAAATCTGATGTTGGCAAACATTTTATATAAATATATATATACCTTTTTAAATATTTTAATTTAGTATTATTCTAATCTAAATGAAATGAAACTCTTACCTGAAAGGTGCGAGAGCCGTGAGATGAACAAGCTTCATCTTCTCTTTGACTTTGAGGATCAGATCCAAAGAGGAAGTGTCACTCAGAGTCACAGTGTCGTTCTCGTGATAAACATGACACAGAGTCATATGAATGACGAATAGCACGTTTGAAATATACGGGACCAAAATGTCTTTTCTTCAGTGTTGCAAAATCACAATACTGACTAATATTTTTACTTTTAGAGTTTTGAAATCACAAAGATATTTTTAAATCAGACTAATAATAGCTGCAGTTGAGGGTTTTGAATAATTTAATAAGAGAAACCAGCCGTTCCCAAGTCTGTTGCCATTCACACTGCGACGCAGGTGAGCACTCGCAATAATGACCAAAGCAGAGATTTATTTCAAGGTTTAAAAATCACAGTCAAATACACATTCATTGGTCAGTGTTCAGTCACAACAATAAAATCACTGTTTGAATCGTAGCTGCATTTAAAGTGTCATCAAAGAGCAGTAGATATCAGCGTAATCAGGTTGTAATGTCATTATAGTTCACAAATATACAAATATGTTAGTGAAAATTATTTTTTTCAATACATTCATTGTAGCTTTTTTAAAGGCACTTGCAAAATATAGACTTCAGACTGATATAATAATAAGTTTAACTACAGAAATCAAGTAAAAATCCTACTTAGCCTTCAAGTGTTTTAACTATACAGTGTTATTGTACTGTTTCATTTCATTTGAATTGACAAATGTTGTAGTAAAATAAAAAAACTATGTGGTCCAGATCTCAGTATTTTGTCAATAAAACACAATAATAACTGTAAAATAAACCAGGGCTAAACCAGGGCTTAATCCGGTCAGTCAAGACTACTGTGTATGCTTTTCTTATGCTAAACAAAGCAGTATTTTACTTTTCTCTCCGAGTTGCTATGCCTCTTGGTTCAGACCGGGCCGTTCTGTGTGGCATTTCCATGTTTCACCCCATGTCTGGGTGGGTTTCCTCCGGGTGCTCCTGTTTCCCCCATCAACCCAAAACACACACACAACAGGTAAAATCCTCCAGCTACAGTCCTGACCAAGTCTTGCACAAAGATCTGGAGATGTGTCCTCTGCAAACACTAATGATATTCCACAGCGGCATTGACGGACGGGTCAAATGCAAAGGACAAATTGTGTACCTTGATTAAAAACTAAAACTGGAAAGAAATACACAATTAAGAGACGTGTACAAAAAACTGGCTGTAAGTGGATCTGCAAAAAAACTAAGAAATTATGTGAAAATATTTGTGTCCAAGTTCTGCATTCTGCATTCTAACAGAAAGAAGGAGGGACTGGTGTGGTGGACTAAGACTTACCGGAATGACTCAGGACTTAACAGGGCTAAATCAAGTGTAAAACAAATATAAATCATGACTAATCAAGCTCTAAACCAGCTCTAAACCAGCTCTAAACCAGCTCTAAACCAGGACTGTAGTGAGTATCAACATAATGAATCTTAGAGAGCAGTCACACTTGTACCTGTTTGGTCCCGATTTGAACCCAGATTAATTCTGACATAGACTCAATTGTTGTTTTAGTCCTTGTTTAGCCCTGGCCCTGTCCATGCTTATTTCCTGGTTTTCTCCTAGTTTAAATGTGGAGTTTGTGCGTGTATTTCAGAAGTGCGCCCCAGCAATCTTTTCCAGATGTCCATTCACACCATTGCTTTTCCTGCGGCTTCTTTCATCCAAAAATGTCCTTGTTTCTCTTTCGGTGTGTCCATACGTGCATTAGTGTTGGACCTTCTTCTCATGGACGCTCGTGCTCGTCCTTCAGAGCATCGTGTTTCCGGCGAGTGAATGCTGGATGCTGGTGTTCGCTGCAGTGGTGTTCCTGGGATGGGCCCAATCAGGATACGAGCTGAGGTCAAACATGGCCAGGCCCCACGTGTTCATGGCCAGAGACACACACAGGATGCCCAGGATGTTCATGACGAAGCCCGTCTTCACCTAGAGGAGCACAGAAGTGGTACATAGTGGTGTTTACCAAAGGTGGTCAGTCCTGAAGTAAATTAAGATGATTAACCCCAAGCTTCTTACTGTTTCATACATTTCTCCATTGTAAAATCCATGCTCCTGGTGGAATGTGTAAATTGATAAACAATATAATAACAAAGGTGTGCGAACAAGAGCTGGAATAAACAGGAACTACAGAGTGAAAAGGAGCATGGCGGCTTTGGGTCAGTCGGCGCTCTCAGGGATGCCTCAGGGATGTTTCGAGAAAGTAAGAGCAGGTTTTGAGCATACCATATCTTTTATCCGGAGATGTCCCGATGCAAAAGCGATGGAGTTTGGAGGAGTGGACACTGGCAGCATGAAGGCATAGGAGCAGCCCACAGTGGCAGGTATCATGAAGTAGAGCGGGTTCACCGACACCCGAATCGCCTGCAAAAATATAGTAGATGTTTATCATTGACTGAGATTTGGGAGCTAGACCATGCCTCAACCTCCTACTCCTCCAGCAACTCTTTAACCACACCTCTAATTACCCAGAAGCCCTATTTATACAGGCCTATCCCAGCATGTCTGGTTGTCTCTGCTCTCTCGACCCCACCCTCCCACCCCACGTCTCTATCATCTTCATCTTAAGGAGGGGGGGTTCTGAATCTCACCAGTTCAGCGATGACAGGTAAGAATATGATGATGGTGGCGGTGTTGGAGGCGAACTCGGTGAAGCAGGCGAGGAAGGCGGTGATGAGCATGACAGCTGCAGGCGGAGGGACCTGCGCCAGAGGCTCCAGGTGTTCCCCGATCCACGAGGCCAGACCAGACTCCTGCCAAACAACACAAGACAGGGGTCAGAAAGAGTAGAAGCTCAAGAGATCGCCTGCAGACGAGGAAGCTCTGTTTAAGGGATTGTTATGGAGACAGTCACTCCTAGTTTCTGTGGAAATGCACAAATGTATTTGCCTTTTGGACAAATAAACTTTGCATCTGACTCAGAAGATTGTGGCGGACACACACCAGCGCTTCTGGACTAAATACTGTCTCCCAGAGGTGGTAGAGTAGTACAATTGTATTTAAGTGAGAGTAAAGTTACTTACTTAAGTACAAGGCTAAAGTGAATATCACAGAAATTGGAGTAACTTTAATAGGCCACAGTCAGAAGCTAAAAGGAGCCCTAGAATTAGGATTTCGTTCCCACAATCTGGGCAATGAATATGGAATGACGGGTTTCTAAAAAGTTGTGAATTTCGAAAATTATGAGTGTTTTTACTATGTCTGTATTTCTAAGTCAATGAAGATAATCGACTGGGACTTCAGGAATGTGTAGAAAGTAGTAATGCAGATGACTTGGGGAAAAATCATTGTCGCATGTCTAATGGTTACAAGATGACGGGCTGCCAAAAAGTGGTATACACCTCAATATGTCCAAATTTAGATTCAAATACTGCAAGGTTGTTCATGGAGAACTTTTTGACGAAGATTCTTCATATATTTGGGCCCCAGAAAAACGTTTCAAAAAGTAGTGCCCAGATTGTGGGAACGGAACTGAAAGATACAGCTCTTTGACTGTGGCCTATAAGACACAAAATCTAGTATTTTCAATGGATAGACCACAAACATGAGACAAACTAAATTATTTATGAAGAGCAGAGCAAGAAACACAAATGTTCAAATAATTTAATCAAAGCTTTAGCCACTTGTAGATTTACTTTACTGACTCAAGTATCTGAGTACTGCCAACCTCTGCTGTCTCCTGCCATCTGGACGAAGGTACCCGATGCCTCGAATGAAGATGAGGCATTACATCCTCAGTTCCATACAGCTGCTCAATAAACTGGAATCTTAGGTCGTACTCTGCTCTACCTGATTCTGCTGCAGCCTCTAAGACTTTCTTACCTTGTGTAATGAGTTGGTGTGTTCTCGTGTGCAAGACAAATTCACCTCGGGGCAATAAAGGTTTCATTCAGTCTCTCAAATGCAAGTTTCATTTCCTTTTGACTATCCGCATTACTTTCAGAACTAAACGTATAACTTATTTTACCTCAGATTTGCAAAGTTTAGTTCTTCACTTGTTGATTCTGCAGGAATATGTGCTGTTTCTTGCAACAGCGTGCAGTCTTGGCAGGTCAAGTTCACACACTCTCCTGTCTGCATACGCAAGTAAATGAATGTTTGTGTCAATATGAGTGTGAATGAGTGAACGATTCCTTGGTGTGAAGCAGTTGTTCTAAAACGTTTTCAAAATCGACCCCCGCCCCCCTCCCCGCTCTTTAAAAACAAGACTAAAGGCGTGTAAAGGACGCCACCAAAAACATGTCACACACGTGTTTTTAACAGAGGCACATGGAAAGGAAGTGATGTAAACAGAGTTGGAGCTGTGGCTCGTGTTGTGTTTGTGGAGGTTCTCAGATGATAAAGTGCTTTATAATTAGATGCAAACAGCACATTGAAGTTTAATTATGATTCCAATTATTGATGTTGCACTTAATCTATACTGAGGCAAACATAATTTAGTCTGACTTCAACTACTAAACCTTCAAGTTTATAAAGGCTAACCAGCTGTGTGTTTACCAGAGAAAGTCAGTAATAAGGTAAATTTAGCTGATTGAAACCCCAGGAAGCGTTCTTAAATGTATGTATTTTTAGGATGTTTTAAATGCGTTAGTAAAGTAAATAATAAGTTTGGACCGCTGCAAATGAACTGTGTTTCATGTTTTTAAGCGTCTTCACGTTGGTGGTTTACCTCGCAGGCTTTGGCCATAGCGAAGCCTCCTCCCAGCAGCAGAATAATGTTCCAGGGAACCGAGTCCTGGGCCTTTTTCCACGACAAAAGAGGAACGTACGGAGTGTTGGAGGCTGAACAGAAATGAGACAAAGCAAAGATTTACTCCATTGGATAAAGACCGTGTGAAGTGTCCGACACGGTTTGTAAAAAACGCTCTCTCTGAACTCTGTGTCCTCCAGTGTTTGTTTGATCAGCTGCTGAGGGGCATAGAACAAGACTCCTCACTGATGCTGTAGTTGAAGCTTTTAAATATCATGAACCCATTTTAGTCCTGATTTACTTCCTGAATTTATCCTGGGTTTGTTTTAGGTTATTCCTGGTGAGACCTGGTTTAGTCCTGGGTCTAGTACTGTTTTAGTCCTGGTCCAGTCATGGTTTGTTTCAAGTACCGGTAGATCAGACCTTGTTTAGTTCTGGTTCACTTCATACTTGACAGATTAGTTCAAGTTAAAGTTGTGGTTTAGTCTGAGTTTAATCTGGGTTTGGATCTGGTCTTCTGTTACTTAGACCTGCTGTAGTCCTGGTTCAGGTCGGCGTTCAGACTTGGTTTAGTTTTGATTTCACACTTGCACGTTTAAAAATAATGTAAAATATACATCAAAATTACAATTAAACCAGGATTAAAACCAAAACTAAACATAGACTACATCAGGACTAGGACAAGACCAAACCGTGTCCACATCTGGAATAAAATGGGTTCAATTTAGGACCAAATAGCAACCAAACTAACGCTTTAAGTCAATTTGTTCCTGGAAAAACCTAACGACCTGATCTCCATAGTCACTCACACAGCAAAGCTCCAGATTACAGTCATCACACAAACACAGTACTGTGGTCTAATCTACATCATTAACATTCTCTGGATTATTTCTAGCATTTAGCTGAGGTAATATGACCCGAAGGTTATTAAATGTGTATTAACTAAAATACCTTATATAACTAAATTGATTTTGTCTATACATATATACATGTTTCGTAAAAATGACAATAGGGAAAAGTAGAAGTACCATATATAGGATAAAAGTAATAATCTACAATGAGTATAAAACTAGGACTTTGATCTTGTCCAGCATTATATGGATCTATAGGTTGGTAGTCTTATTAGAGTGTCCAGAATGAAGTTGAATTAAATAATTGCATATTACCATGAGGGTCAATCCACCAGCGCAGAGAGGGTTTCTGTGATGGGAAGAAGAACAGGATGGACACGATGATGACGCCAGTGACTGCATCTGAAACATAGCTACAAAAACACACCAAGGCACAGTCAATACATAAATAATATAAACTTAACGATTAAACTGTCATCCGACGCAGTCAACAAATTACGCTTCAAAGTTCATATAAATACACTCTCTCTCCCCTCTGTATTGTTGCCATTTCAGCTTTATTAGACTCCAACTCTATATGATTGTGTCAGAATTAAAATGCACAACAGATTAAAAAAAAAAAACCTCCAGCTGCTGTAGTACTGACCAAGCTGAGCTGAGGATCTGGAGCTGTGTCCCAGAGCGCAGTGCGGCAGATGCCCCTGACCGGTCGCCCCGGCGACAGAAGGAGGGGTCAAGAGAGAATGAATTTCCCTCAATTCATAATTTATTTTATTGACCTTTTTTAACCAGAAAAGTCCCCCTGAGATTAAGGGGTGTGCTGGCCACATGTTTTTAGAGGAAACCTTCACAGACACAGGGAAAACATGCAAACTCCACACAGAAAGGACAAAACTGAATTAATTGTCACCCGATTAATTCCTAACCTAAGTATTTCTCAACCACATTCACATTTTCTGTCCCTTTATTGCATCGTTGATATGTTTACCTGCAGGAAATACAACTTAAATTAAAGGTGGCGCGGCCAGGTATAAGTCATGATTTAAAACAGAGTGGACACAGTCCTTGTATCATCGCAGAGAAAGCAGAGAAACATAGTTTTCGATGCACAGTTTGCAATCGGAGCGTCTGTTGCATCGACAGATTTTGAAAAACAAATCTCTTCCAACGTATCTATAAACTCAAACTCAAAGAAGAAGCCTACGGGGCCATCCATTTAGTATGTACCATCTAGGGGAGGACGGGGGGTCAAAAATGGTCCAATTCTTAATTATGTACACAGTGTTTGAAAATGCGTAAGGGGGGGCGTGTCTTAATCTTACGCACAGCCTCCGTGATAAGTTGACAGCTATGCATCTGTCTACGCACGGAGACAAGCAGGTGGTGAATCATTTTGAACTATTTTACTTTTTTTTATTCAAGTTACAAAACAAGCACAAATGAAAACTTACCCATTTTTAAAAAACACTGACCAGCCACTGACAAACTTGGGATCTCTTGTGAACAGAAGAATCGCAAAAAGCACAAAAAAGAAAGAGATTGCGGCTTCTGCAAAACTGAAAAAGATAAGGAAAAGTGAATGCAAATGAAGAGAAGTATTCACAGAGGCTACAGCGAGATCTGAAGACATACAGGAGTCCTCACTTTATGGGCCCGAGCTTTTTGTAATCTTCCACGATCATGGCTTTGGCCCTGGCCTCCGCTTTGGCCCTGTGGTCCTCCCTTTTGAAACACAACCTGACGGACAATAGCAAAACATGTTTATTAGGTTTTAATATACTGGGCTCTTTGAATATTTTAAAAAGCTTTAAAAATTCAGCTTTTTTCTATGGGGGAAGCAACTAAATGTTTCTAATTTACAAAGTCACCTTAGACTTAGTCATCTAAAAAAAAGTATAATAACTACACTTTTATCAATAAAGCATGAACAAAAACTAAATTATAATAATATTGATAATTGAATGATTCCAGTTTAGCAACTACTTTATTACTACAATAACTTTAACTCTCAACCCTAACTCCTTATTAAGAAGTTACTAAGCCTGAATCGTTCTTAATTCACTATTTATTAATCATGAATTAAATCTTAGTTCATGCTTTATCAAGGCTAATTGAGGTGTAGTTATTGTACTAAAGTGTAATAAAGACTTTGATTAAATACAGAAATATTACTACTTGTTATCACAGAGAAGATGCAAAACTTGATCACACTTTTTTGTGGAAACAGAGAAATTGCAAAAGAACTTTATTTTGACAAATTTAAAACAAATTCATCATTCAGAACTGCGCTCCATATTAGTTTTAAACTTTACCGCATGTTCAATCCTCCGTAGAGAAATGAAATCCAGAGCCAGCTCACAATCAGGAAGAGCAGCATGAGCGGGAAGGCAAAGGCAAACCACGAACCAAAGTTTATGAGGTCACAATTGGGGAAATAACTGCAAAACAGGCAAATATAAAAAAATCCTTTTGTTATTTCATCTTTTACTACTACAATTACTACAACTACTTACTACTTCTAACTAACTACTACTTCTACTACAACTCCTACTACAACTACTCCTATTACTTACAAACTTCTATAACTCAGAATGCATAAATGGAATGATCATAATATCAGAGGTGGAACGTCTGGTAAATAAAAGGACATTATCTATTTCTTTGGACGTCTCACAAAAACATTTATTTTATTTTTACAATGGAAACCTTTACCTTTACCTACTACTACTACATTACATTATATAATTAATTAATTATTGAATTAATTATACACACACACACACATATATAGGTGTATATATATATATATATATATATATATATATATATATATATATATATATATACATATAGTGTGTATAATATAACAATATCTGATTTAAATCTTTCAAATCAGAAAAAAACATTTACATACACACCAAAATCTGATCATCATCTGATTTATGGAGTTGTCAGGTTATGGAAATATCACATCAACAGTTAAAGTTGTCAGATGTTCAGGTTGTGAAGGGGAAAATTATACTATATTTAACTAATGTGACAAAGACAACAGAAAGTGTTGTTCATTGTACTTCTATTTGTCTATTTGTTGACACACCAAACAATTTATATTATTATCTGATAATTCTATTCATCTGGTTATTACTGCATGAAAATGAGACACTTTTGCATGGTTTCTTCTCACCATAACAGTAACTTAAACCTAAAACTGGTTGTCACCTCTTGAGTTGTCCGATGAGGATGAGGTTTGGGGCGGTGCCGGTCAGAGTGGCCGTTCCTCCGATGCTGGCCGCGTACGGGATACAGATGAGGAACCCTTTCCACACTTTCAGCTGGTACCGCGCCTCCGACTGGATCTCTTCTGCGGTCCGTGTTTCGGGGGGCTCCGACGCATCCTCACTGGAAAGAAGCACATACATTCCAAATGTCCTAAACATAAATATAAAATAAAAAATGTCCAAAATGTTCCTTAAGATTGCCTTACATATCTATTGACAGTATTTGTTTCTCCGTCGGCAGGGAGGGAAGCGAAGTCAGCTTGACAGTGGAAGGACCTGAAAAAACCATGACAGGGTTAAAGACCTTTGGTACATTTAATGCTCGACTTAAGCAACTACTGTGTCAATAATCAATAAGCAAAAGAACATTGTCTAACTTTGTCGGATTATATATTAAAGACACAAGTGAAAGAACATGTTAAAAGCATTTGAACGAACAAGCGTTTCTGTCTGATCTGAACCATAGTGACATTGGTTTTACCACTAGTATTCCAGAACCCAACACAGCACTGGACCTGCTATTACTAATAAACATGCTCCTATTAAAATAAGGGGTCAAAAATAAGAATAATCCCTGGTTCTGTCCAGTCATCGCAGCATTAACTCGAGAGCACAACATGAACTGGGAAAAAGCCACGGCAACCAAATCAGCAGCCGATTGGCAGCAGTTTTGTCATAAGCGCAATAAACATGTCTCTACTGTTCCTAAAGCCAAAACATCTTACGACCTCCAAACTTTCACTGAATCACAGGGCAAATCTGCAAAATGTTGGCAAACTGTTAAAAACTTATTGCAAAATTCTGCTCTCTCTTTACCAAATTAAATTATTAAAGATTCAATAAGTCTGACAACAACAAAAAATATTTTTGATGCGTTTAATCAACACTTTGCTGTCTATTGCTTAAGCCCTCTACACAGTATGAAGTATTAAATATGTTGCTTTCTATAAATCCAAAAATGTCCCCTCTCAAACTTTCAAACCTAGGTTGCGATTGTTATCAGCTTCACTCATTTTGAATTGTTCGACTCATGTTTTTAGATTCAAACTGAAAGTATCCCATTACTAAACTGCTATTGTTCTCTCTTTGCACAAAGGAGGCCAGAAAAATGATTTAATCATTTCTGTCCAATCTCCAAACTATCCTGTCTAGCAAAAGTCTTGGAAAAGCTAATAAGTGACCAGGGGCGTTCATTCTTAACCAAATATTTCATTTTAAATAGTTACCAGTCTGGATTTAGACCAGGGCCTAGTACTATCACAGCTGCTCCCAAAGGTATAAATGATATTGCTATTGCATTGGACAATCATGAAGACTGTGCTGGTGTTTTTGTTGATTTCTCAACTGTGGGTCAGCCATGTAATAGAAGTGATGTAGTCTATGATTTTGGTATTGATCACTGATGCTTCACTGTTATTACCCTCGCGACACTTCAGTCCTTTCTCTCCGTGACGACCTGCACAGACTTTACACTCCTCTTTCCCTCTTTACTATGGGGAGCAGGCAAACAGATGAGCGAGCGGATCAGGGCCACTGGGAAAACAGCCACATCATCTAGTTCTGCTGGTGTCAAGCTACAAAATGTATTTTATTTGACGTTAATCAGCCTCATATTCAACGAGACAGATACAAAAGAGAGAATGAATGGAAGTACAACTAATGCAAACAACACACAAAAGCGCCATGAAGTCAAACTTGTTCTTGCAAAAGACAAACGTTATACATTTTGAAAGTGTAATGTCTGTTATGTTTACAATATATCTGTTCTGGGAAATAACTACATGGACATGGTACAGCCACTTTAAAATCCCTATAATAATGTATCTTAATAGAAACAGTATTATCTCAGAGGGACCTTCCTGGTTAAATAAAGGTCAATAAAAAATAAATTGATTTGAGCATATTTTGGCTTGTTAAGGAAAATAAATTCAAGTCAAAATCCACATAAAATCAACTTTCATAGCGCCTGAAATGACTACAAACAGTTGTGTGAATAAAAAGGAACATATGATGGATTTTGGGCCCAAAATGTAAACTATCAGTCAATATAACAATTACAGTGTCAGGCGTAAGTGAATACCATTAATGATGTCGTTCTCAGGCTCTTCTTTGCCTTTGCATTTGCGTTTGAGCGTCTCCATGTCCCCAAACAGACTCTCCAGAATGGCGTTGGCGATCGGCAGCATCATGGCTGTTGTGGCTGTGTTACTGAGCCACATGGACAAGAAGGAGGAGGTCATCATCATCCCCAGAATCAGCCTGTGCAGAAGAAAGGCAGGGTAAGACGTGTAAACCAATTCAGAAGAAAGTGTTGAATGAAAGACAATCCAACATGCACACAAGACAATGTGTGCCACAATGAAAACTTACAGTGCTTACAGTTACTCTGAACTTCTTAAATATCGCTCACTCCAAGTTACAGTCGCAAGATTAATTGCAATCATAATTTCAATGGTTGCGCTCAATCTGTGAAGAGGCCACTGGACGAATGAGGAATTACACCAACTTAACAGTAAAAATCATAAATAGTTAATAAATTCCCCCCACAAATGTAATTGCGGATTTTAATTAAATTTAAAGTAGACCAAAAAAAATATTTTTAAAAAATCCAATCATATTTCCTGTATGTTTTTATCTGTTTGTTACATTAGGAGATTTATTTTTCTTAAATGTTTGACTAGGAGAGAATCACCAGGCGGGCTGAACTCCGACGATGCTCAGGACTTTCAGTGCAATTCTCCGGTGCAGGCCCCACTCCTCGATGGACGACGCCATCACCAGGCCGCTCAAGAACAGGAAGTTAGTCTCTAGGAAGTACTGAGGGCACACTTTTTTAGACGTAAGGATGCCCAGAGTGGGAAACAGACACACAGGGAGCATCGCCGTGACCGCTAAAGGAAGGGCCTCCGTGCACCAGAACGTAGCCATCAGAACCACCACATATAGGCATTTTCCCTCCTGAAAAGCAGAAAGAATAATGAAATAATAATACATAGAGGTGGGTATAAGTAAGACTACTGTTATTTATTTTTATTTTTTTGCCAGAGGATAGACACACTAAAAACAAAATCATATCTGAACAAGAAACAGAAGTGGGTAATTTAGATCATATTATGAATGTTGTTTGGAAAATGTGCAACATTTTAATATTGTGTATATCATTTATAATAAATAATGCTACAAAAGGAGCTTAATAACAATGTTTATGAAACAAAGCTATGTTGTAAACTTTCAAGTCAGACAAGTTGATCTGTAGAGCACAATTCATACACAAGGCAATTCAAAGTGCTCCACACAACAGGAAAAAACAGTTTAAGACCTAAAGAGTGCAAATAAAATCCTTTCAGTCATATGCACAGCTAAACAAAACTGATATGAACATTGCAAGAGTAGAACCTGTCTCACATCTTCAGAAAGACTGTTCCAGATTTTGGCTGCATAAAACTGAAACGCAGTACTGCGGATCAGACTGCTCTTCTTTTGGAGAGGCTTTATGACCGTAGTTTTCAAAGAGATTGGGAATGTTCCAGATTGAAGCGACATGTTAACTCTGGTCAGCACAGACTTTAGAAATCTGGTGGGTAACACATCGAGGCAGCATGTAGATGAACTCAGGTTGGTGATGATCTCCTGGACAGTTTTGTCAGTTACAGGTGCAAAGTGAGTTAGCTCTAAGTGTCTTGGTGGTTTTAGGGTTTTTACTTGCATTGTGTAATTTATAGCATTTGAATGCCCTCTAATTTGTCATTAAAGAATAATGCAAACTCATTACACTTGGATGTGGAAATGAGTTCTAACGGCAGCTGAGCTGGAGGGTTTGTTAATCTGTTTACTGTGGCAAACAGGACACGCGAGTTGTTACTGCAGCTTCCAATAATTTCAGAAAAATATATTTCCCTATTCAGTTCTACATAAAATGAGGTTGTACATGTACAACTTCTCTCTGTAAATCTATTTCTGAATTTGGAGCTTCGCACCATTTCTGTTCGGCCCGGTGGCACTCCCTTTTCTGTGCCCTGACCGAATCATTTCTTCATGGCGCCTTCTGCTTATTTTAACAATTTTATCCTTCATAGGGGCAGTGGTGTCCAGAACATTCAAGTAAAAAATCATTGGCATTAGAACATGAAACATTTTCAGAGTTGATCATTTCCATAAACAATGCACCTGTGCCATCATTTGTGTGTCTCCTCTGAACAACTGCAGGACCAGCCTGTGGTTTGGAGATATTTCAGCTCTTTTGTGAATAAATAAGACGTTACCATTATCGGGATACCACAAAAACAAGACATTCAGTTTTGTCGACCCATTTATCACTTAGACTTAGACTGCAAAAACGTTTAAGTAAGGATAGAGTTATGCTGTAAAATGTATGGTGCCTTTAAACGACTCAGAGACGTACAGGTTGATGCCCAGTGTGTCTGTGTAAGTCCCCCTGTCATTCCTCAGACAAATCAAATACAATAACGCATTCACTTTATGCAGCGCTTTATGACTTTTTTTCACATTTTCATTGGCTCCTCAGACTTGGCTGTGTATTTGAACTTCTTTATATTGCCACAGCTGTGAATTCCCTCAATTACATAAGGACACAACAACACGCAATGCACTGACAGAGCGAGGATGGAACCACAAACCCTCTGTATAGAACTATGAACCGTCTTCACAAATACAACGATCACAAGCATTTATGTTTCTCTCACAAGATGGACAGTTTGCATAGAAGATTATACGCGCTTCTTACTCATTAACTAGAACATTTTAACTCTTTGTTTCTCTGATGATGCAAGCTCCGTGTTCCACATCTTACACAACCGCCACATGAACTCTTTTCTGTGGAATGTGTCTCGACAGATGAAGTAGGCCTCCATCTTTGTCATTTAAAGTGTTGAACATAATTGACTGTTGTCTTTT
Source organism: Eucyclogobius newberryi (assembly GCF_026437365.1). NCBI lineage: Eukaryota > Metazoa > Chordata > Actinopteri > Gobiiformes > Gobiidae > Eucyclogobius > Eucyclogobius newberryi. The sequence goes on along the minus strand of NW_027315801.1, from coordinate 12,812,629 downwards.
CTTTCTGTCCTTTCTGTCCAAGATAAATTTGTTCAATTAGGAGACAATTAGGGCTTATTTTAGTCTGGACTCTGGAGTTTTAGGTTGAAATTGATGCACTTCACCCACCTTATGTTATGTTCTGTTATGTGACATGTTTGTGAGGGATTGTTTTAAAGTTTCTCATGTTGAACCAACATAAATCCCAGAATCGCACTGACAAATTGTTCAGTGTTAAATTAGCAGGCCAATTAATTATATATTTTTTGACTCATCAATTTGACGTAGGTTTGATGAGCCATCACACCTTAAATAAGGCTTGGATCATTAACTGTATGTTTGTGTCACATTAAGATTTGTCTAAATTTGCAGGAACAATGAGGCCTGCTTCTTTTGAGCCGGTTCAGCAGGAAAAACAAAAATGTCTGAACAGTTTTAAACAGTGTTGTAAATGTGGACTCTTTCTACACTAGCAAAACATATAGATTAATTGATCTGTGTTGCTAATATGGGCTACTGCAGTACAACCAGCATCTCAAATTCCAGCATTAAAGACTGCAAGCCATTGGTCAATAGTCATATTTGGTTTCAACAATATTAAGTTGTCAAAAGGATCCAAAATCAGATTGTAAAATACTAAACAAGCATTTAATCGATGAATATTGCTCATAAAATTTCCCCATGTGGGACAATAAAGGAATATCTTATCTTATCTTAAAAGAGTCAGTTTTACATTAGAATAATCTTGAGCTTTACCAGAATTATTAGTGTTTTTTTTATTAAAGTGTTCCTTGGAATCAAAGTCGAATTTGAAATGTTAATATTTTTAAAAAAATAAAACAGTTTCTTCATTCACTGACTTGGCTTTGCTTCTCCAAGACTTTAACAAGGCAGAACCACTTCCAGCTTCTTCTACTTCACATTCCCCCGCTCACCTTGTCCGGCAGCGCAAAGATGAGCGGCAGAAAGAGCAGCGGGCCGATGATGACGATGAGCTGCTTGTGGACGCACCACAGCTTCTTGGCCAGGGCCGGGACCTCCATGAGCTTCCCGCGGGACCAGGGCGCACTGCCGCGGCGGAGGAGAGCTCCAGAGTGTGCCGGGGGCGCAGAGCAGGGAGCGCTTTGAAGGCTTCACGTGTGCGCCTGGGAGAAGATTAACCACATGCTTGCTGCTGGTTAACTCCAGCTCACACGGCGCGGTCAAATGTTTAAACGGAATGAAAGATGGGACTGGCCTTTTGGCTTTGGGAGAATGACTTGTACTTTTTACCCAGACGGAAAAATCATAAAGAAACTGAAAATGATCTGCGTAAAATATGAGCACTTTCACTTCAGGCAGGAAACAGGCCGGTTTATTTCTAGAGCACAATTCACATACAAGGCAATTCAAACAACAGGAAAACAGGATTCAAATCACAAATAAATCACATAAAAGAGAAGAGTACAAAGAAAAAAAATTCATTCATATGCACAGTGAAAAAAAAAACAGCTTTTAGCTTAGATTTGAACATTGTCAGAGTAGAACCTGTCTCACATCTTCAGTAAGAATGTTCCAGATTTTAGCTGCATAAAACTGAAACGCAGATTCCCCATGTTTAGTCTTGACTCTGGCACCAGCAGGAGGCCGGCCCATGTTTAGTCCTGACTCTGGCACCAGCAGGAGGCTGGCCCATGTTTAGTCCTGACTCTGGCACCAGCAGGAGGACGGTGCATGTTTAGTCCTGACTCTGGCACCAGCAGGAGGCCGGCCCATGTTTAGTCCTGACTCTGGCACCAGCAGGAGGCCGGCCCATGTTTAGTCCTGACTCTGGCACCAGCAGGAGGCAGGTCCATGTTTAGTCCTGACTCTGGCACCAGCAGGATGCTGGTCCATGTTTAGTCCTGACTCTGGCACCAGCAGGAGGCCGGTCCATGTTTAGTCCTGACTCTGGCACCAGCAGGAGGCTGGTCCATGTTTAGTCCTGACTCTGGGCACCAGCAGGAGGCTGGTCCATGTTTAGTCCTGACTCTGGCACCAGCAGGAGGCTGGTCCATGTTTAGTCCTGACTCTGGCACCAGCAGGAGGCCGGTGCATTTTAAGCTTAAATATAATTTAAAATAATAGTATATTCTTATATTCCTATTAATTATTTCAATTGACTAAAGTGTTATGATAATTTAGATCCACTATAGTTTTAGTCCACCAGTAATGATAATGATATTGTGCTATGTTCAGACGTGTTCCTTTGATTCAAAAGTGGCACTTGGAACTTGTCTCCACTCGTTGCTTTATATTTTGTTTTTAATTGTTCTACAATATTACTAGAAAAAAAATCTACTTTTAGTCTTAGTCGACAAACATTTATTCATGTTTTATCATAGTTTTAGTCTTTATGATTGCTTAAGAAATTCATCTGCAATCCATGTTTTATGAAATGTGGGACAATAAAGGAATATCTTAAGGTTTTACTTAGTTTTAGTCAGCAAACATATGACATTGCTGAAAACGACACTGTCTGATGTAGATAATACTCCACAGACGAGTCACAAAGTTCATCTTTAACTTCACTCTGTGGTGAGCGCTGTGCAACATGATGAAGACACAGGAATAATGCACATGTGGGAAACAGACTTACAAAACAGGGACATTGGGCGCTTAAGCCCATAAACGCTTTGGTTTAGTAATGGTAATATCATATTACCATTACTAAACCATTACATATTACTAATATGTAATGGTCATGGACTTTTCTGGTCAAGGTGAAGATGGTGAAGGCCTTAAACTGTCACAGCATTTCCCGTCTGGTTTATTGTCGTTCAGTTCAAATTCATTCTGTTTGAGAAGTAACACTTTGAATTAAGTTTTGCCAACGTGCAGGGAAACTAAAAAAGTGAGATTTTTGTGTTGGTTTTAAAAAATGGACTTTATGAACTGAGAGTGGCAGGTCATGACCTTGCATTCCTGCTTATCTTTATGGCCACTCCCAGTCAGTCAATGGGAGTTTACCACAATTTACTTAAGTCTATAACTATCTTAGACTTGTGATCTTTGACCTGTTAGTGCATGTGGGCTTTGGGCTTTATGGGCTTTGTTTGTTGCAATTTCAGGGGCTAAATACAGGAAACTATTTAAAGACATGTCACAAACACACTGAGGTTTAAGAGAGAGAGAGATTGTGGACTCTGTTTCCAGCTTGTGATTAAAAGAGCAGCAAAATTCTAATAGATAATAATGTAAAAACATGACCAAAAAACACATGGATTGATGTATTAAATATTTTTGAAATTAATGTCACAAGGTATTTCAAAACAAACACAGGGCATAGGAAGTGAAAAAGAGTCCAAAGAAAGTCAGTCTGGCACATTTGTCCATTTTATAAATCTAAAAAACGACAGTCGGCTCTGAACCCGTCATCCATTCCCTTGTTATTGCATTTTACACTGCACATGTATCCATCAAGTGTTTCCATTGTCGGAGTTTTGCATCCACGATATACTGATACAGATATCACAAATCTACTGAAATTAACTCAAATTACACATCTGTTTAAAATCATTCATAATTTAGTCGCTCCCCCATTAAGAAAGTTTGTTGTGCTCATTCTCCTGCAGAGTCAGAACCTTCTGGAACAGACTCCCACGTGATCGTCTCATTTACAAGTTATGAAATCTTTACACGCCTGACAAAACAATGTCTAACTAAACAAACATGCTATGACCTGGCACAAGCGTGTTTCCTGTAGGTCAATGTTTTATGTCCTCTGACCCGGTTAAATAAACTAATAAACTAAACTACATATTCGGTATGGTTTTACAGTCAAATGGAACATCGGTGTTGAAGACCGTTTGCATCTGTGTTCAGTATTTATGAACGAGACGCTCCCAAAACACATAATACAACCACACTTTCTCCCACATGGTGTTAGAAAATATTGTGAGAAGTTTGTCAAAGGGTTTAAATTATACAGTATTTGTGATCCTAGTTATGTGGGGAAGATATGCCTTTATTAGTCCACACAATGGGGAAATTCCGGTGTTGCAACGCAAGCAGATACAGAGAAAAGAACAGATCACACTCTTAATAGAAAAAACTAATAAAAAGGGAATAGAGAAAAGAAGAAAAAAATGTATGTGTTTACAGAGCCACTGCGCGCGGCCGAAACTGCCATGTTATTTTGTGCCGCGGCTCCTGAAACTGCTGCGCTATTTGACCGCGCCAGGTTAAGGTTAGGGTTAAGGTTAGGGTTAGGGTTAGGGTTAAGGTTAAGGTTAGGGTTAGGGTTAAGGTTAGGGTTAAGGTTAGGGTTAGGGTTAGGGTTAAGGTTAGAGTTAGAGTTAGGGTTAGGGTTAAGGTTAGGGTTAGGGTTAAGGTTAGGGTCAGGGTTAGGGTCAGGGTCAGGGTTAGGGTTAAGGTTAGGGTTAAGGTTAGGGTTAAGGTTAGAGTTAGGGTTAGGGTTAGGGTTAAGGTTAGAGTTAGGGTTAGGGTGAAACTGCTGGGCCATTTGAGCGCGCCGCGGCTCTGCAGCCATGGCCATAAAAAAAAAAAAAAAAAAAAAAGCTAACATAAGACAAAATAATACTAATCATGGTGGTAAAGTAAACACGCTTATTTACAGCAGTTATATGCACATGAATATGACATTATTGCGTATGAGTATGACAGTAATTGCACATGATTAAGTCAGTATTGCACATGATTAAGTCAGTATTGCACATGGGTATGACAGTTACACGTGTTCAGGGCTAACAGTGTTTGTTGTAGAGTCTGACAGCAGCAGAAGGAAAGACCTGTGAAACCTCTCCTTCACACAGCGAGGGTGGATCAGTCTCTCACTGAAGCTGCTCTCCAGAGCGGAGAGAGTGTCCTGCAGGGGGTGAGACTCATGGTCCAGCATAGATGTGAATCTAGCCAGGACCCTTCTGTCCCCCACCTCCTGGTGGACTTCTTGATGACTTTGTCCATCTTCCTCCTCTCCCTCTCTGTGATGCTGCTGCTCCAGCAAACCACACCTACAGGAGCTGATGCCACCACAGAGTCGTAGAAGGTCTTCAGGAGTGGTCCTGTCACTCCAAAAGACCCGAGTCTCCTCAGGAGGTAGAGCCGACTCTGGCTCTTCCTGTACAATGCGTCTGTGTTATGAGTCCAGTCCAGTTTGTGGTTCAGATGAACCACAAACCCAGGTACTTGTATGAGTCACTCTCTCAATGTCCCTTCCCTGGATGTGGGGGGGATGTGGAGGGGGCAGCAGAGTGGTGTCTGCGGAAGTCCACCACCATCTCCTTGGTCTTTCTCGCGTTGATGAGGAGGTGGTTCCGCTGACACCAGTCCACAAAGTCCTGCGCCAGTCCCCTGTACTCCGCATCATCGTCGTCTTCTGCAGGACACAGCTGTCCGTGTCATGTCTGAAGTCTGCAGTGTAGAGGGTGAAGAGAAAGGGCCTGAGGTCGGTGCCCTGGGGCGCCCCCACGCTGCAGGTCCGAGTGTCCGACACACAGTCCTGGGCTCTCACTAACTGGGGTCGGTCTGTGAGATAGTCCAGAATCTAGGTCGTACTCCACACCAGCCGTCTCCAGTTTGTCCCTCAGGAGCAGCGGCTGGATGGTGTTGAAGGCGCTGGAAAGATCGAAGAACAGGATCCTCACAGAGCTGTCAGGCTTTTCCAGGTGAGAGAGAGAGCGGTGCAGCAGGGAGATGACGGCGTCCTCCACTGCAGCGGGTCCATGGCTGAGCTCACGGTGGAGCGGAGGTGGTCCAGGACCAGCCACCAGTGTCTTCATCAGGTGGGACGTGAGAGCCACTGGCCTGAAGCTGTTGAGGTCTTTGGCGCGCGGTGTCTTGGGCACAGTTACCAGACAGGAGGTCTTCCAGACCTGTGGTACCACCCTCAGCTTCAGGCTCATGTTGAAGACATGCTCCATGACATGTTTTGAATTTTTAAAGTTTAAATAGTGCAGCACTTTGTTCAACCTGGTGTTTTGAAAGTGTGTTATCAATAAAGATGCAGTTGCAGTCATAGAAATAAATATTCATTTGACACATCAGCCTTACGCTTAGGGCGTTCCACACATTCGACGTTGGAATTTCTCTTTCTTTTTTCCATTTTGTCCACCATCTGAAAAGTGAGCTCTCAATGCTGCTTGATCTGCTGTGTAAAAATAAAGCTGTTACCCATTTATTTTCAGTCAAATTAATCATTCTGGGAAGAATCAGGGTCAATTTGTACGCCAAACCCACAAATAAAAAATTAACCTAAAATAAAATGAAAAATGACTAGGACTTTTATATGAATTTAACTACAGCTTTTAAAAACCCAACAGATGCTCATTTTAGTGTCAATTTGCTGATTCCTCCAGAAACCAGCTTGACTCATTTATATATTTAAGAAAGAAAAGCTACGCAGGATTTAAAATCTGATTTCCTCTGTCCAGAGCTTGTTTCTACTGATAATTAGAGTAAAACAGACGTCAGAGTGTAAAACGAGTCTCAGCTTCACAAAGGCTCCAGTCACTTGTTTGTCCTCCAGAGGTTCAGGACCAGCTTCAGTTTTTGTTAGTATCCGCTCTGCAGAGACTCTATTTCCCATGTGCCCCTTGTGTTTGTCATGTGCTCCCATGGTTGTTTCTGTGTCTCCGCCCCTCACCTGCCGTCTGTTACTTCCTGGATTTCCCAGTCACCTCCCACCACACCTGCTGTCAGTCTTCTCGTTACCTTAATTAGTTTCTCCTGCCACTCGTTTGTTTCCCACCAATCACCTGCTTCTCTGTGTGTATTTAAGTTCAATCTCCCCTTTCTTCTGGGTCTGTTCCTCACTTGATGTCTGGTAACTCCTGCCCTGCCCTGCTCCTGCCTCGATTACCTGCCTTTGTGGAATTTTGGACATTTTGACCCTTTGTGCCTGCCTTTGGATTTTGAGCTTTTGTTAATAAATTCTAATTTGCCTTGATTTGGACTGCTATTGGGTTTTTTGCCACCGGGATCTCAACAGTTTTAAGTGAGGGCCCCTTTTTTGGCCCCTAAGTAAGAGGATTTCCCCCCTTCCTGATGATGCTTTTATGGCAGTTTATTGAACAGTGTCATAAATATGTATGAAAGGTTCACATAACTTGGCCAACTGAAGATCTGGCTCATGGCAAATGAGGCACATTCTTTAGGCTAATGCAAATAGATGTTTGAACACTACATTATTCAGCCTTGTCATGCCAGCGCAGGCCAACAGGTGGTGCTGTGTTCACAGGTTTCTGTCCGTGCTGAGGGCAACTCTAACTATTATACATTGTCCCCTCTTTATTTTGTGTGTGTGTCTATTTGTTTATGTATTTACCATTCGTTTTATAAAAGATACTGATTGACACAGACCAAAGCAAAGGTTTTCAGAATAAAAAAGATGAAATTGAATTATGAATGAATTATGATTCCATAAGAATGTTTTGGAGCATTTTGAACTTCAATATCATAAAACACGAACATATAAAAGTAATAAATGACATCATACTACTGAAGTGACAACTCTGACAATGTTCAAATCTAAGCTAAAAACAGTTTTGTTTAGCTGCGCATATGACTGAAAGGATTTTTTCTTTGCACTCTTCTCTTTTGTTTGTGATTTTATTAGTTTAGAAAATCAGTTGGATTGATAATTTTTAATTTAGTTAATTTTATTGTATTTCTGTTTCTGTAATTTCTTTGTGATTTGAATGCATTTTTCCTGCTGTGTGAAGCACTTTGAATTGCCTTGTGTATGAAATGTGCTCTACAAATAAACTTGCCTTGCCTTGCCTTACCTGAGTTAAGACGTACGCGATGCATTCAAGTTTGGGAACCACAGCGTTACAACATCAAGTATTCACAAGTTAAGCTGTTTTATTTACACTATGTACAATACAGACTGAAATCACAGCAAAACAGAATCATGAAATGCTTTGGTTGAAACTGAATAGCCTTCTGCTGTGCCAAATGTCTCTTTTAGTTGTCAGTTTCTGGGTAATGTGGTCATTTAAAAAACCCTTTAAAATGGTTCACTCAGGTCACTTGTGGTTTTAAAAGTGCAGTGAAACCCCGGCTATACACAGCGAGAGGCACATTTACTGGAAATAACAAATACTATATAAGTGTCAAATGAACAAAAAAAAATAGCATTATTCAAGACAAATAAACCACAAACAAATCATCAAACTTAATTTTAATTCACATTAATTGTCTGATTTTGTTTGCATTTAAAATAATAACGTTTGACACGCCTCTTAAAAAGCAACACTTCTCTTTTACTCATTCACTTTACACTCCTCAGATGCAACATGTGCCCTGGGGCAGACTGACGGACTCGAGGATAACACAAAAAGCTTATCACACACAAGGAACCGCTATAAAATAAAATTCTTTAGCAAACTATTTACAACGTATGAATAAGCACTTTGTTTATAAGCACATATAAGTCCATTACTAGCATTTATCAAGTTAACATTAATAAGCAGCACACTAATGCATCATTGTAAATACTGCTTTTGGTTCTGCTTGAGTCATTCTGTTTTTGCTTTATAAATTGTTGATCTAATTTGATTTGAGTAATTGTCCAAGTACTTACAAGCTAATTAAAGCCTCATAAATAGTTGGAAAAAAAATGAACCTTATTTTAAAGCGTTAAACTGTTTTAGTTTCAATGCAAATAGTAAAAGACTTCCTTATTTCTTATTTGACATTTTTTTACTGTACAACACACAGAAAGAGATGAGAACAACCAAAAAGTGTGACTTTATGCAAGGAAAATGCACATTCTCACGTTTTCTTTGTAAATCTCATTAAATGGCTGTGCAGGACAATGGAAAGAGGGACAGTGGGTCGCGCTGGTCTTAGTGCAAAGCTTTGGCGCTGTATTTGTTCATGATTTTGTCTTCAGGTAAGGCCAGTTCACCGTCTTCTCTTCCGCCTCGAGCAGACATGAAAAATCTGCACACAGCAAAGACAAAACCATGTGTGAAAAGCATGCAGAGAGCAGATGTTTCCACACAAAAAAGTACTTTCATTTCAACTCAGTGCACTGGCCAAACAGAAAAAAACACTTCCTCAAAGAGATATTGGGCCATATACAATTGTTGTTTTAGACTTTATTACTTACATTTTAGCTGATTTTGTCATTTGTAAAGTAAGTAAAACATGAAAGATCTGCCAAACTGTTGAAAGGAGTCATGCTAATGCTTATGCAAAGTAGAGTTTTAAACGTGTTGTAATGTTTAAATGTTTATATGGACAATGTTGGTAAAGTTTCTTGCTCAAGGACACAGCAACGACGTGTGCAATGACTTGAGATTTGAACCAGCGATATTTAATGAGCGCATTAAAAAAAACTGGGGAAAAAAACTGATACAGTTTTTCATGCTTTATTGCTTAATTGTCGATTAAAAGCCACGTGAAGTTTGAGTTTGACTGACTTTGACCCCGATGAGGCTGAAGTGGATCCTGGTGCAGCACACTTATGAACTAAAGACATTCACTCAATTTACACACTTTCTGTATCATTTTCATGCAGTTGCGGCTCAACAGGAAACTGACAATGTGAAGTTACACCTAGGAAAGGGGGTGGGATTAAATAATGTAACACTTCCTCCCAAACATTGTGAACATGTGAACTGAAAACAAAACACTCAGAAATAGATTAATTCATTCAATACAATTTGAGACATAAAACTTCTTTTCTCATGTATGTTTCATGTATGATGCAATTTTTTTTAGAACACAATAAGTCTCGTCGATATTTTGATGCCAAGTTTTTTTCAATACTGCACAATTTGAAATAACTATAACCTCAATTAGTACCTCAACAGTACAGTGTTATCCATAAGAAAAGTATAATAACAGTCTATAATATCAACAGTAATAGACACTCACAGCCCTGTTTTACTACATAAGACAGTTGTGCAGTGGCTTTCAGCGCCCTCTTTGGACTGAAATGTCCAAACACAGCTTTATATGTATATTACTCAATACTCAATACTCAATACTAAGTAATACTCAGCAAAATGACACCTTTGCAGCAGCATCCTAGTTATAATGTTCACACGTTAAAAACAAACTTGCATGTTAAACAAATATATATTTTAATTAACTATGAAATATCAACAATACAAGTTTTTTAAAAAGTGGGGTTAAATTAGGGGAGGTTGAGATTATTTGGTTAATTAGGCCCGAGCCCCAGCAGGGGGAGGGCCTATTGCTCCCGCAACGCTGCCGAAGGCAGCGTTGCAACTGTCTGACCAAACATGCGGGCGCAGCCCGCATGTTTGGTACCCCGTCGCCCCTGGCAAGTACAGTGAACTAGCCCATGCCGAAGGCATGGATCATGCATACTTACTCCTGCTATGACAGAAATAGTCAACAATTAGTGAATGGGCGTAGCCCATTCACTAATTGTTGACAACAGCAGCGCGAAGCGCTGCATTCCTCCAAAAACCCTCCTGGCATCGTCCCGTATGCGAGAATCCATGCCGCAGGCATGGGCCATGCTTGTATCTGCTCAAATCAATGGAAGTCTATGGGGAGTGGGCGGGGCATCCCGACGGAATAGGGAGTGACGAGCGCGTAAGCGCTCGTAATGATAATTCCACCCCATGGCGGCATCGGGAAGGCTTAGAGCTTTCAAACGATGTATCATTTGTTGTTATAGTAAAAACGGCTATATTGTTTTTGCTAAAAATATTATTATTATTATTATTATTATTATTTTTCTTGTTCTTCTTCAGCGCTTTGATCTCTAATTTGACCCCCTGAACATGCTCAAAAACTCACCAAACTTTGCCCAAAATTCAGAATCGGTGAAAAATTTTATTTTTTCTGGGCCATTTTTTTTTTTCGTTAAAAAATGGCGCGACAGCGCCACCGACAAAAGTCAAAATACATTGCGCCTATGGGAGACGCCCCGAGGTCAACTTTGGCGTAAAGCTACGAAATTCGGGACACGCATTCCTCTTGTGAGGATAAACAAAAAAAAACATTGTGGCCACGCCCCCAAACTTACCCTATGGCCGCCATCTTCCTTTGAAAATGAAAACAAGCTGAGTTAGCCATTTTGTTTACGTCAAACTTTGACGAACTCCTCCTAGGGCGTTTTGCCCACCGACTTCAAAATCGGCGTACGTCCTCTGGACAAGTGGGGCATCTAAAGTTATTCAATTTTTTGAGATACCTTTTACGGTCTGTGTGCGGCGCAGCCGCAAAGTTGGACAACTTATTTTGGAATATTGCAGGTCTAAAAATTGCTCCCATTTGATCAAAACCAGTCCGATTAGGACCAAATTTGAATCAGTTGTTAAACTTTCTAGTTTGGACCAGTTTAGGCTGACAAAATTGAAATGGCAGTGATAGCGCCCCCTACAGAGTGACCTTTAAATTAACATTGAAGGTCAAAAATTAGTTTTACCAAAATTGTCTAAACTTTACCCAAAATTCTATTTTGCCGTCCCGATCACAAAAGTCAATCACAAAAATGCCTAAATTTTTACGCCGTAGTCGTAGCGATGACAGAAACCTCCCATGTTATCCCTATGGGAAAACCACAAAATCTCTCAAATTACCACATTTTTATGTTTTACACTTTAACGAAGTCCTCCTAGTGCGTTTTGCCCACCAACCTCAAAATCGGTGTACGTCCTCTAGACAAGTGGTGTATCTAAAGTTATCCAAATTTTAAGGATAACTTTTACGGTCTTTGTGCGACGGAGCCGCAAACGTTTCCCAGAATTCTGACTATTTGGCCTTCAGAGTGGCCTATAAACAATAGAGTTTTTCCAAATGACATGATATTTTGAACAAAATTCTAATTTGCCATCCTGATCATAAAAGTATGAGAGCCAAAGTCATATTTTGTACGGCGTAACCGTAGCGTTGACAGAAACATCCCATGTTATCCTTATGGGAAAATCGTAGAATCGCTCAAATCACCACATTTTTACGCTTCACACTTTAATGAACTCCTCCTAGGGCGATTGTCCGATCAAGTTCATATTTGGAGAATATCATCTACACAAGCGGGGCATCAAAACTTACCCATATTTTGATTCTAAGTGCTACGGTCTCTGTGTGGCGGACCCGCAAATATATGTCAGAAATGGGAAAACAGCGAAATCTCTAAAATCACCACATTTTTACGCTTCACACTTTAACGAACTCCTCCTAGGGCGATTGCCCGATCAAGCTCATATTTGGGGAAAATCATCTACACAAACGGGGCATCAAAAGTTATCCATATTTTGATTTTAAGTGGTACGGTCTCTGTGTGGCGGACCCGCAAATATATGTCAGAAATGGGAAAACAGCGAAATCTCTAAAATCACCACATTTTTACGCTTCACACTTTAACGAACTCCTCCTAGGGCGATTGCCCGATCAAGCTCATATTTGGGGAAAATCATCTACACAAACGGGGCATCAAAAGTTATCCATATTTTGATTTTAAGTGGTACGGTCTCTGTGCCGTGGAGCTGCAAATATACTGTCACAAATGGGAAAAACGCCAAATCCTTGAAATGTTCACATTTACGCTTCACACTTTAACAAACTCCTCCGTGGGCAATAGCTCGATCAAGCTTTACTTTGGGAAAAATCATCTACACAAGCGGGGCATCAAAAGGTATCCATATTTTTATTCCAAGTGCTACGGTCTCTGTGCGGCGGCGCAGCAAATTTGACTGACACTTGTGTTCATTTGCACTGGATTGGCCATGTCCAATGTGTCGCCGTCTGTCAAGTTCTTTTTTTATTCAAGACACAATAAGGGCGCCATCTTTATCAAGTCGAAAGCGCAGAGTCGGAAGGCCGGCGGCCCGCGAGGGCCGTTGGATGCCGCTTGCGGCTTTAATTGATCATTGTGATTGCTCAGGTCACAGTAAGAACAAAAACTAATAAAGACTAACAATGATCTTGACTATTTTAGAAGCAAAATAAAGTACAACTAATTATACAGTGATTTGTATGTGACTGCTTTTATCATGACAACTTTACTTTTGCATTCAGAGAGTTCCATTTAGTAAAACATACACATGTTTTATTATGAGTCAATAATAGTGAATAATCTTCATATTTTTGTGTTTCTTCTCACAATAATAAACTATACGATTTGATATTGCCACATTCCTAGTCTGAATAAAGAATAACTTGTTAGCCATTTGATAAAAGACTGTGTATTTACCCAGATGACGATCACGGACAGTGTGATTTTGACGAGTGCCACGGCGCCGTACCCGAGCAGGCTCCAGGCGAGGGGCATTGGATGGCCGCTGTGTGACTGTGTCCTGTTCACAAACGTGTCCTCCGTCTGCACCGCGGCCAATGTGATCAGTGAAGTCGTCGGGTCAGGCTCACATTCTGTTCAAAATACAATGTACAAAAATATAAAGGCAACATTTTTCATGAGCTGAAACTTCACTGAGTGGTTTGTGTCCCTTATGTCCTGAAAGTAGATATTTAACAGTGCCAAAGTAGTTCCTCGCTCTCTCATAAACCCTTTGGCACACCGTTAGTATCAGACTGCATTCATTTTATCCGCAAGCCCAGTTTTAGAACAGCTTTTTCAGACTGTGAAGTGAAACAAGTGCAAACTATACCCAAGCACAGCCAATCAGAGCACTGCTTTTGGTTCTTGATGAGAAATAATATACCTTATTACTACACACAGAGAGTCACATGCCTGTATCCCAGCTTTAAGTTAAAGAGGTATTTGCTGTAGAAATTGAATGCACTTTTTAAAAATAGCAAAGAAAAGATTAGGAAAAGATTAGATTAAGATATCTGTTTGCTTATAATGAGTAAATTGGATTTGCATATTTATTACCTCAAAAATTGCTTTCTCTTTCTCTTTTATTACTGAACTTTGTAATTCTGTCTTGGATCCTCTTGAAACAATGACAGATCAGGATTAAAAAAAAAAACAATAAGCAATAACAGATAAAAAGGCTCACCAGGCACCGTCAGCGTCACAAAGAAGTTGCCGTTTTGGCCCCCGACGTTGGCGCTGACCGCACATTCGTACTCCCCCGAGTCTTCAGGCCTCACCTTCCGGAGGAACAGACCGTTTTGCTCGGTCAGGCTCACATTCCGAGGGAATTTGTACAGACGGATGGACTTGTCATGTAGGACTTTTCTGATTATGCCCTCTTTGTTCTGCTGAAAACAAACACACACGATTCAAGACACATTCATATTGAAACTGCACACTGGAAAGAAGGAGAAACTACGTCAGAAATAAGACTTGAATTCAGAAAATGTCCCTTGATTATCGTCAGGATGTAGGTGTACTTCTTTCAGTTTCAAGCTTGATAAAATATGTTATTTTAAGACAAAATATCTAGGCCATGACCCCAAAGCCACATCGTTCAAGCTCGTTCCGAAAATTTGGGCACTAACTAATTTGATCATTTTTGTAATCTCAAATATATGTTCCTTACTGGGTAAAAAGTTCTCCACCTGAAACTTGCACAATAGCGAGATACTAGAGCCTGAAGTTGGGTAAATGCTTAGATTTTTGATAGTTTATCTTTGATATTAATAGTACAATGTATTGAAAGTGGCAAAATGCTAAAATGATCATTTCTGACATGCCTAACTTTTAGCAATTATACACTGATGTTGAAAATTCATAGAAAACGATCAATATTTTGAGAAAGTTAATTATGAAATGTGGCAAAAAACTGTTCAAAAGTTTTTAATAGCTCTTTTTGAAAATTGGATTTCATGGCACTTTTCAGTTTTATTCATGTCTAAAGTAATACAGCTTCATTGATGATACTCTGGAATCCTTTTATTGGTAACAATGTGTAAGTGCAAGTTTGAGATTTTCATCTATTTTAGTTATCTAGTAATAGTAACTTGAAAATGGCAAATATGCCAAAAAGTCACAAATCTGAGCATTTACCCAACTTGAGGCTCTTGTATCTCGCTATTGTGCAAGTTTCAGGTGGAGAGCTTTTTACCCAGCAAGGAACATACATTTGAGATTACAAAAATGATCAAATTAGTTAGTGTCCAAATCTTCAGTACGAACCTCTATTTCTGAGCATATTTTGAGGTTGGGGTCACGGCCTAATCTGCCTTTGAAGTAAAAAGAATTGCACCTAAAAAGTAAACTTAATGACGTAATTGTCAGATAGTTATTTGTTTATTACAGTAGTGTTTGTAATAGAAAATTAAAAATATATTGTTTTGGTGTCAAGACAAGATCATCACAGACAGAGAACTAAAGCTGTCTGTTTAAAAACAAATAAAGAATGGCCTCCAATATGAATATATGTAATACTGACAACAAAAACTTTACATCATTGACATTTAACGCAGAGAATACTCAGATGTCTGCTCCAAACCATGTGCTTTCACTGAGCGTCGGCTGTGAACCGCTCAGTTAAAAAGTAAAGCTGATCATTGATACTTTTTTGCGATTTTAAGCCATTTCACCTCTCGAGATGTTGCTTCGTTGCAGTGTCTACATGAAAGAGCAGTCGGATGGATGCACAGACCTTGTACCATGTGAGGGAGAAGTACTTGTTGGCAGTGAAGTCGGCGTTACAGGGCAGAGACACGTCGGTGCCACATCTGGCCTCAGTGGTCACCGCCTGAGTTGAGCTCAGCACCAGGAGCTGAGGACAAAACCAACACAGCTTTTCTGACCACTGTGACCACAACCTAAAGTCATACTACACAGTTTACCACAAGGAAATACAAAGAATCTGAATCTGTTTGATGGTTATAAGCTTGTAACAATAACATGTTTTGTTGTGCGATATTTATTGCTGCATCGAAATATCATTATAAACTATAATATTTAAACAATGATATCCCTGAAAATCCTTTGTCTAAATGTATAATTTCTTTGAAAAACATGAGCTGCAACAAAGACAAAGCCAACTTAACCACATTTAGTATTTACAATTTGTCACAGAAGTTAAATAACAAATAAATTCCAACTTGTGCAAAGAAAATGTACTGATAATAAATACTTTTAACCGCTTTAAACCATGTGAATAAGAGGCAACTAAATGATTTAGATCTGTATTCATGACAAAACAGCTTTTCTCAATTATTTCAACATAAATGTAGATTGTCTTAAATTGTAATTGTTGAGATATTAATAAATTTCACTCACTTCAAACACGGAAACCACCCCCAGCAGCAGCAGCAGCAGCATGTTTCCTGATAGTGTGTCTCATTTTCTGTTAAACTTTGAGTTCTCTTTAGTCCGACCAGTTCCAGTGAAGGAGGATGTGATTCAGGTCTGTGAAACCATGGCACCCTGTGGCAGAAAGGAGAACTGCATGTTTACAGCAGAAATGTAACACACTGTAATATCAGAAACATGGTTCTAACAGATCAATGAGCTTTCTTCTTTATTTGTGCAGGTCTGAGAGCTAAAGATGCCAGGATCAATACATGAGATGCTGGGTTGATGATGAGTTGGCTTGATTAAAGCTGCACTATGCAACTTGTTTCTTTAAGTTCAATGTAAAAGTCAATTTCAGACCAGATCTTAGCGGTCAACTTCTTTTTCTTTTTAAGTTTTTTTCTTTTGTAAAGTTACATAAGCTGCCTAGTTTTTAAAGACACAAAAAAACTGTATGCCAAATGTGTTACAGTTTGTTTTTACTTCAAATAAAAAGACGGTGCAACCCCTCATTTGTCCAGGAGTAGAAACGCTTTCAGAGATAATTATCTACTGTCTTAAACATGAATGACTTTTGAAACTTGCGGCATCAGATAATGACAATAACAAGTATTAGAAAAGTAAATTTTTTGACCTGGAATATCTTGAGTTGATATGATCATTCAGAATGTTGCAGAATAATTGTTGCAGCTTTAATAAACATCTCATTTGATTTCCGCTTGTGAGCTTCAACAATGTTCTGATTTCCTTCCCCAAACCTGTAAGTCGCCCTGTAATTTGTGCAGTTTGTTTTCTGTCCCTTGTTTTCCCCAGTCAGACACACTTTATGCACAGACTCTTACAGTTTGGCTCATCCTGTTGTGCTCATGACAGGGAACTCCCCATTGTCTCCTCAGAGAGTATTTGCTGTACTCGCTCATGTCGACAAAGGAGCTTGATGTATGGATATTAATAGCAGACTGACATTATGGAAAATAAAAGACTAGTTTTTGGATTCCGACACTGAACAATACAAAGGCGTCCAACAAAACAAATTATGTCAAACTGTAATCTTCTTTTGGGACATATTTTTAAGAATATTCAGCAATTTTCAACATTTCATTTGTTTTAAAGCTGTACTCTGTAACTTTTCAGACGGACGGCTGCGGGGGCACACTTGGATGCTCATGATCATCGATACGTGCGTAGAAAACAGGATTTCAACCACTTTGAAGTAGTTGCTCGTCTTTCCTGCAGACTTTTAACTCCGCCTCCGATCATCCATCCAAACGTTTGTTCAGGTTAATCAAAAAGCCTAATGAGCACTGTTCCTTGTGTTGCCAGATCCTGTGACTAAAACCTCTTTATGTATTTATTTACATTTATTTTGTTGCCACATTTAAATCCAGCGTGTGCTGTTGTGTCTTTGGGCAACGCACTTAACTCTGTCTTGGTTTATGAATGTGTCTGAGTGATCCATTAATGCCCTAGTATTTCTATTGTTATTCTTTCAGTCCTCTTTCGCGGTGTGTGCATGTTTTTGTTCTGGAGCCTGTTGCAGCTGTGAGTCTTTAGATTTATGTCCAGGAAGAATATCTGTGTCAGGGAGTGACCGCAAACAAGACGCAGGACGGCCTGTGTATTCCTGTACACTTTTATTACCACTTTGTTTCGCTGCCGGTGCCTAAAGCCTCACGGCGCCACACAAAACATACTCTATGTAAATGGAAGAGAGACGTTTTTCTTTCCCCCAATGGGACATTAACATAACACTAACCCATAGCTACAATGCACAAAGCATAGATTTTTATGAATGATGATTTGTAGATGCCACACTACACACAGTTTTTTTTTTTTATGACAGAATTGTAAAGAAATGTTCACACCTTTTTTATATAAAAAAAAATAGGCACAATATATAACTTTTTTTTTAAACCAAAAAATATACTAAAACAAAACCATGTTTGATCTTTTGTATGTTTTTAGTGAACTCAAACTGTAAAATCCTGTGTCCTTACTGCTTGCATTTCCACAAACCTGACTCGTACTTGGCCTGGAGGAGCCTCTTCCTGCTTGTTTCCATGGACACGTTCCATAATATTCCACAATATGGCGTACAACCTGTCGATCTGCATGAAAGTGTGGTTTTAACTTTAACTGCATGCAATAACACAAGTGACTTTCCACCTTCAGAAGGTCACACCGTGTGCTTCTCAAGGTCACATACACTATTATAGGTTAAGAATCTGTCATTTAAAAACATCAATTATGGTAAAATGTTGAAGCAATTTGTTTTAACAGCAACAAATTCAAATAGCATGTAACTTTCTGGTGAAGGATACGCGCACAGCTTGTCTCCATGGAGATGCTGTCCCTTTGTCTTTAATATTCCGTAGTATGGCACTGCATTTCTCTATCTCTATGGACACACAGTTACATGCCAGATCTGTGGAGAGGTGTTTCTGAGCAATAAAAAAACTCGGCTGTAATTGAATAAATGTGCTACAACGTAACAATTCACTGACTCAACTTCACCTTTTTTCTTGTCGTGAAATATTTCCCAGCACCCCCTGCAGAGTGCTCCCTCTGGCCTGCGTACCTCTGCTTGGGAAACGCTGCTCTGCGGGTGGGGGGTGGGGGGGAGGGGGCTATTGCACGCCACAGTAAATCCCAGAGGTTGTTAGCGTGGCCAACTGCCTGCGCTGGACTACATGTTTCTGTCAGCGAGCTTGTTCACAGCGCACTCTTTAGCCCCTGATTGAGGAAATCCTCCGACTGTTTGCTGGGTTTGCTGAAATAAATGTCCCAATAGTTCCGCCCCGACCCCCCCCCCCCTCCAGCTCCTTCACAGACACTTTCCCATGAAGCTTAGGAACGTTGACTATGAGTAGACAGATTTACAAAGGAAAAAATAGCAAAATGTAGTAAATATTGTGAATGTTTTGATGCAATGCAAAAATTGACCATTAAGTTCATCGTTTATAGTATAAAAAATGCTGATTAAAATAAAAAATGAATTAAGTTATGTTGTAAACTTTTAATTATGGGAATAAGGTTTAGTTTTAACACATTTCCATTCGACTGCCATAATATCATCTGCTTATCGTTATCAAGATACTTGTGATATTCATTTTTGTCATTATCACCCAGCTCTCCAGGGCCCTACCTTTATATTGGCATGAACATAAGCTATAAAAATGGGTTGTTATTGTTGTTTTTAGCAATGTTTTGTAGAAAACAAATTGAATCTGTAATTTAATAAATACAAGATAGATACATTTAACACCATATTGTATCATCTCCATGGAGACAAGCAGGTGGTAGACCCTACACCAGAAAAATGACATTGTGCACAGTTAAGAACAGTCAGAAAGTAAATCATTATTCTTTAAAATATGATAAATAAACATTGATAAAAGTGTGTTTCAGTGATTGTCTCTCTTTTGAATTCATATTTGTTCAGGAGGACACTGTAAGGACCATTACTCGATCGGTCATGGGTCTATTTGGTGATATATTCTTTAAAAAAAGCTTGTTTTCTCAGCTGCTGTATATAGTAATTCATTTTATTGCGCTCATATGTTTTATTTTTAGAGTGCAGCTGCAGGGCTCCTGGGAGAATAAAAAGGACTTCTGTGTGACGGCCACTCATTGAAAAACAAGGTTTGCAGCTGAAAAAACTTGAAAAAGAGCTGAACAAAAGCTGTAGCATTGTGGTATTTGATATTTCTTACATCTCATGAGAAACATATTTAAAGAATCTATGAATTTGAAACCCTTACTTGTGTCTTTACTGACCCCTTGTGGCTGAAATTAGCTTTGATCTATATCATAGTAATCAAATCAAAACCCTCATCGATAGATACAAACTGCACTGAACTACGATATTCATAGTTATATTGAATGAATTTGTTAAGGCAATGGTACGCTTTATTGTCCCTGAAGAAAAAGTGTCCTTTACACTCATCCTTCAATGCCTCTGGGGAAGGAGATGTGGTCACAGCAGTGCAGCGCCCGGGGGCCAATCTTCAGAGCTCTTCAGAGCTTGAGCTAATCTTGGTCAGGATTTTAGCTGGAGGATTTTACCTCTGGTGCATGTTTGAGTTCATGTGTTGAAACTGGAGCCCGGAGAAAATCCAGACACAGGGAAGAACATGCAAACTCCACACAGAAAGGCCCAGTTGACCCAGGTGGCCCGGGTGGCCCAGGAAGCCCAGGCGGCCCAGAGAGCCCAGGCGGCGGCCCAGGTATACAATCTGGAACTTGCTACGAGGCCAAAGTGCTATCCACTGCGATCCCAAATTTAATTCACGTATTATTACTATTATTTATAACAAAATTTAACGAACAAACAAAAAACAAAGAGAGCGAAGACAAAAAATCAAAATAAACCAATTAACCAAACAAATAAAAAACTAAAGGTTCAATTAGTCCAAAGTCTTTCATATTTGTCCATGTCTAAATTGAGTCTGAATGTCAGTTTTTCCATTTGTCTGATATGTCTTACTATGTCAGTTCAGTCTTTGTTCATTGGCTAAGTTTATGTCATCCATTCCTTTTTTCCTGCTGCCAAAAGTACGGTAGGTAGGTAGATAGGTGGTAAAGTATCCATTTACTGTGTCCATGGCAGGAGTTTTGAGGGCCAAATGCACAGTTCCAAAATTGAGAGGGATGGCAATGTCAAAAAACATTTTAACAAATAATATGAACAATATTTGCTACATTAAATACCACTTTTGCCACGTTTGCCACTGTGTCTGAATCTTTAAATTGGACAGTGGTGGTTGTTTTGCTCTCTAATCACAAGATACAGTGAAGTGGCTGGTTACGAAAGGCAGAGGATCTGGTTTAAACCTTGTCGAACAACAACTTCTGACAAAAATGGAGCAAACTGAAAACTACATTCACAAACTTGTGGCTGCATAGTTTAGATTTCATGTTCCTTTTATCTGCTGATTGTGCCCTGCAATAGACTCGTCCTACATTCCTTCCTTTGTGGGCGAGCTGCTTAGGCGGAGATTCATTGCTTTGCCGATTGTTTCAGAGGAAGTAGAAATGCTGCAGGTTCGTGTCTCTGCTCTCACCTCTGGCTCCGCGCTCCGATCCGCCGCTGCTCTTTGATTGTGGGATTGTTTTCGAGCACAGTCGTGTTGTGGTGATGGCTTATATTGTTTTCCATAATTTCTTCTTTGGGATTTCCTTCTCAGTGCGGCCCAGCCCTCGGCTCTGTCTTTTAGGGGCTTGCCAGAAACTTTGGCACATAAAATCTATTGTTCTTGTCAGTTGGAGCAGACATAAGCTACTTCTGTGTAGGATGTAATTAATCAGTTTTACAATGAGTTGTTAGTTCTGAGCTTTTCGTGAAATAGTAATATTTATATATGCATGCAATCTATTAGCCAAGTTGACACAGTGGCAGTTATAATAATAATAATGATAAATGCACTTAAATATATACGTTTTGGACATTTTGCATTACATTATTAATTTACTGGTGATAAGCTACTAAAGGATGCCAATCTGCACTATCGGACACTTTGACCACCAATTCATGCAGACATTACACTGTCAAGTTTGGGAAAGTGTCTTGCCAAAGGACACGACAACAGAATGCACTGGTCTAAACTAGGTTTGATTAACTCAACCACTGGCCAGTGTGGGGGTCTTTCTGTGTGGAGTTTCCTAGAACACGCAGTAGAAATCAGGATTGTATTGTCACACCATTTTCAGTTAGCATAATGTAAAACCAATGGAGATTTTAAGAAGCTAAACTTGCTTTTGTAAAAATTTTATTGAATGTTTTCAGATAGACACATTTCAGGATTGGCATGTAATGTTTTTCCTGCCAAGTCAATCTTTAATAAATCTAATCTAAACTGGGTATATAGTGTATAGTGTGATTAATGTATTTACTAGTAGTGAGCAGTTTATTGGGGGCCCTTTGATTGATTTTGTTCAACTTGTTTGGTCTTATGCATCTCTATGGACAGTCACGATGCAGGTTTGCCCTTCAGCCAAACAAGCAAGATGGCCTCGGGTTTGATTCCCGGGCCTCTCTGTGGAGAGTTTGGATGTTCCCCTAATGTCTGCATGTTTTCTTTGGGTTCTCTGGTTTATCCTACAACTAGAAAAATGTCCCCTGTGGTGCCAGAACTCTCCTGAAATTGAGATTCCAACTTTCAGTGAAACTATCCTGGTGGAGATTTTCAAACGGAGGCTACAATGTGGTTGGCACTGCTCCTGACAGGTCGCTTCAAGGGTCAAGTCAAACGCAGAGGACCAGCTTACTAACTAGAACAATAAAGGACAGATAAGCATGCGCATTCTTAACCAACATTAAAAAATAATAATAATAGTAATGACCTTGCTTTCTTTCAGGGTATCAAAGATGCTGAGATCATAAAATTGCGATGTTTCTTCTCACATAAATCACCAAACTAAACTTGACATAGTGACCTGCCTCTGTGATTATCTCAAATTCAGATGATGGCTCTGCAGACTTCCTCGGCCTCTGGAAAAGTGATCATGTCAGTTCAACAAGGAAGTGATGCAATGTTGCTCCAGACACAAAGTGAATCGGCTCCATTAATATTTCTGACATTTCTTTTGAATACAAGTCTCTGTCTGAAGCTGGTCCCAGAGGTGCTTTAAATAGAGTGGCATGTAACTTTGAATAAAATTATACTTTTAAAATTATAATTTTATTCATATCATAAAGTAAATTTTTTGTCTACCAGTAATATGCATTTGCTCTAAACATATATTACTCTATTTGCAGGTAATTAAAACAATACTAATAATTCATTGATTAAATAGCTCTTTTCGAGCCACCCAAAGCACTTTGCATTGCATTATTCCTTCACTCTAACTTAAGTGTAGCCACAGCTGCCCTGGGGCCGACAGTGCCAATCTGGGCTAACGGCTCATCTTCAAAGGTTTATGTAGAAAGACATATTAATATAACCAAGTTTTGATTTCATGTTCTATACCTATTGTGACTAGTTTCTATATTAGTTGATTATTTGGAAATGCAGGAATAGCACCGTACTTACTTTTTTACGACTCTTTGATCGATTTTGGATTATATCATGAGTAGGTTTTATGCTTAACCATTGTGCTACCCTCAAATATAGTGTGTGGATTTAAAAAAGTAAACTTTTCCATGTTGTGGGGGAGGGGGAGACATTCTACTACAGATGCCTGTGGGTCATGCAGACCCAAAGATAGCGCCAGGTTAATTATACTTTTGCCACTTCAAATTACATCTCAAAACGCACCTGTTCAAACTGGCTTTTCCTTCATTTAGTTGTTATTCAGTTCATGTTCATTTCTCTCCTTGTGTAAATGTCCATGAGTGTACAAAAGGCCCGACACAAGATTGATGAATTATTATTTTTGAAATATTTTATATTTTTTCCCTTTTATTTGACTTCCACTTGTGTAATATTACCTGGGAAGAACAATACTCGAGTAACATGTTCATCTCTTGTCCCTGTATCTGGCCAGTAGTACAAGTATGAGCATGTGCATGTCTGGTGCAGGGGCTCTTGGCAGGACAACACATGGGGAAGTGAAGCACCCATCTGGGACACGGCTGCACAGATGATGGGTGAAGACCTCCACATCCTTCCCCTTTCTGCATCATCTACTTTGTTTTTTTCCTCTGTGTTGACAAAAGACCCTTTTGCACACACCGCTCTGAAAAACTGTGTCCCTGTTTTTCCCAGGTTTTAAGGTGAAGTTCTCAAAATATGTGCTTGTAATTTAGTAATTTGGCATTTTTGTTTTGCCACACTGAAACACTGGAATGAATCTTGGCCTATGTAGTTCAAGTGCGAGTTAGACACATATTTATTTTTTGTAAAAGTCTGCGACCATGGGGTGAGACGGCTGGATAATGCTAAATAGTTTTACCTCATTACTACAACTTAAAATCATTTCATTTTGTTGTATACAGATTTTATCATGTGTTTTCAAGTGTTCATTTCCAAGTCCTTTGCACAACTATACGGCATTAGCATTCCCCATTTCCCGCACTGAGCCAAAGTCAGCGAGCGCAGCACATTTTCAAGTGTCTGGCAGGATGAGCGGGTCCTGTCATCAGTGCTATTTCATCCCTGTTCAAATACTTCCTGTGCAAAGTCTCCTCTGGGGTCGAACCAGAGGAAGAGATCACCAAAGGCGGCCGTAAAGCACCGAGCTGTGGCCCCCGGAGGAGTCAGACCTGTTCCACATCCACACGAACATCTATCTGCTCCAACAGTGGGATTTTATAGTACTTTATGTTTACTACAGCTTAATTAGCCTTAATTAAACATGAACAATAGACTTGATTCATAATAAACAAATGGTTTATTAAGAATGATTCAGGCTTAGTAATGACTTAATTAATGGATTAGGTCTATGTTCATGTTTTATTATGGTAATGAAAAATTATTATAGATAGTTAGCTTTACCAATTTTGTATTTAATCATGTTAACGTTAGAAATAATAAATCAGTATAATAAATTGGGCCTCAACGTTTTGGGTAGTATATCATTGTTTAGGAAGATTTTCAATTTACAAATAATATTGTTCGTAATAAACATTTGAAAGAGACTGAAATATGACAGTATATGTATATGACAATATTATGCGGTTTAGAAGATGTTTGTGGCGGTGTAACAACCTTTTTATGAGATAAAAACTCATGAGTGGATATTATGTTGTTTGTAGATGAAATAGTAGAAAAAAAATTGTAGCCCTTGACATTTTCTAATTGAAACTATTTGGATTGCAATGACATTTTTTGCAATAACTCGCACCCCTATAACGACCTTTCTTTTTAAGAAAATTGCATCCGTACATTTTTAAAAATGTATTGTGTTCAAACTGGGACAACAGTGGTTCAGTTTTTAGAGGTCTGTTGTTCTTATGTCCTTGGTCTGAATGTAGTGTGTGCATGAGTGATTAGTGGCCAGAAGAGCCGATGGCACAGATTGGCAGCCTCACATCTATCAGTCTGCTCCACAGGGCAGATGTGGCTCCACTAACCGTTACATTTGAATTCCATCTCAGATGCTCCTTAACTTGTACCTGGTGTTGAGCTAAACACAAAAGCACTTTTTGAGGCTCAGACTTGTGGACATCTGGGTCCCGGCTGATGTCAGGGCTGGCGCTGACCCAAAGCCTGCCGCACAGAGAGCGTTTCTCGGAGGTCGGCCCGCGCTGTTTCCCTTCCTGTGCCTCATGACATCTTCCTGCCGTGGGGGGCCTTAGGGAGCCATTGGAGGAGACCTGCGGCTCAGAGAGAGAGAGCAGGATTTGGCAGAAGACAAACTCCAATTAGTTGTAGTGAGGCAGGTGGGGGAACGAGAGGACCCTGCTCTGAACCAGGACAAGCCTCAGACTGCAGCTCCATAGTTCCACACACAGAACAGTGATTTATGGCCCAGAGCAGATGAATCAGACTGACATCATTAAATCGCTGCTGGATTGTCCTCATCCTCGATTACACATCAACAAGCTTCACTCCTCTTCCTCCTCCGCGACCCCTGACCCCGCGCCCTGTATGTCTGTGCTAGCCATGATTTATCCCTGTGACAGACCAACAGCTGCTGGGGGCTCCGTGGGCAGAGGGTGGGCTACTATTTTCCGTGACTAATTGATAACAGACTTCAAAAAACACAAGTTTGGAAAAATGACACCGCGGCGTGACAGCGGAAACACTGAACCAGAGCCTCATAACAAACGTC
The DNA here is from genome assembly GCF_026437365.1 of Eucyclogobius newberryi. NCBI lineage: Eukaryota > Metazoa > Chordata > Actinopteri > Gobiiformes > Gobiidae > Eucyclogobius > Eucyclogobius newberryi. The sequence goes on along the minus strand of NW_027315801.1, from coordinate 12,786,816 downwards.
TTAGTAAGACTGAGTACAGTGAGTGGGTAGAGTGTCATCTTTATGAAGACACAAACACATATTTAAGACAGGCCCGGGTCTACAGGGGGCAAAACGGAGCATTGCAACCTCATTTTTAAGTCTTTGCACCCTAATTTCAAGTGTGTTAAATAATGACACTTAATGGAAGAGTATCATCTTTGCCCCGGCCCTTTGAAATTTGGATGCACCCTCAGTCCGTTTGGTCTCGGCCCGGGCCTGAGTTTGTCCAAGCCATTTGTCAAAGGAAGGAAGGGAAAGAAAGTGGAATAAGTAGCCCTAAATGCAAAATCAAAAGAAAGTTTAAATATCAATGAAAGTCCAGTTATCAAAAACACAAACGTTTTATTTTGATAAAATAAACTTTATTTAAAACTTTTTCAAAAAGACAAAACTCAAGCAAATGCACTGCATTTAGGATTTACTTCTCAGTCAAGTATAAATATCAGTTAGTGTCCATAGTGTATCCAGCATGTATCCATGTGCGCCTGTTGTGTAAGACCAGCTTTGACTTCCCTGAGAGTCTGAGGAGTTACAGTTGTTCATGTCCATTATTTTAGCGTCTCATGCGCAATTGAGCCAGTCCTCGCATTCTTAAACAGTCTTTCCCGTCCTTAATCTGCAAGACAAAAGATACAGACAAATGCACTTTAGTGCGTCACATTCACTGCAGTTTAAATTATTAATGTGCAGAGGAGGAACAGAAAAAGCATGTTTAAGAACTGAGGGAAATGGAAAATATATGTTGCACTTCATTACAAGAAAGCAGAGCTATTAAATGATGACTGTCGCTCACCCCTTTCCTCTGGTTACTGAGGCAGAAAGTGCAGATGGTCCGGGGCTTGGGCCCGTTGCCTCTCTCGTGCGCTCCGAGGCACGGCTGTGCGTCAGCGCCACCGTCTCCACACAGGAGCACGTTGGCCAGATGTGAGATGTAGCTGGACGCGAGCCGCAGCGTCTCAATCTTGGAGAGTTTTCTGTCCACGGGCTCGGTGGGAATGAGAGTCCGCAGAGCTGTGAACGCGGTGTTGACGCTCTGGGTCCGTCCGCGCTCTCTGGCGTTGGCCGCGCTCCGCTGTTTGATTACCGTGGTGCCACCGTCCAGTTTGCGGGACGTTCTTCTGCGCTTCTCCGATGAGGAGCCACAGAAACTCTGCTCGGAGCTGCCGTCACTTTCACTGCACTTGTCCTCGTCCTCAGAAGTCATGGTGAAGTCTGAGTAGATCAAGTGCGTGGCCACAGGGCGCATTATGGCGAACGCCATCCTGACAGTTCAAGCGGCTATAAGGCTATATATAGTCCAAGTTTAAAGTCCCGTGAAGAAAATAAGGTTCCCGATGCTAGGCCTCCATCAGCGCGGACCTGGACAGCCACAGAAGCTTTAAACGCCCCGGGACAGAGAGCGGGGGCTCCGGAGGAATGGTCAGCACCGGTCAAATGGACTCTTATAACCGCGGGGGCGGAGCCCTCAGCCCCGGGACGACTCTGACCAGCCACAGACTCAGAATCTACAGCCTCCTCACGGATCTATGTCCTCAAACCTTCTCTATTTGAATATGGCTGCTGAAGTCTAATAGTTTGCATAAAAGGTTCGTTGTGGATCGGCTGAAGTTCATTATTGAAGGGCTAGACGTCCTCACAAATGCAAATCATGTTTCTCTGACCAACTCAAGCATTTCCAATGAGAAGGAAATGAACCAAGAATTGAGTGATTTGACTGCGTATCCGACATACAAATGTGATATGCTGGTTTGATTTAATTTGAATTAAATAAAATAGGCCACATTGCAAAAATAGAACCAAACTTGTGGCCCTGATCTGTCACGGCCTGTGCAGTAAAAAAGAACAAGTATTTGAAGGAGCTCAAACCTTTTTACGTTGTGAGTTTACGAGCCAGTGCCGCCCTGTAACAAATGCACGTGGGTCTGAGGAGGTGAAAGTTCTGTGAGGATAAATGCTCAACAGATGACCCCTGGAATGACAAGGATCCCGTTTGTTTGTTGCCCTGAGTTTAAAACAACAAAGAGGTGGCACATTTGTAGGTGTCCCGTCTGAAACTCTGCTCCAGTCACTGCATTCAGCTGCAAAAACACACGTCACACACAAACTATTCAACACAGCTCACCTTTAAAAGACTGCAAGCTTCAAGAATCAAACTATTCTGTCCTGGCTTAATACATTTGAACAAAGTTTCATTACACTGAATAAAACACTACTGAGAAATAAAATGAAAGCATTTGTTTGTTTTATAATGCCATCATATTTTTTCTAACATCATGTGAGTATTAACTTAGGATTCCTGAAGTATTTAACACGAATAGGCCTACCACTAACTCATCATTTTACATTGTGTGTAATACATTTTCATTTCTAAGAGCTCCACCCTCTGTCAGTAAAACCACATGGTTTGGATCAGAGTTCAGATTTGACAGATGAAAATGTGTTACTATTTTTGTATATGCTTAATATCTTAATTTTACAGACATTTAATTTTTTTCTGATGAATAAATCTCAATTAACAAGACTTGTTTAAAACATTTCTGTTGGATTGACATAATATTGTCTGACTATCGCTATCAGGAAACTCCACAAAAATATTGAGATACTGTTTTGCATCAATATTTCCCATCACTAATTTGTTTTCATTACAGCAAGACATTCCCATGTTTTGTCAGTTAGATAAACGTTGACATCAATAACTAAGAAAGGAAAAAAAATCCTTATAAAACTCTTAAAGTAGTCCAATTAGGTTTATTAAGTCTTCACGTTTTAATTGTTCCAGACTTGCACCTAGTTTGTTTTGAGTGTGTTTCCATTGATCTACTTAATATTCTACGTAGTGTACTGGAACAGGACTTTGTTTGTAGAAACCTTTTTAGAGATAAGGCAATAGTTGCACGTTTGTATCCTTCTGAAACTCAAGTGTTTGTAACTTTTACATCTTAAGGCTGCAGCGATGAATCAACTAATTGCAACTAGTTGACTATAAAAATAAAAAATACACTTTATATTTCAAATTTCAATAGAATAATAATTTGACTAATCAACTAATTGAAAAAAATAATTGCTGAGTCAACTACTAAAATAAGCATTGTTTACAGCACTACTCACTAATATTGTTGGATAAATAGAGCAGAATAATGGACCTTATAAATGAAAACCTCCAACATTTCATTTATAAAAATAGGGGCACACTGACATTCTAAAATCTAAAAAAACACTAATAAATGTATAGAATTGTTGCTGTGCTAAAGAGCATTGTCACCCATGCACAAAAGAAACTTCTATATCCTCCACTGTGGAAGGTCGACTGTGTCTGAGCGGAGCCGGGGTCAGGGGGTGGATACAGCGTTGAAAATCTGGCGCACATTACACGCCTGCAGCCAGTTTGAGTCTGGAGGAATTCCGGATAGAGAGCCGTGAGAAGCCCAACGCGACCCAAACACCTAAAGCTCGCCTCCTGCTGAAGGATTGGGCCGTAATGCCTCTTCAGAGTGGAACAAATGGCCCCACTCACTAACCAGAGATCATTTTTCAACCTCAATTTGGGGACAGAGACCAAGAGAGCTCTACTTTATAACGGGTATTAGAACAGATTACAGCCTCTATAGCTAAGAGTCAATATTTCACTCAGGTTTTTTATTGCTGTTGGACAGATTTTGTGCTTTATATTCAGAATTTCTACAAAAATTAAAAGATTAATTTCTTAGTAGGTCATTCGAATATTGTGACCACCTGAAAATCAGCAATTAAAACCCTTGTTTATGCAACTTAATACAAATCTAAAACCACAAGACATTCAAGTTAACGGCCTCTGAGCACTGCAGCTTTGGCTAAGCTATGTTTCTCACAGCTAATGCTAACTTTTAATAAAAAGGAAAATATAAAATAAACAACCAACATAAGTAAAAACTGTCTGATTGTTTGTGTGAAGATTGGTTTGTTATTTTAATGTTTATTTATATTTTCATGCCTCAACAGTAGAATTAGCGTTAGCATTCAGACACAAACATGTCTTTTTGAACACGCAACTGTCCTTTGCACATAGTGGAAATATATTGTTATTGGTATACTGTATTGAATTACACTGGAATAAAATATGTGCAAAAAAAGGGAAAAGCCCAAGGATATGATGCCTACTTAATAGAGGCAAAGATTATTATGTTTTCTTTCGTTATTTCTCAAAATAAAATTAAAAATAGACATAAAATAGCAACAAAAGAAACACAATTATGACTAAGATGAATTAAAATAAATGTCACTTTTGGTCCACAGTCAGTCAAATTTGTCAATTTCCAAATTGAGTCTGAATCGGTCTGATGTTTGTTATAATGTCAGTCCAGTCCTTGATCGTTGGTGTTTGTGTTTGCCATTTTTTTTCGATGGCATATTTTCCTTTTGCCAAAAAAGTGTAAATGTATCCATTTATTGTGTCCATTTGAGGCCCAAGTACATAGTTCTAAAGTCATGCTTGGCCTCCTTGATGTCACAGTTTCTCCAACAGTTAGCATTTCCTTGTTAGTAATGAACACTTTTACCAAAAAGAAACGTGACGTATGCACTATGTATTTTTTTTCATATATGCAAGAAATACTTTTATACTTTTTTATATGATTAGGATTTTTATTTAGATTATTATACATTTGTATTAATGTTTATTCAAAATGCATTTCTTTCTAAATAAATATATATGAATATGTGTGTGTGTGCGTGTGTGTGTGTGTGTCTGTGCGTGTGTGTGTGTGTGTCTGTGCATGTGTGTGTGTGTGTCTGTGCGTGTGTGTGTGTGTGTGTCTGTGCATGTGTGTGTGTGTGTCTGTGCATGTGTGTGTGTGTGTCTGTGTGTGTGTGTGTGTGTGTGTGTGTCTGTGCATGTGTGTGTGTGTGTGTGCGTGTGTATGTGTCTGTGTGTCTGTGCATGTGTGTGTGTGTGTGTGTGTGTGTCTGTGCATGTGTGTGTGTGCGTGTGTATGTGTGAGTGTGTGTGTGTCTGTGCGTGTGTGTGTGTGTCTGTGTGTGTGTGTGCATGTGTGTGTGTGCGTGTGTGTGCATGTGTGTGCGTGCGTGTGTGTGTGTTTGTAAAATAAAACAAAAACAATGAGACCTACCTTTGGGACTACTTTTCCAAAAATATATTATTATTAAATCACTATTAATTAAATATGGTCAGTATGCAGAAGTGAGACGTGAAACAGTAATAGTGTAATGCTATATTTTTTTTATTTGAAGTTGGAGTTGACTCAAAGTGACACACGCAGCTGCTACTGAGAAATACATAAAAAAAAAAAGAAAGACAAATGACACGGAGGCCCCAAACCATTTGTTAAAATGACCACAAACACTTCCTCTTCTTAACCCCTCGCTCCCTGAGATTGGCCCAAATCCCCAAAGTCAAACCCCACGAACCACCCAAGGGCTCCACGGGGCAACAGGTGCAGTTTTTTTTCCCTCGTCCTTTCTTCATCGTTTTTTCATCGTTTTTTCCCAGTGTTGCGTGTCGAAAGCCCTTTGAGGATATGGTTACTTCCAGACAGTGAGAGAGCCACAGGAAATCTTCTCACACGCGACGATTCAGAGCAGAAATTTAGAGCCGTTTTGGGCCCCTGGGTTTGGGCTGCCCTGGGCCCGTCTGCGCTTCCTCGATGGTCTCAGAGGGAGAGGCGGTCGGCAGCTTGTTCTTCTGAGGCTGGTGATGCAGGACAGAGCTCAGATCAAGGATGAAATGTGCTGTGACGTGCCCTACACTTGATTCAGCTAATGTACTGTTCCTTCCTCTCGTATTGTTGCTCAATGATTCCAGGAGTAGGGCTGGTTTCTCAAGGTCAGTATCAACAAGACACAGCCAAACAATATTATAATGGATGTTCACTAAAATGCAACGCAGTCAAGAGTTAGAAAATACATAGTTTGTGCATAAACACCAAATGGAACATGGGGGAAAGGTTAAAAATGTCACAATATGCGTCCAGCTGTAGTTTACTCGCAGTGTCCTATATACTTAACTTGGCTTCCTCTGATATTATTATTGGATTTCTCCAGCATCAACACAGCAATCACACAATGTTATGATGAATGTTGACATCAAAATTGTGATTTTCAGTTGTAGAATGTGACAATGTCAAAAATATACATTTTCAAAATTTAAATGTTGGCTATCCCCATCTGTTTTGGATATTCTAGGCCAATATAATGTTATGATGTAATCTGAAATCCAAATGTAGGAGTTTGTGTAGGTATGCCTGTATCAACTTAATAACTCAATTAATAATGAGAGAAGGAACTTTAGGAGGCAATACTTATAGTGAGTACCTTTTTTGCACTAGTGGTTTCCTTTTCTGTATAAGTTTTTATGTATTAGTAGAAGAGCTTTAATGGGTCAAAAGAGCAATTTCCACTGACATTAGACACAAATTAAGATGTTTGGTTCTGCGATTTATGTAATTCAGCATATGCTTTTTAACAATATTGTACATTTAGAAAAGGATTTACCAGCGTTCAAAAGATTCAGGTTATTGTGTCAGTGGCATGAATGTTTCAGGATCAAGTTAATCTGCTTATTAGTCTATGTTCATGAACCTCAAAAATAAAATTGTATTCATTATTTGGTAATACAATACAAAACAAAACTAAAAACAAAAGGTCATACATTTTGTCCATATCCTCGAGCCTCGTCAGCCTCAAATGCATGGCAAAATTAAAATACATACTCAGTTTCAATGTAGCAAACAAGAATAAATGCACGTCGCTTCTCCCCGTGTGCAAGAGAAAACATCCATCTTAAAAATTCTGGTAGTTTAGTCTTTTATATTTTTTATTTTTTATTCTCAGTTTACAGAAAAAATACACTTTTTTCAACATTTTCATTCTGTGTTTCCAAACCAGGGGGAACAGGCCCCCTGGGGGTTTGCAAGCACTGACCAGGGCGGATCTTGGCATGAATACAGATTTTAATAAGTAGGTGGTAGTATTTGCTTTTTAAAACAAGAAGATGAGCAATAAAGAAGGTGAAATTGAAATATGTATATAGTATTTGAATATAAATTGTTATTTGTTGTGCATTTTACATCTTTAGGAATGCAGGATAATTAGGAATTAGGATAATTATGGACAGAAGTATCATTAAAATAAGAACATTTAAGAACATTTAGACAGAATCTCAAATACAAAAGTTGTGAGACAAAGTTTAGGTGAAACACATGTAAAAAAAGGTTTGAGAAAGAATGTTTTATGTAACGATATTACAGTTGCTTAAAGGTTGCCTGCTCCTCACAGTGATATTTCTGAATGTTTGCATGCACAGTGGGCTTTGACTGTGATGCTTCCGACAGCAGGAGAAGGTAATAGAAGGGAGCCTATAGAACAGATGGCTGTGCACAAAGTCTGTGTTATGAGAACATCACAGTGACAAAACACAAGATGCTGCAGCTGAATCTACGCTTGCTTTAAGACGTCTCTCTCATCATCTCAAGAAACTTTTAGCCGTACATCTGTGCTATAGACACAAGCTCTTCTTCAATACACATTTTTGTTTAGTCCTGATTAGTAACCTGGACAATATTGCTGACTATCAGATAACAGCGTAGCATGCATGAGATGGGGCCAACGATTGTACATAGATTTTGACATAAGGCTCAAACAATGGGTGAAAACGTTGAATGATTAAATACGTTTTGTTTTTGTTTGTTCCAATGTTTACGCAGTGGAGTTATGTCTCCCTCTGCTGGAGCAATTACGCCTCTGCAGCCTGAACCTGCATATTTTTCTTCCATAAATTTGCTTTTAATGGGGGTTTGCAGTATATGGACTGGGCATACTTCTTATTCTGAGGTTTCTTCTTTTTTTTTTTTTTTTTTAAATCATCCCGAAGACGATATTCCACCAATCCATCACAAAATGGGCCTGTTGACATTTAGGTTCAAATATCACACAAAATGTTAACGGCCAGTAAAAATAAACCATCACACTCATATATGAAAAATTACACTGCAAGTTTCTTTTATTTCAGTTTCAATAAGCTTTTTTTTGCAGTATTTTTGACTCGAAAATAAGATTTACCAAATTACTACAGTAAATGTTCATTTCCCGCCTCTAGTCTGAGGCGCGTGTATAATGCATTTCTGGTTCAAATCATTACAGCTATATATTACTGTGTGTCTGATGACTGCATGCTTTCAATGCTGCTTTGCCATGTCAGCCTCCACAGAATGACTTTAATAAAACATTTGAATGTGGTCAATTATTAGGAAAATGAGAACACAAGTAGCATTTTGTAGTTCATCCTTCATTGTTGGATCTCAGTCAATAGTGAAAATTCTAGTCCCAAGCTGGTATAGAAGAGTCATTAAAAACAAAACAAAAAAACAACCCACTGCATCATTTTAAGTCTGGCGTTGCAGAGCCCAAGTACGTCCTAAGATCTGCTATGTTAGATTTGATGATTTTGGCTGGGATCAAGGGCATTTGCAATCGTTGATATGCAGCAAATCTGTGACAGCCTCCAAAAGAGTAATAGTAATTTCCTCCTTCTCTTCCTTTGATCCACAGAACGTCAATTGGAGGAACCACGCTGATGTCCGGAGTGTTCTGGACAAAGAACAAAACAACTTGAAATACAACACACACAACAGACACAATTAACAATGACTGAGGACCTACTTCATACTTTTGCACTACAGGTTATTAACATTTACTTCAAACTATATTATTAATAGGCAGAATTAAATATGACAGAATAGTCAAATAAGCCTAGATGAGCATAAACAATTTAACACTAGTAAGTTGAGGATGCAAAAATAGATTTATCCAGATTTCCAATTTCAATACATTTTAGATCTCAGAAGAACATAAACAAACGTTTCCTCAACTGTTTTTATGCTAATAATCAAGATTAGCATAAAAACTATTATTAAATTACGCTATTGTTTCTCTGTATAGCAGGGCAAGACATTTATGGACCTTTTTCTTCCTATATCAGCTAAATTAACTCCCAGAGCAGTCATTTTGACGGCTCCTAAATAATAATAAAGTCTTTTGACTCTGCTTTGGTAGATTTTTGGTGTAGACTTTTCCTGTGTCTGTATATATTTCATTTCTATGTGATGATTTTGAGAACAACAGCAAGTCTTGATTCAGAATTAAATCTAAAGGAAAATTAAGACTTCATCAATTTCAAGTGGGAGCCCACCTTCAGCTCCCTCATCAAGAAGGCCCAGCAGAGGATGTACTTCCTGCGGCAGCTGAGGAAAGTAAAGCTGCCAGCGGAGATGATGGTGCAGTTCTACACGGCCATCATTGGTCGGATCGGAGCCGACCTTTCTCACCCTGGACAGGGACTATTTGAGCCACTCCCCTTAGGCAGGAGGCTATGGTCCATCAGAACCTCCCGCCACAAGAAGTTTCTTTCCCTCTTCTGTTGGACTCATGAACACTTCTTTAAACTATAATTTAATCAACAACCACTCATTGCACTATTCACTTTGTGCACTGCTTCTGTAAAATTACCTGTAAATGTTGTGTACATACTAAGTCTATTTAATCTTATTAGTAAATTTGAATTGTTTTTCTTTAATGCATGCCTTAATTGATTTTATTTATTTTTTTGCTTTATTATTGTCCATTGTTTTATGTTGCACCGACTCACAAGTTCCTATGTTTGTGAATTTTGTTCACTGACAATGGCAATAAACCTTTTCTGATTCTGATGCCACAACATAGAAAATTCAATTGTATGACTATATAACACAATACAATTAAGACTGCAAAGAAAAAGCGGCATTCATACGTCAGATCAGCAAAGCGGAACAATGTGTTAATCTTTGCTCTGATGATTATATAAAAGTTATTTGTTTATGTATTTACTTTGTAGGTCGATTGTAAAATGAGACAGGTTAGTTTCATGTTCATGTACCATATAAAGCAGAACATTTACCAGAGGCCCCCTTAAAAGTCATTGCTGGTAAACTACCAACTTAACCATTAGTAGTTGCATTAATATTGGGTCCTTCTTAGTCTTCCCATTAATAGAGGAAATTATGGTGCCCCTCAAATGTTTGCCCCCATAATCTAAAAACTAGCAGAAAAAAATTAAAACACAAGTCATACTTTAATTTACACTTGCAGAACTGTCACCAACATATAATAAAAGTCACTCAATTCAGTCTGTGATCAGTGTTTTTGTTTGTTTGTCTTTTAATTAGAAGAGGCAATAAGTGACATTTACACACCTAAACAATTGTATTGAATAAAATACTAGGATATGTAAGTACTGTACCTCGATCGTCTCCATCAGACTCTGGACCTTGTGCTCGTCCAGCTCGGGGGGAAACGGCCTGATGATCACGGTTATCGGCACATGATGGACCTCACTCACGCTGTCCGAGTGGATGGAGGACATCGCCGACGGACTTTCAGACGAGAGAACTCTGTAATAAACGTGAAAAGTGTTTCTAAATCTTGACACCAACATTTAGCCTCGAAAACGTGGTATTGTTGTGTTGTTTACGTCTCGCTTCCGGGTTTGCTGAGCGGAAGAGGGACGTCACACACATACGCCACTCCCTCGGACGCTCCCACGCACTTGTCACTATTTCCCTCACCTGAACTTTTTGCTATTTGCGTCAGAAAACGGTCAGTAAATAATGTGTCAAGTTTGATATGTCGTTTTAATTTTTGCTGCCAACACTAAAATGTATGTAGAATGTATAATATTGCAAATAAAAAAGATATACACTAAGATATTGATGCTTCTTATCAGTTATTTGCTTTCTAGCTAGCCAATTAGCATTTTATTAGAAACAGAAAAATAATAATGATTTGGTGAACATAAAACAATGATATTTAATAGTAAATGATGAACTATGATATTAGAAAGGCATGCAAACAAAACGTCTGCTATAAATTCTAAAAGGTACACTGCATTGTTAACGTCTGTATAATTTTGACTTTATTTGTATCGTTTAGCATGCTCAACTTTAACATTTGACCTCTAAGACCATGGTTTGCTTGGTTCGATAGAGAAAATTATTCACTGTGTTTTTCATTTGCAGCAACTTTAACAATAATTTTCAACAAGTGAAGCGACAAACCTATCAAGAACTGGGTGATTTTAACAAGGTAAGACTTATATGTTCATGCATTACACTGGAAGTATGTCTTCAAAGCCTATACTTGCTAATATGGTCTATTTCTGAAGGTATTTCAAAGACGATGTCTGTGTGGATACATAAAAGACGCCTGGGCCTGGCGCATCGCACAGGTGAGAGGAAGGCTTCAAAGCAATTCAAATACTGTTGTTTTTCCAAAAGCCATTTCTATCTAATGGAGCTTATAATGAGACAATTAAAATGATTTCTTGGACAGGAGAGGCAGACTGAATTATTACAAATGCTTTGAACAACAATGACTGGCCCTTCATGTTGATTAATTGGTCACAGGGGGGTAAGTTGCAACATGAAATGGCTGGACTATATATATCGCATGTAATCATTAACAATAGAATCAACAATATCCTGCAACAAAACGTTTCCTCTCTAACAGGCGGGTTGTAGCGAATGCAATTAATGCTTCACCTTGTTGTCAAACCGTATTGTTCAGAATTCAGGAGTGGGTTTCCTCTAACAGGTTTGAAAACTTCAAGTAACATTAGCCGACCTTAGTGTAGTCGTGGATTTTGCTGCAAGAGAGAGAGACAAAATGTATCAATTATATCTTTCTTATTGGTGTCATTTTGTAGATATGAGGAATTTTGAGCAATGTCTCTTTTAGAAAAATGTAGTGAAAAAAATAATGTATTTGTCTACTGTATATATATATATATATATATATATATATATATATATATATATATATATATATATATATGTTTTAATTGAATTGTGTGAATTGTGATGAAGCTCAGTGGTTAGAACGTTCTGCAATGTGCAACACTTCTCCCACCGATGTGTGAATGTGGTGTCGGAGTGACTCTCTGTTCTGTCACTCTACCCTACGGCAGTTTTGACAAGTTGATGTAACTTTATTTATTATAATTAAGTTAGTCGCGTTCCGGTAGACAGGTAATAATGAAAAATGTTCCTAAAACTGTAATTTTTCTACTTGCATAGCATAATATTCTGTGTGACTATACTGGATACTGCAGTAGAGTGATTATGAACGCTGGTGTACAACACTCAGTTTCATGCTTTGATTTTAACTTGCTGCTTTTCTATCAGCAAAAACTGTGCCAAAAAAACAAACAAACCGCAATTCAAATTAAGAGCTTGTCACTTTGAATTTGAGAAACAACAAAGTAGCTTATAATTTTCATGTCCTTTTGCCTGCACGTTTCTACCATTATATTGTGACATCTGTAACTACAAATACAGTTACTCTAAAATGAGTTCATGCTGACTTCCCTACACCTATACAGCATACAGGTAACTTCAAATTAAGTGTTTGCAGCCCCACCACACTCTGTCTGACCCTCTGCTGTCACATCACCACTGTGTTGTAGTCACTAAAATATCTCAATTACTTAGATTGAGTTAGTCACACAGCAGCGGTGGGTCACGGAGGAGCAGATTTCCTTTTAATATCATCGCCAGTCCCCGTAGGATTGTCACACTCCGAGCAGCTGAAGAAAATTACCTGCCAGGCGTTTTGTGAGTGAAGTGAGCTATATTTATTCACGTCTTTTACACATTGACATGCTTTTAAAGTGATAATTACTGTGACGCTCTTTAGACTGGATCTGTGAGCGGTGAGAGAATGAGCTGGTGGTGTAGCAGCAGGAGACGTGTTCCACTTGTGTAAAGATGATTATTCAGACAGTGTCTTGCTGCCTGTAATGATTAAAACAGGACTAAACTAAACAAGCGCTAAAGGTGGATGGACCAGGTCCTCTAAGAGCTGTTGTCACAATACTACTTCAAAAGGCTTGATTCTCAATGACAGTTTCGATATCACAAACATAACGAAACACTGTAAAAGATCCAAATTTGTCTTATTTATGTGATATGTGTTTTAACTAGTACTAGACCAGTTTGAACTAGTACTAGACCAGTTTTAACTAGGTATAGTGCGGTATGAACCGGAATCTGACTATAACTAAACCTGGACTAAATAAACTAGTTCTAAACCAGGATTACACACCGCACAAAACCAGGGCTAAACCAAGTCTATCTCAGGTATAAACTAGGACGTAACCAGTTCTAAACTGGGGCTTCTATCAGGAGCCAGGACTAAATAAACCTGAGCTAAAACTGACAGTTTTTTGTTTCATGGTTGGCTTTGTTTAACCTTCACTAGAACTATTGGTCACTTGGATGCTTTGTAAATCAATTTGCTCAAAATACTCCAAACATAAACATTACAAAACACTGAACATATCTGTATCCACTTTTCCACTCGAAAGCAAAACGAAGCTATTTTAAAACTACCCTCCTTGACTTTCGCCTGAATACTGCATAAAAATGTGATTTAGAGACAGGACTTCAAAAAGAGCAGCATACGGACGAGGTGGACCCGCTGCCAGCGAGAGACAAGGAAGCAGATGGGTTTTTCACAAACAACACAAACATCAAGAAGAGCGAGCTAAAGAGCCTGGCAGTCTCACTCGATGAAACAGTGAGGAACGAAGGCTTCTAATGAGCTGCTCTCCTGTGATGCACAATCTGAGAAGACAAACTGTTCGCTCTTAAAGGGACACTCACACTCATATGCTCCAGGAGTGTTAATATTTACTTTGTGCAGATCTTTATTTTATTTGTTTTACGGCAGGCATAAAGTATCACGCTACAGTATTGTTATAGTTTTATGCAGGGCTGAAACAAGTTCATCGAATAAGTATATTGAATAATTGTTATCTGGACCATAAGATTCCAAAACATGCCATGTGCTCACAAAAGATGTTTGTCGATGCAGACTAAGCAGGAATGATCGAAATGACACAGCAAACATGTCAATTTATTGTTTTTGATGAAATAAATATTTCGTCTGTTAATATGCACCATCATGATCAGGTCATTAAGCGGCATTTCTTTAGCTTCATCTGGGTCAAATTTAGTAAAAATCCCAAGTCTTTTCGCAAAAACAACTCACAATAGATAGAATCGCCAGAGTAATTGATGATATAATGAATCGAAATGTGTCTACTAAAATAATCGTGATCGTGAAAGACCCCACCATACCAAACATACCAAACCACTCATTTGATATCAAAGAGAGCAACAGTATTATATCAAAATATCTGGATTCTGGATTTCATCAATAGTAGCCTACGCTCATTCAAAAACCACATTTCAACCTGTAGGAGAATCCGTGAAAGGGTTTGTTATTTAGTAGAAAAACAAATCAATACACAGCCTTTACTTTATTACAATTACAATTACTTTGGATAGTTGACTACTTGAAATAATCTACTTAAGTAATCAGTAGTCGCAGCGCTAGAGGCCAACAAGTTGAAAAATACGTTATATGTTTTACGTTTGAAAAATATACTCAACTAAAAACATCTAAACTAAAATAGATACTAAAAATTTGATCCAAAAGCTAATTTAAACAATAAATAAACTATAATTATAAACATTATGATTATGTGACAATAGACTTACGTTATATGGACATTGGGCAGTAAAAATAGCTTGTTGTATGAGCTATGCATAAATTAGCTACATGTTCACACTTATGTTACAACCTTCTGATGTTGTTGAATACAAGAGAAACGCCTGTACTTCATGGGCAAACTTTATACTTTGTGAACAATACATTCTAAGCCTTTTGTTGTGTTTTACAGCAGCCCAGCCAACAGAGGGCGCCATATGTCAGGTGAAAAGTCATGTCCAAGAGAAACCCTGCTCAGAGGTAAGGCCAGTGTCTGGAACATGTTGCTTTGTTATCAACAGGAAGGACACCAGTTGCTTTCAAACCTGATCGTATCCAAACAATCCCTCGTTAGTTTAGTATATATCTGATTGATTTGCCTTCGTTGTGTATCGGTAAAGCCACTCTGATCTAAATTTACATAGTGGTGGGTGGTGATTAATGAACCCCGTTGAAGTGTCGCTCTCGTCCAATCGGGATGCCGCTGTTTTTTCCTGCAAACACTGAGGAGATGACAGCTCCTGGGGGTCACAATCTTTGAAGTGTCAGGGAAGCTGGCGCCGTTTTTTGAGGTTGTTTTCAATAATTTAACTGATGTGCGCGGAGGCTGTGGCGGTGGGAGGAGCGGCCTGTCTGCAAATGTCTGAGTGATGCAACACTCCAGAGTCTGGACCACGCTATCGTTTGTTTACCGGGAATGTGGACCAACCCAAATGAAAACTGGATTAAATCTGAACTAGACCAAGGATAAATAAAGACTAAAACCTGAACTTTGAACTGAGAAAGCTAAGGTCTACTTCAGAACTGTCAAAACCATGTCTAATAAGGATGTAAACCCTGTTAAAACCAGGACTAAATCAAGTGTAAACAAAAAGTAAACTCAAGCAAAACTAGGACCAAATCAAGACTTAACCAGGACTGCATAAAGTCTACAGAAGGATAAATATGACTAAACCAGGACCTGAACTGACAAAACACAAAGAAGGTCTAAGCCCGGACTGAATCTTGTCTAAACTAGGACTAAATCGGAACTAAACCAGGTCTAAAAAAATAGCTAAATAATGACAGGTCAAAAAAAGGTCGAAACTAGGACCAAAATGGGACTGAATTTAGATCAGTCTAACCTCGGTCTGAACTTCTTATAAACCTGGTCTAAACCCGATCCAAACCAGGTCTAAACCTGGGCTAAACCCAGTTAAAACCTTGTCTAAACCATGTTTAAACTAGGTCTAAACCTGGTCCAAACCCAGTCTGAACCTGGTCTGAACCTAGTTTAAACTATGTCTAAACTACGTCTAAACCGGCTCTAAACCTGGCCTGAACCCAGTTAAAACCGCATCCAAACCATGTTTAAACCAGGTCTAAACCCGGTCCAAACCATGTCTAAACCATGTCTAAACCATGTTTAAACCATGTCCAAACCATGTCTAAACCCGGTCTAAACCATGTCTAAACCATGTCTAAACCATGTCTAAACCCGGTCTAAACCCGGTCTAAACCCGGTCTAAACCCTGTCTAAACCATGTCTAAACCATGTCTAAACCCGGTCTAAACCCGGTCTAAACCCGGTCTAAACCCTGTCTAAACCCGGTCTAAACCTGGTCTAAACCCGGTCTAAACCTGGTCTAAACCTGGTCTAAACCCGGTCTAAACCCGGTCTAAACCCGGTCTAAACCCGGTCTAAACCCGGTCTAAACCTGGTCTAAACCCGGTCTACCCGTTCTAACCCGGTCCAAACCATGTCTAAACCATGTCTAAACCATGTCTAAACCATGTCTAAACCCGGTCTAAACCCGGTCTAAACCCGGTCTAAACCATGTCTAAACCAGGTCTAAACCATGTCTACACCCGGTCTAAACCCGGTCCAAACCCGTTCTAACCCGGTCTAAACCTGGTCTACACCCGGTCTAAACCATGTCTAAACCCGGTCTAAACCATGTCTAAACCCGGTCTAAACCCGGTCTAAACCATGTCTAAACCCGGTCTAAACCCGGTCTAAACCATGTCTAAACCAGGTCTAAACCATGTCTACACCCGGTCTAAACCCAGTCTAAACCCGTTCTAACCCGGTCTAAACCTGGTCCACACCCGGTCTAAACCCGGTCTAAACCATGTCTAAACCATGTCTAAACCATGTCTAAACCATGTCTAAACCCGGTCTAAACCCGGTCTAAACCCGGTCTAAACCCGGTCTAAACCCGGTCTAAACCCGGTCTACCCGTTCTAACCCGGTCCAAACCATGTCTAAACCATGTCTAAACCATGTCTAAACCATGTCTAAACCCGGTCTAAACCCGGTCTAAACCATGTCTAAACCAGGTCTAAACCATGTCTACACCCGGTCTAAACCCGGTCTAAACCCGTTCTAACCCGGTCTAAACCTGGTCTACACCCGGTCCAAACCATGTCTAAACCCGGTCTAAACCATGTCTAAACCCGGTCTAAACCCGGTCTAAACCATGTCTAAACCCGGTCTAAACCCGGTCTAAACCATGTCTAAACCAGGTCTAAACCATGTCTACACCCGGTCTAAACCCGGTCTAAACCCGTTCTAACCCGGTCTAAACCTGGTCTACACCCGGTCTAAACCTGGTCTAAACAATGTCTAAACCATGTCTAAACCATGTCTTAACCTGGTCTAAACCATGTCTAAACCATGTCTAAACCATGTCTAAACCCGGTCTAAACCATGTCTAAACCCGGTCTAAACCATATCTTAAAGGCAGTATGGACGATTTTTCGGCGATTTGAGAACGCAGGCGGAAGTGCCCATGCGCACTCCCCCGTGCGGACTGATACAACACACACGTGCGTTTGTTTATTAGCGCAACGGAGCGCATCGCATCGCTCGTCTCCCGTAGATTTCTGTCCACTTCTGCGTCAGCTCGAACTGTTTTTCTCCGTCTTCATTTTGCCCCGTACACTGAGGGAACTATATTATGATAGATCCATGCGCTTAGGCACGCGGAAACGTGGGCACGAGCCTGACGCGGCTGCAGGTGAGCGATAGGTGCGTTTTATGATTGATACGTGGCAAGACAAATGATTTATCCACGCCACGAGGAAATATGATAAAAAATTTGCTGAAAAAAATCGTCCATACCACCTTTAACCCGATCTAAACCATGTCTAAAACCGGTCTAAACCATGTCTACCCCGGTCTAAACCCGGTCCAAACCATGTCTTAACCGGTCCAAACCATGTCTAAACCATGTCTAAAACCAGTCTAAACCATGTCTAAACCATGTCTAAACCCGGTCTAAACCCGGTCTGAACCCGGTCTAAAGCAGGCCTAAAGCAGGCCTCTGCAGTAGACCTGAGTACGTGCCTGTCAGTGTTCTGTATGCAGTCCCTGTGCTGTACCTGCTTCCTCTCTCCTCTGCTGCTGTTGTGACACGCAGCACACCCACGGGTGATGTAATTGGATTCCACGGGTCCCCATTTTACAGTCCATTGCCATGTAATGAAATCAGTTATTTACTTTCATCATAAAATCTGATAAGGGCCAACATCTGCCAGGTAAAGTTTGACTGAGAACTGCCCATGAATGCTGATGTGTGTGGCAGATATAGGACAGGTTTCATTCATCCTGAATCTGATCATGTCAAAGTCTCTCTGGGAATATTGACAACGGCATTCTCAGGACGAGGTGGTGTTGCCTTCCAATGAAATACATCTCCAAATTGAAAAATCCATGTCCTGTATGTCCTGATCATTCATAGGATTAGAGGTTGGCCATAATCGCCTGCACTTTTATGGTTAACTTTACTGTCTATTCACACTTGTGCAATGCCTGAACCTCAAACAATATATTTACAGACGGACAGAGGTTCCACTACCTGCTTATCTCCATGTATTTGTTATGACGATGCTTATCTCCTATCTACGTGAAGCAGGTCAAGTTACAGGTCAGGGGTCTCATTTATAAAAGTGCAGAAATATCACCTTATACCCTTATTTGAAAGTCTACCGACTTTTTTTTTCACTTTTCATAAGCTTTTGTTGCTTTTTTAACGATATAGCCAATATTCAAATTCAGCTTCTATTTTCCATTGCCCACCTCTACTCGATTGCAACATTTATGATTGTAGGCACGCTTGATAAATGAGTTTTAATGTTATAATTCATGTTTTTTGAGCATTTAAAAACACACGTATTAAACTAAACTACAATAAGTTAACGACATACTTCGGACCATTCTATGCAAAGCAATATCTCCATGAGGACCAACAGGTGGCAGACCCTCCACCCAAACTTGTAGCTGCACGTGGGCAACAGAAAGACTCTCCTCTGTTCCAAGAGATAAATAAAGAAGCGGTGATGGACATTGATTGATATTTGACTCTTTGAAAAAGGGAAGATGTAATTACAGAATTATAGATTTATTTATTTATTTTTTGCTGGGAACTTTTTGCTGATGTGACTTCTTCTCCAGCGCGGCGGAACAACGGTAACGGTAATCACTGGGCCGTAGTTGTGTGCGGAGAGGAGAGACAGCGCTCAAAGTGTCTAGTTTCCATCCCGGGCTCGGCTGCTGTCTCATTATGCCGCTGCCGCCTCGCTGGAGGACACTGAAGGACATGCGATTGCATTCAAGTCTTGTATATTCCCCTGAAACCAATCAAGAAAAGCCACGGAATAATAATCCTTGTCCACTGTCATGATTCATTTTTATTTTGCTCCATATTTTTTCCCCGGCATTTTGAGTCATTCGGAAAAGACCGGTCCCAGCGTAAAATCAATGTTCCATTAAAATTTAACGACGAGGAAGGCTTAATAGTGGTGGAACAGATGCCTCGGCTTTTTGATAACACCCACGTCTCAGGAAGTCTCATTGAAGCTGTCAGACCCTCAGCCCGGCACGCAAACAAAAGGATACCAGCGTCCTGTGGCTTGTAGCAGCAAAATAACAAGTTTGTAAGAGAATAGTGAAGCTCATATAATCTATTAACCATTGACAAAGGACTACACAATATACTGCAGTACTAAATCTAACAGGTTTAGGGATTTAAGCCTACGTAAGCTAGCTTAAAAAGAAAAGATTATTCAATTTGTTTTATCCTCGGACTGATCAATCACGATTTCTAATTCGTTTTTTCCCCTTATTTAAGGCATGGAAATTTAATGAATACAAACATCAGTGCCAATTACTAGAAAAAATCAGAGGACACTATATACTGCAGTACAAAAGCAAATAAGTTTTGTAGGTTTAACAGGAATTAAAGGCAGGGTGATCAAGCAAAAATGTTTTGATGTTTTTCTTATTAAAAACCTATTAAATAATTATCAATATTAATGTTATTAATATAAACATGGGTGACTTTTAAACAGTGCCAATTACTAGAAGAAAATATCAAATGTATTTCCTCAAAATCTGAACTAGGGCTGTACAATTTGGGGATTAGATTTAATTATAGGATTCTGGTCAAAGTTTGCATTTTATGCGTGTCCAGAAGAATTGACAAAAAGACTGAAATGGACCTTTGAGCTGACAAACTAATTATGTTCATCATGTGTTTCAGAACATGTTTGTACAGATATAAACAGGGCTGGCAGTTTTTAATGCAGCATATGTTGTTGTTTTTGGAGGAAATGACTGCGCCTGACAAATGGCAGCCTTTGCGTTTTGCTAATTGCGTCCGTTGCAGTTGCGATTGCTCTAGTCTGAAGTCTGCTGTTACTGACAGAGGATTGGCCGTGGACCTCCCGATTAAAAAACTCATCTGATCTCAAATTTGTCGATTGCACAGTCCTACATAAACCCTTCAAATGAGCTGAGTAGTGTTGCCCATTAATGATGATGTACACAAGCTGTAAATGTGGCGTTTTGTAGCCATGGGGACAGGATATTTTGTGGTTTGCAGAGGACTTTATGTTAGGAATTGCAGCCTTTGCAGTTTGTTTCCATGTGCAATTTTGACTTGGCCTAGATTTAGTTTTAAGATTTTGTTCAGGGTTTGTTTCGTTTTACACAAATACATGACAAATGGACCGGTTTTTAAAATCGTTTTCACACAAATAATGACTGTCATGTTCCTGAGAAGAAGAATATAAAAGTGCTAAATCAGTTCTTTCTTCACTTTGTCGGCACTGAAATGGAGCAAAGGATCATGGTCTATGTAGTTGCCACAGTTTCTTTTATGATGCATTTAAGCAAAGGATCTTGTAATTCGCTTTGTATGACCGCTGATGATATGATCTGTATGTTTGAAAAAAATGTATAAATCAATATTACAGTTGCTGAATTAGGCATTTTTTTCCATTTTCTGCATATAGTATAGTCAAATAGTCATCCATAAAAAAAGTTAGTTGATTAATCTCAACTAATCGATTATGGAAATAGTTTTAGTCATTGAATAATCGCTAGCTGCTCTATGCACGGATTCCAAAACATGTCTTTAACTGAAAGAAGAGGTTTTATGACCAAAACAATGCAGGAATCACATTTGTGTTATGGCCTCACGCCGCTTCAATTCAGCTTTATCTGGGTGAAATAGAGTAAAAATCCCATATTAACAGGCCTTGAGTACCAAAAATAATCGGGAGTTTTAGCCCCATCGTCACTGTAATATTGACTTTTTGACAGTTGTGTGACAGTAAGTGAGAGTGCGCAGAAAAGAGAGTGGACTTAAGGCTCCTTGTGCTATGGTTTTATTCACGTTATCATTGCTATTGTCGTCATCATCATCATTATTATTGTCACAGAAGAGAAATCAAACCCTCATTCATGGCTTCAGTTTGTTCACACTCAAATGGAGAGACACAAAAAAGAGGAAGAGCTGGAAAGAGAGAGTGAGAGAAAGAGAGAGAGTGAAATCTTAATCATTTTTCTTGAGGACCATATGGAAGGTTTCAAGCAGCCCACCATATGTTGAAGGCTTTTGTCATGGAAATTAAACTTTTTTTTTGGCACTTTTCATTGCGCAGCCGAGTCGGGCACATCAACAACAGCAAACCAGAACAGAAACGTGACAGACGTGATCAGATCTCCGAGAAACAAAAGGGTTCGAAGTGGATTTGATACTTAAAACAGACAACTTTTAATCAAGACGCTCCCTGATTGGCATGGCGACCCCAAACTTTGTGGTACCTGTATTATAAGTCAATTTTTTTTTTTTTTTTTTTTTAATTTTTAAAAAAGATAGCATGGATACAAAAGGAGCAATTATATGCCTACATGCATTGTCATATTATTGCTGTGATATATGTACACTATATTTACAAAATAGTCAAAGAGGAACAATGTTTTTGTAAAATAGAATCAAATTGCGCCTCCCTTGTTGAGTTCAAGTGGTTCAAGCCTGATTGTGGTCATTAGTTTTTGAGCTTAGCAGTGGAGAGACAGGTGGTTGGATGCTTTCATGCAGTGCTTCAGCTCTGAACTAAGACTGAACTCCATGTTATTCAGGTCACAATGTCATCGCAAGAACTGAAAACCAAAAAAATCGTGACAATTTTAGAATCAAAATCAAAAAGTAAACCAAAATGTAAAGTTCTGTTTCTATCTGGCTGTTTATGCCACATTCACTTTCCTTTTATTGGTCAGAAAGTTTGATTTCATAACACTTGTCACATACTAGAAGAATGGTAATACTGTGGGAATGAGATCTAATTAAAGATTTCACTGTTGGTGAATAGTGGCTAAATCCTCATCTTCAGAATAATCGTAAAGCTAAAATGTGATATTGTGACGTCCCTTGGCCTCTGTTGGCAGGACAGAGCTAAACTCGTCTATTCTCTTCCTGTTGTTCTTTGGAGAGCGGCCTGTTTATCCATTTGGAATATGCAAATGGCTGACAGTGCATTTGCCTGCTGCTGCTTGACCTTCCCTGTGGAGGTCGGCTCTATCTGCAGTCTGTCCAAATGCACCTGTTCCTCCACAGCACGCAGCTCTTTATACAACTCCACGTGTGCCGGACTCTTGGCTTGTCTTGTCATTCAAATTACCTCCAGAACAACACAAAAAATAAAACAAACAAAACAATAGTGTTTTATAAAAGAGAAAACCTCCTTTAAATTTGATTCAATGCTGCAGAGTTTTGGTCTTGAACATGGTTCATGGTAGGCCAGTTATTGCTTTAGTTTTTCTGAATGGAGTGTCATACACAAATGCACATTTCACTGATGCAGAGGGCTGATACACACAGAAACACTAACACTATTATTTTTGGAACAATTTATTGCCTGAGATTCAAAGACAAAGGCGCGACACGAGGAGGCAGTGTCGTTTTGGGAAGAGCAACATGCAGAGGAATTAAAAATCTGTTTTGTGACGTCTTTTATTGCCTGATATTGGCTGAAACAGAACAGCACTGATTGTGTTACAGGTGAATTGCTGTGAGAAAAGTTATTGCCAACAAAAGTCTGCATTCATTCACTGGGGCCAGTGCTTCTGTACATTGTTCCTCTTTAAAAACTAAGTCCCAGGGACTCTACAGTTTTCATGCATATCAACATTTTCTTTGAAGATCAGCAGCATCTTACAAGATCAATGGATGTCCATATTAAAACAATTCAAATATGAAATAAATATATAATAATAAATAAATAATAAATAGAAAAAATAAATACATGATTAGATTAATAAATAGTCAATAAATAAAGTATTTACATGATAAATAGATGGGATTTAAAGATGAATGAAGCTTTGAGCGACAGACTGATGGACTTTGTAACTGAGGGTGTGACTGAATGACACAGAGCTGAGGAGGAAGAACGGGGCATTGCTATAGACTCTGTGTCTCTGTGAGTTTAACACTGAAGAACCTGTTCAACAGGCAACGGAGCATTCAAAATCACTGATACAAGGTAGTGACCTATGGCCTATGGTCCTGTAGCTTATGTAGCTTTTTGGAAAACCCACAGTTACAAAGGAACCAGCACACAAAATAACTCTAGAAAAATCATATAGAAAAATAACATCCATTGAATTTAAACATTGGTGTGAAAAAAGGGCTCTAACCTTTAAAATGATCTCCCTTTTTTGCAAATACTGTCATAGTTCACATTTTCATAAAAAGTTGGCAGTTGCAAAAGAATTCAATTCTCAGCAAATAAAAAGCAGCATAAAAATACAAGAGGTCATTTTGTCTAAAAAACAAAAGAACACTGTTAGTTCTTTTTCATGTTTTTTTTTTTCTTTTTCATTACTATTTGCTATAAAATATCAGGAATCTAAATATTATTACTATTGATATCAATATCATTATAGTCATTGATAAAAATTCACATGCCAGGCCTCATATATAGTGTGTCAGTGTGTACAGTGTGTGTACATGCGTACATGGCTGTGTCCGAGTCTATTATACTGTGAACACTACTTCTACAGTCTCTATTTGGGGAAGGTTGTTGATTGTTAGTTCCTGTGGGCGATTAGCTACTGTAGTGTGCAGGGGAAAATCCAGCATCTTTTGAAAGTGTCTTTGCCATAATCATTTCTTCACATAATCTCAGTGAAAATATTGCTTTCTAAAAAAAGGGAAGAAAAAAGGCATGGAGGGCAGAGTGAGTAGGATTATTAGCTGTATTAGTTTTCTGATCCGGAGTCGTCCTCGTCTGCTGAGCCCTTGAAGCACGCCGACTCATAGTGCTTGTTCAGGTAGGACTTGAGGGCGAAGGTCTTATTGCAGCGCTTGCATCTGTAGTGCTTGAAGGCAGAGTGCGTTTGCATGTGGGCGCGGAGGTTGGAGCGGTCAGCAAAGGCTTTCCCGCAGTGGGCGCAGGCAAAGGGCTTCTCTCCGGTGTGCGAGCGCATGTGGCCCTGCAGCAGCCAGGGCCGGCTGAAGGCTTTGCTGCACACGTCGCACTTGTGCTTCAGGTCGTGGGTGAGGATGTGCATGGCCAGCGCAGGCATGGAAACGTACACCTTCGAACAGGTGGGACACTTGCGGGCCATCTTGCTGTCCAGGCTGCGGTGCGTCTGCTTGTGCCGGCTCAGGTTGGACGAGGTGGCGTAGGTTTTGCCGCATTCGTTGCAGGTGTGTCGTGCCGTGCCGCTGACCTTCTCCGGCACCACGACGCTGGGGCTCTCTCTGTCGCTCGTTTCCCGGGGCTCACGATCGCCCTTCCTCCGCGAGCGCCCGTCCGAGATGAAGAAGGCATCCATGGTGTATCCCTCGGCCGGCCCATCCGACTCGCCGCTGTAGTAGCCGCTGGCCGTCATCCCGGACTGGGGGCTGTCGGGCTGCTTGAGGTCGGGATCGCAGTAGTCCTCTCCTCCGCTCGCCGGGCTGTACAGCGGGTCCGACTCCAGCCGGTGCTCCAGCTTCTTCTCCCCCTGGTACCCAGATGGTGTGATGTAATCCTGGATGTAGCCTGGATAAAAGACACATGCGGTTGGCCAGAGGTTGTGATGGATAAGAACAAAGTGACACAGTGATTACATGATTATTACATTGGATGATTGCCCTTCATCAAACGCAGGAGGAGTCATTTGCAATCCTCCACATCTAACAGGTTATTCTCAATAGTGAGGAAACACGACACGCTTAACTGCATTTATGAAGGTTGCAATTTTACAGTCGGAATGAGCAACAGATAATAGTTCATCAAAGAGCTCTCCTGAGTGCCGGCTACACTACACCAGTATCTTAAATGAAGCCGTCTTATTGATTAGAACCTATTTGAATGATAAGACTTTCTTCATCTCTGACACGTCAGTCCTTAGTGGCTGAGCTCTGCCCTTGTTTCCATAATGAAAATTTTAGCCAAAGGCTGGAGTTAAACAGATGAGCTGCTGATTCAAAAGCACTATGCTCACTGCTTAGAGGTGTGTCATGGTTTCTTCAATTGATTCTATATGAAATGGCACTATTCTGACAGCTGCAAATGCCTCCTGGCTGGATTTGGCTTAACACAATGTTTTTAATGCCTCATAATTTGAGGGAGATCTATTTTGGTAAAATCATCTGCTTTGGTCTGGCAGTGGCATACATTCAGACAAAGCTTGATGCATCTGAGAATTGGAACGAGCAAAATTAAAGTTTTAGAGAAATTCTTTCCTCAAATGAAAGGCTCACTGCGCAACAGCACAAAAAGCTTCTCTAAGCTCTGTGAGCAGCATGAAGTGGAAATTAGGTATTGACTGTTTTTTAATGAAATTCAAAGTTTTCATCTGATCAATAGACTATCATCTGTAAAATAGTGCAGCTGCTGGAACAGTGGACTCAGGAGAAAGGAAATAATGTGTGAAACCAGATCACACACATTAAGTGTGCACTGACACCATTGTTCTGTGGACGGATAAAACTCATTCTCCCATTGTTTGTGTAGAGGGTCACCTGTCTGAAGCACAGAGACGCTCAAGTGGCCTCAAGAAACAGCCCATTAATTCAGCTGAAGTGCTCTTCCTACAGTCTCCTGAGGGCTCTGTTCACACAGCACTTTGTCACAGACATGACCGTGACACCTGGAGACAGCAGAGGCATGCTGCATGGCTTCACAAAGCTCTGAAACACCAGCCAAACAGGAAACGCCAGAGCACAGGGCCTGCTACTGCATGTAATCAGCTGTTATTCATTACAGATGCACTTTTTTGGAGAAATAACTATGAGATATAGAAGTATTGTGATCAGGACTGAAGGATTCTGGCAAAATTTCTAATTGGGATTTTTCTGACAAACATTGCAATTAGATTATATTTGTTTCAGTTCAAAGTTCATTTTAAACGCATCCAGGAGCATTATTATGTAAGAATCTATGTGCTGTTGTGACACATATTCATGTGCAATTACTGTTGTGATCACATGCAATGGTATTTATGTATTTATTTATTTATTTGTCTATGGGAGTTTTTTTTAATTATTTATAGGAGATCTTCTACTGAAAGTGTTTTTCAGACTTCCTATAAGTGATCTGTTCTTCTGTATCTACCTCTGTATCTTCCTGCGTTGCACCAATGAAATTTCCCCATGTGGGACAATAAAGGAATATCTTATCTTATCTTAGAAAAGACTGAAATATGAACTGCTAAACTAATACAAGAGTCACATGCAGTTCAAAACATGTTTGTAGAAGTCTAAACTACAGAGTTAACAGGTTTTATACATAAGACAGGAAATCTTGTTGTTTGCAAAAGACTTAAATTATTGCAGCGATATTCCAATATTGGCCATTCAAACTGTGATTTCCATTTTGGTCCCGATATATCTTGCAGCTTTAACTTGTTGCATTAACATGTATTGTGATCAGGACTGAGGGATTTTGACAAAATATCTAGATGGGATTTTTCTGACAAACATTGCAATTACTAACTGCTAAACTAATACTAATAATAAGAGTCAGATGCCTTTCAGGACTGTAGAGGTCTGAACTACAGAGTTAACATGTTTTTCTGTATGAACACAAGATATTTTGTTGTTTGCTTAGCACATTCTATGACCTGTTAATTGAACCTATATTCAAATTTGCAATTTCGACTCATTTTCAGATGTTATCCATTCCTTGTATTTACATTAAGTCTTTATTATAGTATGAAGTATGTAATATAATGTCAAATACAAGCTTGTTTTCCATCAAAACATTATAGTTTATACATGCACACATGGCCGTTTACTGCGTTTCAATTAGCCAAGGTCAGACAAGAGCTCATCATTTAGGGCTAACGCTGTATCAGCCTTTACAGCTCATAGGCTCATCTCTGTAATGCAAAGCAAGCATGTAATTAATGGAGCCTCTCAGCCACCCCTCTTTGTTGTTCGACAGACACTCAAGTCAAATGTCTGCACAAAGGGGAGAGAAACGTCCTGCCCACAGAACTGCTGACGCTGTGCATTTCAGCTGCTCGCACAATCCGCTATTTTACAGTTTTGGACTGGTATCTGTTCAAAATGTAATTCTTTTAAAGCATCAGTGCGATTGTTTACATAAATCTGACCTGTGAGGTGTCAGTAAACATCCAAACACAAAGAACATTTTGTTGCTTGAACTAAAATGTTTAATTTGTTGAATATATTTTAATTTGTTCAGTGTTTGTTTACATAAATCTGACCGTTTGTTGTCAATAAATATTCAAAAGCAAGCTCAGTTGTATTACCACACTAAACTACAGTGAAATTGAGTTTAAAAATGGTGTATTTTGAACACATGTTGTTTGACCTACGCATTTGAAAGAGAGTGAAATCGTTATAATCCTCCCTAATCCCGATGCATCTAAATCTCAGTGGCCCTTTGTTAGTATTGACTTTGTTAGTTGAATAACAGGTGGCAGCGTCACAAGCTCCACTCCGCCAACAATCTCACGCTCTACAAAAAATCACAACAATTACACACATTTTGGCCCGTAAACAGGTCACAAAATGGAAGACAATTTGAGAAGAGGTCGTCCTGTAGCTTGGACTGCGCGTTGACCACGGGTACAGCTATGTGCAGTTAGTTCTTCATGTTTACTGTACGAGATCCGTCACGTGACCTAGTTTTCTTTGCTTCTCCAGCATTTTTGAGTCCTTTCCCCCTCCCTCCGCTCTTCTCCGCCTCCCTGCCTTGCGTTACCCTACAGTTGTGCTGATATCTTATGTGGCGGCTCTTGAAACTCTAAGCCCTGCTAGTTTTCAAATGCCCAGAAGGACGAGAAAGATGTAGCATAGAGATGGGGGTGGGGTGACTGTGCATAGATGGGGAGAGGGGGGCAAGAGAAGGGAGGATTGGACCATGATGGGAACCCAAGGACAAAAACAGCTAAGGACAAACGCATATCGGATACTGATCTGCTTTCAGAGTCTTTTTTACAGTAATGGGCCGCGTGTGTGGTTAGCATCCACAGGTTTAAAGCAGCTACCAGATACGTAACCAAAGCTTCTACCGATTAGACACACATTTTGTTCCCTATTTACATAAACTAATCCGTGGCTGTGACCTGAATTGTGCCGTCCTTCACTCTATAGTCAAAAAACAAAAGTCTGGGCACACGGCGACGGGGGTGGGGTGAATGTGGACAGGATTATTTAGGGATATTGATGCACACATCGTCCACAAACATGTAAGAAAGTCGCGGCCGTGTTTACAGAAGCGAAACAGAACCGTTCCACGTGAAAAGAACAGAGAAAGCTGTGCTAAGTGGAGAAATGTAGGGCATGTCTACAGGGCGAGCTCATCTTTAAGTAGAGGGCTGCAGCGGGGCAGACTGGAGGCATGTAAACTCACCATTCTCACTGAGACGGACGCCCAAGCTGGTCACTGAGTCCGAGATGGAGCGCGTGAAAGTGAAATCGTCCAGAGGCTGGTGGTGGTGGTGGTGGTGGTTAGACGAGGGAACGTTGGATGAAGAGAAATCATCAAGCTTGATCTTCTTCACCAAAAATGAGCGGGGCATGTTTCAGAGGATGGAAACACTTAGTGGAGAAAAACACATGAGAAAAAGAGATGCAGGAGGCTTGGACGGTAATCCTTTTGGTTAATGTAAAGACGCGGCCAAAAGCACAAGATGAAAAAGAAAATGTAAATCAGTGAAGAACAAGGCTGGCGACAATGCTGTGTGATGCTCTCTGGCTCCCCCAGCTTCCCCCAAAACATAAAAAATAAAAAATAAAAGCGATCCTGTTCAGCACTGGATAGCTCCTGTGATGCAGTAGGCTTAAGGGACCAGTGAGGAAGAGAAGAGATGGAGACAGAGCGGAGGAGAGAGGAGGGAGAGAGACTGTCAGACTAGCTGAGATCAGCAATCACGCCAGCCTTTATATGGGGCACAGGCAGTGGAAGATCAGGTGGTGCTGCGAAATGGAGCTGCTTAGCTTTAATCCATCAAATGTCCCCAGGGACACACATCAAATTACTACTGAACCGTCTGTGCATTCGCACACAGACAGAACAGCAGACCCCCATGGCCCCCTCCTCTTTCACCCCTCTACTGCTGGAGGAGGAGAGAAGAGAGAGGAGGAGAGTGCAGAGACAATGGAGATGTGGATGAGAGCACTTGCTGTCCTCTCCCCCATTGTTTTCAGATGAAGTGGCACAGTTTATGTTTGCCTTGTAGTGGCCCTGCCTCCTCTGTCAGCTCTGTTACCTCAAAGCGCCTTGTGTCAGTGC
Organism: Eucyclogobius newberryi; assembly: GCF_026437365.1. Taxonomy (NCBI): domain Eukaryota; kingdom Metazoa; phylum Chordata; class Actinopteri; order Gobiiformes; family Gobiidae; genus Eucyclogobius; species Eucyclogobius newberryi. Next base: position 12,757,200 of record NW_027315801.1, on the reverse strand, counting down.
TGTTATGACTGTAGTTTTTTTAACTGTACAGTGTCAGCGGCGATGTTGTTGTGCTGTAGAGTTAGAACTGTAGAGTTTTACAGTGCATGACTTAAACAGGAGCGTGCGGAGCGTGTGGAGCCGGACTTTAGATTCCACTAGAGCGCTCTCTCTCTCTTTCTCTCTCTCTCTCTCTCTCTCTCTCGCTCCCTCTCTCTCCCCCCTCTCGCTCTCTCTCTTTATTACCACTGCACAGATGTGTATCCTGCCTTGCGTAGCACTGAATTATCTGATTAATTAATTACATCTTTTTTGATTAGGGTGAAATCTCAAATTAGATTTGTGCTCAGTAAATTGGCCAGATATTCTCTTGGTTGGTTTGTATTTATGTGCATTCATCAACTCATCTTGTGAATTTCATGCTGCATTATACAGGCTATCATTTATAAGTTCAGCATTTGTGTCACACTTCAGTGTAAATCAAAGTGAAATATTTAAACCAAATAATTAGATTAAAGCCGCCTGAACAGCACAGATACACAAGCACTTGTTTGATGCAAGAAACACTTGAACACTTGAATTAAATAAATAAATATCGCGATAAGGTTATTGAGTTAATAGCGAAATACCTGTAAATAAAATAAAACTGCAAAAGAGAAATTGCATAAAGTGGTATTAGATGTTTCCCTTATTACTTACAGACATTGTTAGTCATTTTAAGATTTCAAGATGAAGTGATTTCATACATTTTAGTCTTTTCCATTGATCATAACGAAATTGCCGTTGAATCTGGGTAAAAGTGTCATAGATTCAGCTTGACGTTTAGGGGTGCCCTCTCTCTCTGCGCGTGCTCCTAAATCACTCCTCCTCCCGTGTACAGTACGTGACCCGGGCGCTCGCATGTGGCCGCTCTCACACGGATGCCCTATTAAATCAGAGCACTGGATTTATCACGCTGCTGCGATTGTACATTACAAGACAAGTTCACGTCACTGTCACCGGGGCCGCGCTCATGAGCAGAGGCAAGGACACGGAAAGGTCAAAGGAGGAATCATTGTCACAAAGAGCCGCTTCAGCCATTTTAACTGAATTATGTGTCCACTGTTCAGTAATGTCTGCGTGTGCTGGTGTTTTCAGGCTCTACACAATGTCTTGGCATGCGCTCCATTGGTTTTTTCCTGCACTGTTATGTCAATCCTCAATAAATGTGTTGAAATGAGCATGTAAATGTCTTGGTTGCGATTCAAGTATATAAAAGTGAATGGGCTGTGAAATTAACCAGAAAACCACAGAAATATTACTGTTTACTCTTATTTGGAAGTGTGCAAAAGCAAGTTTTTCTTTTTTTTTTGTTCTTTTCTCTGCAGGCTTTTAAAATTGTTTTCATTGTGCAGTACATGATACTCTTGATTTTATAATTTTGCACATCATCAAGACGAACAATTACAAGTATATAGATTGTATGGTATTTTTTATTAATACCCAACAGAAAATTCCACATATTGAACCTGATCCTTAGTGTAGTTTGTATTAGTTTTCTAGCTATATTTATTCAACAACATTGGATAAGTCACTTGCCTGATGTATAGAATTGTGTTGTGTGAGTGGCATCAAAATAGTGCAAGTTTTAGTTGTGACAATTCTCATTTGATACTCTTTAGAAAAAAAAAAATTGATTCAAAAGTAGATTTTTATCCGCCGATTCTGGCTCTGCGCTTCACCAATTGTTTTATTAGATTGCTGTAGCACAGTAAACAAAAGCCGGCGGGAAGTAACACAATTCAAGCATTTCCTTGCATCCTTTATGGATGAAAAGGCTTGTTTCATAGAATATGGAATTATATGTTAATTATTCAAACTTTACAGCTAAAAAAAAAGACACTGGCAAGACAAGTTTGTACAGCACAATTTATAAGCACAAAGAAATTCAAAGGGTTTTAAAGATCACAATAAAAACATAAATACTCATTATAAAAATTATGCAAAAACATAAATACAATAAACATTGGTCCCTAAAAATATAATTATACGGATATAGTAAATATTGTGACCTAAGCCAAACATAATTATATAAAAATAAAATAAGTAAAGGGGGAAATAAGTTATCATTGTGATTAGTCAAAAAGATAAGTCATGCACACAAAACAGTATATTTCAAGATTTAACCTATTATGCTGAATGAAGTGTACGAAGATCATTAGCAGTTTTTACGCAGAATATGAAGTGTTATTTGTTATTTGCAGAGGAAATGATGGCACTTCAAAAGTTGCAGCCGTTGCGATTGACTTCAAACTGCAAACAACTCAACAGGTCTTCTACAGGTGACGGACGACAAAAGAATCTGCCTGCAACTTGACACATTTCTCATGCTTCCGGATCGGCAGCTGTTCTCGCCTCCTCGGGCCCCTCCCTTCGCTGCCTCGCTCCCCACGGGCCTGTTCACTTGTGGGCCCCCCCCTCAAACTCCGACATGTGGTCACTGCCTCGGGACGTTACCATGGAGACGCCCCCCTCCCACAGGCTGGAGAGAGGGAGGACTCTTTGGTCAGATGGGGGTTCAGGCCTGGTACAGTCAACCCCATTACCGTCCAGCACGGGCCCCACGGCGATGGAGATGACCTGAGATTGAATGGAGCAATCCAGTTGATTTGTTCCTTTACTCAGCTCCATAAGAACCACCACTCACGCTTTCCCAGCAGGGTTTATTACCTCTATTTACACATGTGAAGTCCACTAGAGCTGCTGCACTTTAGAAGCAGACTAATCAGTAATTATTTATGGATACTTATTTCACTCATATCATCATGACTATGTTGCTATTATAATTCATATTTTAATACAATTGTTGTTGTGTTACTTTTAATGAAGTTGGCAGTTGGCAGCCAATTGAAAAGGTGTTGTTGTACGTCTTCAAAGTATTTGTTTTATGCTATACGGTCAAATTAGAGAGAAAGAAAGAGAGAAAGGAAGGGGAAGAGAGAGACAGAGAGAATCGAGAAGGAGAAAGAGACTTTTTGGTTAAATAATCAAGGTTTTGAGACATCAAGGCACAAAATATACCCAACACGAAGACAACTAGATACAGCTAGACATTTGGAAGTCGACTTTTTGAATACAATTTGACCAAGATCTTTGACATAAAACTTTGCATTTATTAGCCCCTGTGTTTATGATGGGTTAGGGTGATTTAGTGATTTTTAGACCAATTTGACACACTGAATGGACGGTCAATATTGACAGAACGTAATATCTATGTTTTGTTGTTGTGACTGTAAATGCAAAGGGTTCAAGTTTAGCACATATTAACTGATTTAAAAACGAATTAAGATAAGATAACCTTTATTTTTTCCCACAATGGGGAAATTCCAGTGTTGCAACACATAATTGTGTAGAAATATCCCTATTATCACACTTGCACGATTTTCATTCATTTTTCACCATGCAAATCCCTTTGCATTTGAATTTAAATTTTTTTTTTTTTTTTCATCCTTTGATTACTTGAGTGTTTTAAGATGTTTATCACAGTCAAATCTAGGTGTTTGTGTTCCTACATTCTTGTGTCTTATATTCTGGACATTAGGAGCTGCTGCAAAGAAAGGAAAGAGTCCATTAGCCATCTATAATTCACCTCTTTCTTTCTTTATGGGTCATTTCAACAAGGCTTTTGAGCATCAGGTTTAGAAAGCAGAGGCCTCTTAAAAGCTAAAAGGCATTCTGGCGTTGTAAACAAAATTACATTGAGGCTGATAATATCTTCCATGATAATATCTTCTATGAATACATGTCAATATTCCACATATGAGTTGGAGTATCCATACTGAAGCTAATGTAGTTTGCTACGCATTTAAGTGCATCGCTCATGCCCTACTTGGCGTGCACCGGCCTGTTGTCCTGTGTGCGGCTCGGAGCGTGTGTGCATTTGTTGTCCGTGGCCAACTGTTCTGTAAATAGGGCAATTAAGTGTGAAAAGCAGAAAGAAGCTAGTATGTTCCTATCTCTTTAGTGGGGGAGATAATTTATGCTAATAACATCTCTACCGCTCAAGCTGCCCAAAAATGATAGCAGACCCTTTTGGCTTCAGAAGAATCTTTTCATCCTCTTGGTTTCTGAACACCTTGCAAATAAGACAGCTGTGTGGCAGTCAATGGCCCTCTCCCCCTCACTCCGGCGCTGCTCCTTTCATCTCTATGATAATCTTTTCTCCTTACTGGTTTGTATGGGCCATGTTTGTTCTTCATTTAGCCTGTGGAATACTTGAAACCTACTTCCCCATGCAGCCACTCACAGCTAGCTCACAATCCAGCAGCGTTTTGCCTTGAAGAGCCATCATAGGAAGTAGATCTGCTGGAATGATTAATCAGAGTCAAATCAAAATTGCAAACATTTAAAAACATATTACTCTGCATGTCACATGATCACATTTATATACCGCTTTTGGGCACTCGGAAGAGCTTTACATCAAAGAACCACTCACCCATTCACACACACGTTCATTCACTAGTGTTCACAGACACTGGGGGCCAGGAGGGTTAAGTGTCTTGTCCAAGGACACAAGGACAGTTCACCTGCGAGCTGGGATCTAACCACCAACCTGTGGGTCAGTGGAGCTGAACACTCTACCAACTTTGCAAATGCTGAGAGCAGGATTTGAATTGCTGACCATTGGATCAGTGGATGGACGCTCTACTAAGCCTTCTGTCTTTTTATGTATAAAACCTATTTATATTACAATCTGTTCTGAAAAGCGTGAGATTTAATTAGTTTAGTAATAGTCATCATATTTTAATATGGATGTGCCAGCTAAATCCTGATTTGTACACATTTGATCAAAATCACAATTTGAATTGTTGCCAATATCTAATTGCAAAGACTGCAATTATTTTGGTTATAGAGGGTTGGTTGACTGCAAACAATATACGCCGTTTTTTGGGCGGCAAATTGTGCTTGTCCTGCAATTTAGACCTCTGAAATTAAGTCGTATCAGAAAAAAAGTTTTATTGCCAGTTGCCATTGTTATTCTCAGTTAACAAAATTCACAAACTAAGAATTTGTTTTGGCGATATGGTGCGACATAAAATAATGAGTAATATTTGGTGAATAGTAAACTATGATAAAATAAAGGCATCGAAAAATGAAAAAAAGACTTGTCACTGCACCAGGACACCAGCCGGTCCACCTCCCTCTTGTTGCCATGAGGCTGTTGTCGTCCGCAAACTTGATCAGTTTTATGGAGTCGTGGCTGGAGGTGCAGCAGTTGGTGAACTGGGAGTGCAAACAGCTCTGCAGAGATCCACAAGGCATCAGATGATTATATTACGTAACGTAGCAGTTCAAATTTCAGTCTTCTCTGAAATGTTAGTCCTCATAGATGTGTTTTAAAATGTGCACTGTCAACTCTATGCTGATTTGAGAATATAATGTAATTTGCAAAGCACATCGCAAATGCAATACTTCAGGAAAATTGCAATTTTTGGGTGGGATAAAATCTTGCAGCCCAACCTCACAACCTGCACACAATCCATCAGCATTTCGCCTTGAAAAACTGTCATAGAAAGCCACTGTGAGTGAATGAACAGCAGTAAATAGTATCCTATGTGTGAGTGATGCCTGTTAATAACACTTAAAGCTAGGTTGGTGTAGCATAAATTCCTCTATCGTCACACAAGCTTTGTAATGGTCCGACGTGGTGCTTCAATAAATAACCCTTTAGTCACTAGTGAATGTACGCGCAGTAAACCAAAAGAAATACATTTCTGCCTGGTTTCAAGCTGATGTACTGTAAGGAGCATGTTATCCTCAGCCTAAGCTATGTCTGCAGTCAAGAGCATTTTTGACTACTTTCTGTGCAAAAAAAGGGCTGTGTTTTATGATACAAAATTGTTACAGTCCCTTGTGTTAAATCCCTTGTTTGTAGACCCTCCTTGGCGAGGAAAAACTCAAAAAAGCAAACTTGACTCAAACAGAGCAGCAATTATATTAAATTGACACAGGAAATTTGTATATTTAGTGTTTTTTGATGATGGCCTCAAGCGGAATCACCTCAGCTTCATCGGTGTCAAATTTTGTAAAAAATGTCATACTCATTAGGCCTTTGTGACTCATTTAAACCTGTATATAGACTGATGTATTTGGTAAAATGACTTCTCTCTCAGGCTTGAAAGGTAGTGGTGAAGAGGAGGAGATGGAGAGGCTGAGGAGGCTGATTGTGAGAAGTGATTGTTTAAGAGACAAAGATAGGAGTTTCCTTGTTGAATTTATAGGCCACTTCAGTGCTATTAATTTCCACTTTAGCTACAGGTGGATTTTGTGAAAAGCCCTCCAATTTTATTACAATCAAACCACAACTGTAATTGTAATCATTGCCCGCTGCTTCTTGATTTATGCAGGAATAATAGTTGAGATAAACTGGGTCTAAATTAATTGGGTTAATTAATCACAAGGGCGCTCTCGCTCAAATAAAAACCTGCAGGTCCTTGCACATTCTGTTACTCCACAGAGGTCAGAGCCGGTAATAGACTGTCATTTCCAATTTGTACATCCATGCAAAGGAAGAGCACATGCATTAGTGAGATGGTATCAGGGCGCTTTAAATGACGCAACATAAGGAGAGATTTGCATGCGGGGAAAGGAGAGGCACAGATTAGCCTGGGACCAGTCCTGTAGCAGTAGAAACAATCACACAGTCACTACCTGTTTTCTGACGATCCAATTCACCTGTTTGCATGAGAGGGATGAGAGAGGGGTGAGAGAAGGGCTCGGGCTGCCCCTGATGGGCCGACCGGCGCCACTGTGTAAAAATACAGAACACATTCTCGGCAACAGGCTTTCTGCTTTGTGTTTTGCCTTAGCTGTGCGTGTCAGGCGCAGAGGTGAGATCAATTTCCACAGGATTAGGCCGCCTGGGGAAAATGATTGCTTTTTCTAATACTTAGTAACAATTTTTCAATTTCCTGTGGTCTTTGTTACTCTCAACATTTTTGCAAATGAGCAAAACAGAGGCAAGCGGCGTTGCTGCTCCGTGAACTTCACCTTGGGACCAAGCATCATTTGCATATATATTGAGAGCATACGTTTTTGGTTTATAATAGTCACCAGTGGGTGGGGGCAGGGAGCCGGGGGCGGCTGGCAGGCTTTCTGTCACCTGTTATGAGGCCCTTGTCCGTGAACATCCCAGAGAGAGGAAACAGGCGATAATTACTGAAGCGCTTTGCTCTCTGCATCACACATTGTTTTAAATCTGAAAAGTCGACAAAGACTGCCACAGGGCTTTCCTTTGTTCAGCGCTGCAAAGATCCAGGAATCTCCAACAGTCACAGAAATGAAATCTACGGACATAGATCCTGCACAATTACAGCTGCACTAATAAATCTGCATGTTCACTCCAACCCGACACAGGACTTTGTATTCAGGCAGAAGCAGCCTGCGTGGTCACATGACAAATGGCTTTATTGCCCCGTTATGGAGATTTGAATCATAATTGAGTGTCTCCACAGTAATGTGTGACTCACCCAGACTCTAAAGGACAGATGAGCTCTGCTGCTGCTTCAGTTTGTGGCCCATTTATTTTCATCTAAATCTTTCTCTTCAGTTTCAGCCTGTGCAGCAGCAGTGCAGTGTGTTAATGGCGAGTTGGAGTCTGCAGTGATGCATGTGGTGCACGCTTCACTGCTTTTGTGCAGGGCTTTTCAAAGGGCATGCTTTTGTGCACAGATGATGCAGCTGGCAGCAGCAGTGTGGCTGTTGGCACACTGCGCTCCTGGGTCATGCTTTACTGAGGCAGCAGAGGATGTGGTCTGTCTGGGCCTCACGAGTGCAACCTGCAGAGACACGCACTTGAGACTGTCATTACCCGGCTTTGTTTTAGACTCCTCTCATTTTAGCAGCTCCTCAGTGAAGAGGTCTATTAAAAGAATGAGTCTGTTTTCTCAAGCGTCACAGATTACTACAGCACCACAACTTGACTAGCGCTTAGAGCTGGAAAATATATCAAACTCTCAATAATTGTTGGCTCCAACAGTTTGCTGTATGTCCTTCCCCGGTCTTATCCCTATTTCATGCTTTTGAAGATAAAACGATTGTCTTGTCTATTGAATATATTTTCTATAATTAAAGTTCTATTTTGATTGAATCTCATTGTCCTGCAACTGAGGCTCGAGGGCTCAGAAAATCCCTCTTTCACCTACCCCCTATCCCCGCCCACGCCCAAGTATAATGTTTTGTTTTTTAGCAACAAAAATATTAAAAATAAAAGTAATTTGTAATATTTTAACGTTACATTTCTAATCTGTTAAATAAAGTTTTGTTTTTTTTTTGGTGATTTTTTTTGTTTTTTTTTTACGCTCAACCAAGCCAGAACAGTCACGTTCTTTGAGAGATAAAAAAAAAAAAAGAATTATCGTCATTGGTATAATCTCAAAGAAGATCGAGACTAATATCACTTCTTGAGCGGATTTTGTTAACCTTTCATCATCTTGCAACAAAAAAAACATGTATAATTTTATCATTCAAGGTATCTTAATTTGTTGTAAAAGGTCCTTATAAATGAACCATGTTAGACACCTGTCAAAGCAGCGTGATGGTGAATCCACCACAGGCTCTTTGTGACGGGCTAAGTTGGTAATGACAACTCACCACATCTGTCCCCTCGGGCTGAAGGATGAGAGCGCTGCAGACTCCTCTCCACGCATCCATCCCTATTAGGATAATGCATCAAATAGACATTTTAATTTGAAGTTCATTTACTCCTCAAGGCCTTGTGAATGTCTGCGAGCATGTATGTTGAGCGAGATAACCTTTTTCACCGCACCGGCTTGTGTAACAGTTGTACTTTTAGATCCTAATAAACTCACTGTGTTCTTGTTTACTACGTGTTGGCACAATGAGGCAGCATAGGGTTTGTTGTTGTTGCTCTTATAATCATGCGAATTCCAGAAATAACAAATTAATAAATCTCCTTTTGCTCGCCTGCTGAACTGAAATGAGTCATTGCGTTTCACAAACAAGAAAAAAATATTGCCCGGAGCCGTAAACACGGGAGAAAGTGACATTACGCCGCACTTTTTAGTTTTGATGATGTCAAAATCGCAAATAGAGGTCGAGGGCCAATGAAACATTTACTTCAACCTGGAGAGACTTAAAGGAAAATGAAATGCAATGGAAAATAATTAATGAAATGCAACTAAGAATGATATGATGATGATGATGATGCGCTGAGACTCCGGCAGGAGGAGCACAGCAGGAGATGACAGGATCCTCCCTGGACACTGGTGGTGGAAATAAAACCTGAAGTTGCTGTCTTACGCAACCAAAACGGTTAATTTATAAAACAACTTCTTATCTCACACAATATAATAATACTATCTAAACTCAGACTTCAGTTTAAACCGCAGTCTCCTTTCTAGTTTTGTTATGACATCACTTGCACACAGCCCATTGTCGCGTGCACTCCGCGACCTTTCCTTTAGCATAGGCGAGCGTGTCGATAATGGGCATGAAATGAGCGGTCCGTCCTGGCAGCGGTGCCGACACCCACCTGCCCCGTGCCTCAGCTGCCTGCTCCACGCTCGGCCGCACGCGCCTAATAAACAGACCTGTCCTTATCACTAGAACTCCATTAACGCACTTGCAGTCACCTGAATCCCTCGCCAGCAGCGCCGCCGCCGCAAATTACGAGGCAAATGTAATGGCTTTTTGCTATATTGCCACACAGCAGTCAGATAGTGAATTACACCAAAGGGCTGATGTTATTACATGTTCCCCAGGACGCGGGCTGTGTTTTATGATGACTCCAGTGAAAACCAGGTCAGTGCTCAGATTGTTGTGCCCTTCGCCTCGCGCGCTCCGGCGCGATCCATCATGTCCATTCAAAGACACAGGACAAAAGGCATGAAGAGGGTCAGGCTGGAGTCACTTTAGCCAGATACATGTGTCAATGTGAGAGCAACTAACAAGTGCACAAACCTGGTCAACCCATGGATCATTTATGCTTTATGTACATTTTCTGTTAACAACACATATGTAAACTGTATAGTAAAATATGGCCAATTAGATTTTATGATCACATTTATCGCTATTTTATATTGCTTTTTACTTGTCTTTGTAATATGGGAAATATATATTTAGAAAATGTCATAATGTCACCCTTGTTAAAGCAAATTTAGAATATTCAGTACATTGTCTAGGATTAAAACTATGTTAAATGGCCTCAAAAATCTACAGAAACATCCAGTCTTCCAAACAACAGTATGAAGTTGATGGCCCATTACTTGAACCAAGACTAACACATTTTAGCACTTTTCTTATGCATTGTTAAAATGTGATCTGAATATTGTAATCAGGATAATGCACAACATTTAATTTTTATTTCACCTGTAAATTAAATAAAAATATAAGCATATAAGTAGAGAAGTAACTAATACTAATTTTGGTCAACTAAGGCACCATCGTCCGATTAATCGACCTATAGCCCTATAGTACACCTCTAAACCTTTGACCAATATATTTTACTGATGCAACCCCTGACAAAGAGTAAAAGCAAACACATAACCAAAATTTGAATATAGAATTATAACAACAAAAACACTTTTTCCAAGATACGATCGTTCTTGAACATATTGGTACACGTTGAATGGCTCAGTAACAAATCTATATAAGTTCACTTGTGACTGTAAACCTTGATTTGAAACATACTTGAATCAGTGCTGCTCTCCTCGCACATGACAAGATCGGGCCTTTTCTATTTCTGTCAGCGCGGTGGAGAGTATGAGTAATGACTCTTCGCTGCGAGCGCTTGTATTACAGCTCTCTGTGGTGTCTGCAGCAAAAAGAGGCCAAGGCATGAAACAATCTGGACAAGAGGTTTGCCTTTGATTATTGAACCCTGTATCTTTCCCTCTGCTCAGCCCGCGGCCACACTCTGTAAGGAGGGGGACATTTACCTGAAGGCTCTGTACAAACAAACTCACCACTGGGAGCTCATTCACAGGTTTGTCACATACACTCATTTTGAAGTGGGGTTAGGCAGTCAATCCAATTTTAATTAAATCAACAGCCAATTGTTTCAAATTGTCAGTAATCAGCTTGGGTATTTTTGATCAAGAAGTCTGCAGCCAATCATCTGTCAATGAAAGCATGTGGTTTGGAGTTTAGCTTTGCAGTTTAGTTTTAAGTTGAATGGCACTTAAAATGACTATTAAGAGCAAACAAACAAAGGTTACCATATTGCCCAGCCACTAGTTTAGTTTATTACAACCTGTGGTTAATTATGTGGCCATCCGTAGAAAAATTCTAACCAAAACATTTCACAAACTCTTGAGAATCCAGCGGAATCACCAGTGGTTCAGACCAATCACAGGGCAGCATTGTGGTTTGGGCGTAAGCCAAATGTGAAGCACCAAAAAAACCATGCACATAAGCCATTTGTGTATTTGTGGACAGGAAAGATATACAGCCTTTTCGCTCAACAGCAGGAGTTAACCAAAATTTTATTTCTCGGGTTGTAGAAAAAGCTTCAGGTGTTGTCATCTGGACTCAGTTAGAAAAATTAGACGTTTCGACTCTCATCCAACTTTTTCTACAATGGAACACGCCTGGACGAATGAGGGATTACACCGACATTTCTCGGGTTGTTTCGTTGTAGTGCCGCGTTCCTCGCCTCAAATGTTTGTCATGACGTTTTGCCCTTTCCCTTTCAGCGAGAGCCTTTCCAGAACTCAATTCTTCACGAGTGTCACGAGTCAGCTTATGGCATTTTAATCAACAGGTCTATCAGCCAATCCTGTGGCAGTAAAAGCATGTGGTGTGGTGAGAACTTTAGATTTTGGAGTTGTCAATGGCACTGGAAAGTAGTCATTTATTGTTTAACCTAGCTGACATTTATTAAAAAACAATTGCTATCTTTCATATATTCAAAACTCTAAAATGTAAAGCCATAAACAGCGGTTTCAAAAGATTACATAGAACAATGCAAGGAAAAAAATCTGTATACATTTGTCCAGGCCCCTAGGCACACTCACACACCACTGGGGCCTCATTGACAAATCGTCCTTGTCTGGACACATAGAGACTGGGGATGGTGGTAATTGCATATTTTGCTCTAATTGCATTTGTCACAGGTGGAGTCGGCCTCTGTCTCCACTGATGTGCTACACTAAACATGTGAACTCTCACCTGCTCCGGGAGAGCGCCGTGTGCAAAAGGGGGCTGCGACAACCACGTCAATAAATTATGTAGTGGCACAAACATCAGCAGAGCACTCAGCCTCACTCACTCACCCGGACACGCACAGCCATAATAACAGAGGAGCGTGACGTCAGCGTGAGCTAGCATCACAACACTGCGTCACACTGGTTTATTATAATGCGCTTTTTACCGTGAGCCTTCTTGACCTTGTGTGAAAAAATTTACTGCAATTCTTTCATTTTATAGTGGAAAATGCATTCTCAGCACTGTCCAGTCCGGTTTCGTTTCAACTCAAACTCGTCTCAATATTTCAAGAAGGAAGAGTCTGTACTACGATACTTGATTCAGATTACTTGTATTTATTTAAACTCTCTACTTTTAGTTTGCGAGTGTTTTACTGTAACATGTTTTTCACAGAGTTATTGGTTCAAATGTCATCGGTGCATATACTGTGCCATTGTGTTCTTGGGTAAGACATTTCATATTTTCAGACAAAGACACATACACAGAAAAGTTCTGGTGCATTTGCATTTGAATGTATTTGTAAACTCTAGCAAGGTGGTTATGGACCTGCAGGCTCACAGGTTGTGTCAAAAATACACAAGGTGCAAAAGATGCCACTATTCTGTGTGTGATCTTGGAATGTATTTTTAGTTGAGGTGACGTAGCAGACAAATGCACATGAACAGTAAAACTACCAAGAGAAGTGCACTAATATCCATTGCAGTTGGAAGATTTTAGTTCCTTTTGCTGCATTTTAAGATTATTTGTTTTGTCAATGATGCAAAGTCTGCATTGTGAAACCCAGAGACTATCATCATCAAATCAAATCTATTTATTTTTGTAAGGCCCAAAATCACAACAACAGTTGCCTCTGAGGGCCACAGGGAGAAATGAATCAACAATGTCTGTGGTGGCGATGAAGTCAGACAATGTCTGTGGTGGCGAGGGACGATGTCCCAGGGTCCTCTGTCCTTAGACTCTCCTTCTCGGCCAGGAAAAACTACAAAAAAACCTCTTTGGGAAAAAAGCGTAGAAACCTGGAGGAGTTCCAGTGAAGGAGAGATCCGACTCTCACAGACGGACAGACGGACACGAGGGAGACTAGAGCTGGACCCACTCTTCAGGCAGATGAGGGACCGACTGAGGCGAACTGGACCCACTCTTCAGGCAGATGAGGGACCGACTGAGGCGAACTGGACCCACTCTTCAGGCAGATGAGGGACCGACTGAGGCGAACTGGACCCACTCTTCAGGCAGATGAGGGACCGACTGAGGCGAACTGGACCCACTCTTCAGGCAGATGAGGGACCGTCGGAGGCGAGCTGGGCCCACTCTTCAGGCAGATGAGGGACCGTCGGAGGCGAGCTGGACCCACTCCTCAGGCAGATGAGGGACCGTCGGGGGCGAGCTGGACCCACTCCTCAGGCAGATGAGGGATCGTCCACACAGGGCAGGGACCACTTCACCAGGGGAGGGGCATCTGGGTCCACAGGTCCTCAGGAGTGAGAGAAAGAAAAAGAAGGCGGTGAACAGTTTGCAAGTGGAATCAAAAAATAAATATTGTTTGATAGAATAAGTAGTCAGAAGAAGAGGATAGTGCTCAAGCTGTCATACTTCCCCCAGCATAGTTACTCCTAGGGCAGCGTAGCTAAAGCTGTGGGTTTATGTTTCTGTTCCTAACTACTCTGACCATAAGCGATTTCGAAGAGGAACGTTTTAAGCCTGGACTTAAATGAAGAGACTGTGTCAGCATATTTAACATGGGTCGGGAGCTGATTCCATAACACAGGAGCTTGGTAGCTAAACGCTCTACCTCCTACAGTACTTTTAGAGACTCTTGGCACCACCAGAAGGCCGGCATTCTGAGAGCGAAGAGCTCTGTTTGGATGATATGGTTCTATAGCTATCTTTGAGGTAGGATGGGGCCATGTCATTTATGGCTTTGTAGGTCAAGAGTAGAATTTTAAATTTGATTCTAAACTCGACAGGGAGCCAGTGAAGAGACTCCAGCACTGGCGTAATGTGCTCTCTTCTTTTTGTTCCTGTTAGTAATCTTGCTGCTGCATTTTGAACCAGTTGAAAGCTTTTTATGGAGCTTTTAGGACACGCTGCAAGCAGGGAGTTACAGTAGTCTAATCTAGTCGTTACAAATGCATGGATAAGTTTTTCAGCATCGCTTTTAGGCAGGATTCTTCTGATTTTGGCTATGTTGCGCAAATGGAAATAGGCTGTTTTACAAGCTTGATTTATATGAGCTTTAAATGAGAGCCCCTGGTCAAATAAGACTCCAAGGTTTCTTACAGTAGAACTGGAGGCTACACTGACATTGTCCAGTGTGACTATCTGCTCAGATAGACCGTCTCGTAGATGCTTAGGGCCAAGCACAATGACCTTGGTTTTTTCAGGGTTAAGAAGCAGGTAGTTTAGTGTCATCCAGGTTTTTATCTCCTTCACACAAGTACTAAGTCTGTCTACTTGATCGCTCTGATCAGGTTTCATTGATAAATACAGCTGAGTGTCGTCTGCATAGCAGTGGAAGTTAATGCCATGCTTTCTGATAAAGAGTAAACAGAATTGGACCGAGTACCGAACCCTGTGGCACACCGTAAATTACTTTAGAGCTTGGTGAGGAGCTCTGGTTTACATTAACAAATTGGTACCTATCAGATAGATAGGATTTAAACCAGCTGAGGGCTGTTCCTCCAACACCTACATCACATTCTAACCTCTGCAGTAGAATGTTGTTGTCAATGGTGTCAAACGCTGCGCTGAGGTCCAACAGGACCAGGATTGAGACCAGTCCATTGTCAGCGGCTAATAACAAATCATTTGTGACTTTAACTAGTGCAGTTTCAGTGCTGTGGTGGGCTCTGAACCCTGACTGGAAAACTTCAAATAAGTTATTATCCTGCAGGTGGCGACAAAGCTGTTTTACTACAACTTTTTCAAGGATTTTAGAGACGAAGGGAAGATTTGAAATAGGTCTGTAGTTTACCAATAGGTTGGGATCTAGATTAGGCTTTTTCAGAAGAGGTTTAATGACTGCATGTTTGAAGGACTGTGGAACATAGCCACTTTGGAGTGAAGTATTTATTATATTAAGAATAGGGTCTATAATTAGGGGGAGAATGTCTTTGAGGAGTCTGCTTGGAATGGGGTCTAGGACACAAGTTGAGCTTTTAGAGGACATGATGGTTGAAGTTATCTCTGCTTGATCAACAGCTGTGAACCTTTCTAAGTTTACAGGTGGATTTATATGGGACGTTAGATTTACAGCTTGGGCTAGTTCAGGGCTAATAGCGGGGGTAATTTCATCTATCTCTGATTGTTTTTATTTTATTGTTAAAAAATAGGAGGAAATCATCAGAGCTAAGTGTAGCTGGGATTGAGGGCTCTACTGCACTGTGACAATTTGTTAGCCTAGCTACAGTGCTGAAAAGGAATTTAGTGTTACTTTTGTTGACTTCTATTAGATTTGAATAATATCTGGTTTGGGCCTTACGCAGAGCCTGCTTATAGGACAGCAGGCAACTTTTCCATGCTTTTAGGGATTCTCCGGTGTGAGAGCGACGAAATAATCCCTCTAACTTTCTAACTCTTTGTTTATGTGAACGCAGTTCTTGGTTGTACCATGGGGAGGCGCGCTTTGGCCTAATGACCTTCTGTTTTAAAGGCGCGACAACGTCAAGAGCAGACTTCAGAGAATTCATGCTCAAGTCGACAAATTGATCACTTAAACTGGGACTAAAGCTGTTCTCAGCAGGATCACATGACATGTCACTGAATATTGGCTCCATTATTTCTTTGAATTTTGAGATAGATTTTTCAGATATTGTCCTTTTCATTATAACTTTATTTTGTGGGACTGGATGATCTTTAAGAATAAACTGAAAGGTAATTAGGAAATGATCTGACAATATAGGGGTTTGAGGGAGGACAATGAGGTCACTAATCTCTGTTCCATACGTTAGGACAAGATCCAGAGTGTTCTTGTGAGTGTGAGTCGGTTTATTTACATTCTGAGTGAAACCAATGCTGTCTAACAAGGCGCTGAAGGCATTACTGAGAGCGTCATCACTCATGTTCACGTGGATATTAAAGTCTCCAGCTATAACTATTTTATCCCAGGCTAACACTAAGTTTGATATAAAGTCAGAACACTCTGTTAAAAACTCTGAATAGGGACCAGGAGGTCGGTAGATAACTATGAACAAAACTCCTTTTTGGTTTTTCATATTTGGACATGTGATCGACAGCATAAGGCTTTCAAATGAGTGAAATGCATTGTTAGTTTTAGGGCTCATGAGTAGGCTTGAGTGTGAGATCACTGCCACACCACCACCTCGGCCTGTGCTCCTGGCGGTCTGAAAGTTAACATGGGTGGGTGGGGTGGACTCATTTAGTCTGACGTAGTCGTCTTGTTGAAGCCACGTTTCAGTTAGAGCTAGAAGATCTATGTTATAGTCACTAATTAATTCATTAACTAAGAGCGATTTGGAGGAAATTGCTCTAATGTTTAGCAGTCCACATTTTACGTGTTTATTCATTTGTATATTTGTGTCATTTGTGATTGTTATTTTCCTTAAGTTATTTGGTCTGACGCCTGAAATATTTTTTCTGAGATGTGACTTTTTGGCATTATTTGTACGAGGAACACGAGGGACACACACAGTCTCTATCTGTCTTGAATCTGAACACTTCACATGTAACAGAACGGGCGAGAGTTCAGCGACAGAGGAGCGTCTTAAACTGCTGCTCTGCGCCCAGGGCTCATCCCTAGATGGTCACTTAACACGACTAAGACTATCGGTCAAATTCCGAACTAATAGGGATGTACCCTCCGAAGTCGGATGGATGCCATCCCTGCGTATGAGCCCGGGCTTTCCCCAAAACGCACTCCAGTTATCAATAAAGACAACGTTGTTTTGAGGGCACCATCTGGATAACCAGTTGTTGAATGCTGAGAGACGGCTGTACAATTCAGCATTGATCCGATTGGGCAGGGGACCAGAAAATATTACAGTGTCTGACATCGACTTCGCTAGGTCACACACCGCGGCTACTTGAACTTTGAGCACCTCTGATTGTCTCCGCCGGGCGTCGTTACCGCCTGCGTGAATCACGACTCGCCGGAAACGGGTCCTACTCTGCTTTAAGATCCTAAGGTTTCCTTCGATGTCACTCATTCTGGCCCCCGGGTAACACCTAACGCTAGCAGCTGGCAGCTTCACGTCTCTAACAATAGAACTCCCGATTACAAGAGTTTCTCTCGTGTTTTCAGCGGGCGTGTGATCGCTGAGGGGAGAAAACCTATTATAGACGTGAAGCTCACGGCGCTCTGAGGTTCGGCGTTTAGCGCCTTGTCCCCTTCGAACTGTCACAAATTGGTCCCTATTCTGTTCCTGGTCTAGTCCCGGCTGCACGGGAGACGCTGAGGGGCTGAGCTCGGCCTTACTGCTACTGCTAATGCTAATGCTACGCCCTGCAGCGCGGTCCGGTAGCCCTCGCGCTAAAACCGAACTATAACTGGACTTTAGCTCCTCTAAACAGCGGATCCGCGCTTCTAACTCCGTAACCCTGGCCTCTAAAACTACCACTACACTGCACTTCACGCACCTATCATCAGAGAAGGAGCCAGGGTTCTGACTCGACATATGACAGCTCAAACAGGTAAAGGTAGATCCAGCCATGACGCTAGCGGCTAGGCTACGCTAGGCTAGTTCAGGCTGGAGCTAGAGAGTGAGGAGGGCTTTTTAATCCATGAAATACTGAAAAGCGAGCGGTTTGAGGCTCCGGATTGTTTGCGGAGAAATCAAACGTTCACTTTCGTGAATATGATGCGTAAATAGTGTGTATAATTCGTGGATTAATCGGTAAAAGGCTCTAAGAACGAACAGCTCTGAAAACGCGACACACTCACCGGAGACTAATGCTAAAACTAATATTGAAACTAGATTTGAACAAGTATCGATAGTTAACTATATCTAAACTAGCATATATATAGTAAACTAACCAACTAACTGTTTGTTTGTATTTTTTAAACTATTTTTGTGTTTTAAATTGCTGAATTACTATTGTCTTTTATTATCATTGTTGTATCAGAATTGGTATAAAGCATCAAGCATTTTCCATCGAAATCAGGTTTCTAATTTTAGTGTTGTGACAACACTACTTTAAAACAACATTCACAATATTTTTGATAACTCTGGAAGCAACCTCTGTCTGATGTTGAGAGCAATCTAAACCCAAAATATACAATAATGATTCATCCAGAGACTCTTGCAAAAACCAGTCCTCTGAAATAGGTGAATCTGCTTGTTCTTTTTGTCTCATGGTTCAGCCCAAACTTTGACGAGGGTGGGGCCACAACAAAGAGGCGGGGTAAAAGGGGGGGTCCCATCTTGGCCTCTGGTGCCTTGTGATATGCAGCCAGCCTCCTGCATTATACAGAAGGCTTGTACAACTACATTTTAATCCACTCGTGTTTCGGGCCTGATAAAAGGATTCTCTCCATCTCTTTCTGTTTAATTCACACCATCATCAATCAGACGCGGCCCCCCTCCCTCTCTCCCCTCCCCTTCTCTCGCCCCGTCGCTCTCCTGGGTGTTGGGGTCCGCTGCAGAGGCTGGGGTTTCCCTGGGGGCCGAGGGGCAAGAGGGACCGGTCACAGATGCCACCGAAATTAAAATGCAAGAGTCGACCCAAGGTGTTGCGTTTCTCATACATTGGCTGATTTGCACTAATGCGCACGTGACATAAAGATGCTTAGAAGATTACCAGACCACACTACAGAAATGAATATCCACATGTGGTTTGTATTCAGAATAGTAATGTTGACTTGAATTGAATAGGACATGTTATGCTTTTGTCTACTGTAGCTATAATCTATGACACCTGTGGAGCATTATTTTACTTTTCAAACATCTAAAACCACTTAAACGTCTTTTGACTTCAGGGTTTTTCATTTTTTCATTTTCATTTCAGTTCCAGTATCGGTATCGGCCAATATCGAAACGTTATTTAGTGAAACCTTCATTTGTGAACTTCACTACAACTTAAAATAGATTTGTGAGCCTCGCTATGAATTTTTATCTATCAATATATTCATCAAATATTTATCAATATTTAATATCAGTTTTGGCTCAAAATAATCATATCGGCCCATCCCTGATTTTCACCTCAGAGTATGTTACTTTAAACAGTGTTCGTGCTGCCGGACAATCCCGACGGCCCTGACTTTGCAGCTACAAAACATGATAGCGAGCAGCATATATATATATTTGTTCATTTGGGCCAAAATAGCTTTGCGATGCTGCTGAATCCTACGTGTGTCATCGAAAAGAACACAAAACGGAGCACCAAAGTACAGAGCTGTGGGGGTGTATCGGGGATCGGTGAATAAAGATTACTCAAACCTGCATGAATCACTCTTTATATATCTTTGAGAGAGTAAATGAGAAGGCTCTTCAAAGTCATTGTGCCATAATATGTTCCTTCAAAGTACAGTTTTCAATGCCTTATTATACCTGCAGTATCTCAGAGGTGGGTAATATATATCGAATATATGTTTAGTCCCTCATTTGGTCCGTATGTGAATCGTATGTTCACAGTTTATGAAATAACAGAGCTGTACATGTGCTGGGGACAGTGGAAGCTGAACTGTTTAAAAGCTTATTAGAACAAGCTGCAAAACAGATGTGATCTAAAAACTGTACTATTAATATTTTAACTGCCTGGTATCCAAACGCAGGGTGCAGACAGTTTGGATTGACTAACTCGGAGGTACTCAGGGTTCTGAAATGTTGCCCAAGTTTCAAAGTAGGAATTCCAAGATGTGAGAGTGTTCCAGTGTGAAGTCGTAACTCGGAAAATCCAACCTTGCTGGAACAACTGGAATTACTTTTCATCATACTTTTTCTCCTTCTTGGAATTAGCCACAATCTTGTGTGGAACATCTTTGTCTTTTACAAGCTTAATATATCTGAACATTGTCCCTGCAAATAAAGATTAAACTAAAGTAAACAGCAACTAGCATGCTAATGACGCTCTTCCTGCTTCTCGGAGAATAAAACACTACAATTACATGCGGAAAAAGTCTTGCCCTTTTACATTATCACATGAAAAAATAAGCTTTTCATACAAGTTATCTAGAAAATCACTTTTGCTCTGAATGATTAAAACAAAATACTTACTGTGTTTACTACTTTTCATTCACTTGCTCGAAATAAATACACATCATGATAAGGAAGTCAAATATGAAGCCAGTCCAATAATTTAGACCTAAAATAGATAAATCTCGTATGATTGAAACCACATGCTAAGCGCTATCATGGCTACAAGTGTGGAAGACTCCCTGTGCTCCAGAGAGAGAGAGCGCTAGCGTCTTTGTCCCGCTCTATTGTGTGCACATGACAGTCGCCACGGGCTACTCAGTAATGAATCTGTGCCTGTAGCGTCTGCACGGCCTATGAATAGAGTAAATATGCACATCAACACAACAGGTCAGCTACGGCACGCCAAGACGCTAGCATGATCAGCCGCACCACATAAACCAGAGAAACTACAAAGGAATTATGTATAAACAAGCGTCACACAGCGCACTCTTATATCCCGCAAAGATTTTTTTTTTTTTTGTCTAAATAAGGCTGCATCTCTCTGTTCTCCATTGTCTTTCGTGGACATCTATAAAACCTTTGATGATGTTTCTACTTACTGACACTTGAATATATGCTTGCTTGACAGGTAATACGGGCGCTAGCAAAAATAGCACATTTGTAGAAAGCCATATTGAAGCGTTTTTTGACAGATTTACAAAGGAAAAGCACTTGGAGGACGTTTGTCACAGCCGCGTTATCGCTCCGAGTGGTTAAATTATGTTTTGTTTTGTTTTTTTACAGCGAGGCAAAGGAGGGAGATGGAACAGAGCAGGGGACTTTTAGATTTATCTTGTAGGTTTAGTGCTTCATTGTCTGCAGATGTTTTTTTGTGTATTGTTTGTTTCTAGAAGTGGAAGAATGATGTAAAATCTGCAAGTAAAGGTCTTCTAAATAACACTATTCACATGAAGTGTTGAGCAAGTGTCACTTATTGCTGCTGTCACTATACTAGGGCAGGTGAAATAAAAACACATTTCAATCCAATTATATTTAATCTTAAAACATATAAAAAGGACTTTCCCTAGTAAGATTTGGCCCTGATTAGTTCTGGGTTTAGTCCTAGTTTTCATGTGGTGCGTGCACAAGTAAGTCAAAGTTAGTTAAAGTTAATTGTGTCTTCTATTTGTATTTTGGCAGATGTTGGTTATTCATGAGTACTTAAGGGATAATGGTCTTACCAACCATTACATTGTTAATGTGGGACAACAGCTCTTAAAACAAAAATCTAAATTTCTGCCAATCGTTATTGATGTTGCCTTCTCAAAACTTGTCAAAAGTCAACTGCAGAGCAATAACATATAATTTATAGCTTTATGATCAATTTAAATCAACGTGAATGTTTTGAAAATCATTAGCACAGCCTCATAACCAGCAGAGCTTTACTTGTAGTTTAGTTTGTGGGACAAAATAAATATTTGATTATGAGTGAATAATTTAGCACCTGTGTATTCCCCGGAGGTTCAGTCTCAGCCCCGATACAGTCACTTTAAGACGTCTTTTGTGGATGGAGAGTCATTCAGCCTAAATGACACTTGGCCAAATAGCACTTAAGTACATGCTCAATATTTTAACAGGCCAGAGGAGGAAGCACTGGAGTGGGGCAGAAAACAGGTGGATTGTTCAGCGCTCATTAGCCACTGAAGTGTTAGCCATGGTGAAAGAAATGTGGCATAAGAACTGGCTTAACCACTTGAACAGAGAAGAGATTTGAGTAAAACCGTTTATCTAATCACCCTTCATTGTAAGGGAAATTCCTTTTCTGGAGAGGCCACAGCAAGTCCATTTCCTCCAGTGTTGTAGTTTGATGCCAAGCAGGGTGAATGTTTTGAAAAAATATCAAATTCAGATTTTAGCTTACAGTGATTTTGATTAGATTCGTGGTTTAACTTTTAAAACGACATATATTCGATCACATCCAAGAGCGGTAACATTTGATTCAAGACTGAAACATGAACAGCTTAAAAAAAATTCCATGCTTTTCAGAATATGTTCATAGAGGTAAATACTTAAACTGCATTGGTAGATCCCACAGAGATGGGATATTTAGTTTTTGTTTTAGAAATTGACATTATATTACCTAAATAATTGTCATTTTCTAATTGAGACTTTACAACTTACAAACCTACCAGGTGTTTTGTTTTGTTTAAACTACTTTATATATTGTCGACCACATTGTAGTATTTTCTTTTGGAGTATTTTCTTTAAAAAGGGGAAAAAGCAACAGGTAAATGTGAAAGTTAATGTAATTTGTTAGTATATTTTGGTTTCAAATAAATAATAATCTGCTGCTCCTATACTTATCAAGGCTCACAATAAGTCGATAAATCGGTCAATAATGTCTACACCACATTTTTATCTGTCAACAAATGTATAAGCATAACAACATGAAGGATTAAGCATGAAATGGGTTAGCTACAGTTTGGGGAGTGACCGTTTACTCGTTCCCCGCTGTATACATATTTGTTTTTGTGCGAGATTATACACATTTTGAGAAATGTTGCCCGTGTCACGCCCCCTTTTAGTCAATAAATTGTGCACAAGGCGTGTCTTTAGTCAACCAACAATTTCTTTAGTCAACTACAGCCCTTTCTCGCAGAAAGACTTGCAGTAGTTTGGCAGATATTTAAAATATGGATGCTCTTCCTGTTGCACCCAGCTACAGGACAATGATGGCCCTGAACCTTTTCACAACAAAGAGTCAACGTTCACACTAGAACACACCTCATCTTAATTGGGACTGAACCAGGACATGAAAGGACCAAACCCAGTCCAGAATCAGGACCCAACTAGGACAATTGAGTTTGAGATTTCATTCTGTTACCATCTGGTCAGAGGGCAGTTGCTTGACAGACCATTTTTATATTGTGTATATATAGAGAAAGAATAGTCCAAATATTCTTGAAACCTTTTGCTTAGAATGTTCACCGACCTTTACGCAGCCCAAATGAGAAGTAAATTCAACCTGCTACGAAGGCAATTGCTTGACCACCCATATATTTTTATACAAAATAACAATAAAAACCTTAGTACTGCTTTTACGGGGAGGAGCTGCAACCTTATGCTAATCAAGTTGACCAACCTGCTCCAAGCTCTATCTCCCAGTGTCAGCGCCTCTATTGAGGAAGTCTGATTAACGCTGGGCTGATGGAGGAAATTAACTCATATTCACTTCATTATAAAACGCACAGACCTCAAGGACCCAGACTTTTATGGAGCCGGGACCAGATGTCATCCAAGCCACAGCCCCAATTAATCTCACAGCCGTGTAACACACCCCGAGAAACAAAAAAAAAAAGCCTCCCGTTATTGGGCGAGTGGGAAGCAAGGGTGCGAGATGCTATCCGAGACACTAGAAGTCTGCATTGGGCTAGATAAGAGAGGTAGAGTAAGGGGGGGCTGGCTCTCATAAGGGAAGCTGAGGTTATTCATTGCTCTGCTGTGAAAGCTTGAGAAGATTACCCACAGCCTGGTTGGCAGTGATACAAGGGGGGACAGGCAGCCAGCGTAAACCCCCCTTCCTCCCCTCTCCTTTAGCCTGGCCCAGCCCAACCCGACGTACCCCCTTTTGTTCCCCATCCATCTGCTGGAGTCGCACAATGGCTCATCAGGACCAAGTAGGGTGGGCGAGGTGGGGCAGCAGAGGCTCGCGGAGACGAGGAAGTGAGAAGTGAGAAGGGGGGAGACAGAGGAGGGTGAGGCACAGGGAGAGAGGGACCGAAGAAAGAATATCTGTGTTAGGTACAAAAGGACTTCAATTCAGAACATTTATGTGAGAACGTTCTACTGTATTTTAGATTGATATTCTTAACTATATTCAGTCTCATTTCCCCCCAGTTTATCTATATATCTATAAGTATATTTTTTTTCATGAATCAGAACAAACGACCACACACAGACAACACAGCGCTCACTTCAAATGACAACAACATTCTTCTCAACTCAAAATGCCTGACAAACTAAATAAAAGACCTCTAAACACACACTGTTTGCCCTTATGTACTTTCCAAGGGGTTTGCAGATGACATCTGTTGCATCCACTGATTTACAGTGTATCTGTATCTTTATATTAACTATACCAATATGACACGATTCAATGTGTTTTATAACTAGAGTCAAATTATTTGCATGTGGAGTCAGATTTTGTTTGAATAATCATTTTTTCCTCCCCTTTGTCGTTTTGAATGATGAAAAAGACACAGTAAAACGACTGTAAAAGAGGTTACTCCAACTGAGCACACGGTTTTCAAAAATAGATCAGATGCATAACACCCATAAATTGCACATGTGATTATTTTGTGTTTGCATCTGCAGTTTAGCTCTTGGATTGAAAAATCAGGCCCGAAGGGTTCATTACTTTACCTTTTCCAAATGGTAATTATCTTTGCAATCAAACAGTTTGTTTAGATTGTTACATTAGGTACTAATTAGAACACACACATCATTAAATCAAATAATATAAGTAAAAGCAATGAAAAGTACTGTTTAATCTTGTGAAGTGACTGAAGGAGAGACAGATAAAGACGTGTGTGGTTGGGCCTGGGAGGGCATCCTGTGTGGTGTTGGTCCTGAGTGAAAGAGGCGGGCGGTGGAGGGTCGTGTGCACATTGTTATTTTCGGGAGGTAATGGGTGCGCTGCTCCTCTCCACTTTGAATAATCAGTACTTTGGTTGGTCTCAGACACCACTTCAAACCCTGACAAATACAGCTCTCCAAGCCCTCATTGCACACAAGAGAGCGTTTGTCTCTAAATGCTGTGGCCACCGTATTTATCCTGTTGAGGAATGATCACATGATGAGGGGCTGTCTCCTAATACCAGGTAATTATAGGTGCTTTCACAAGGAGACAAACCACAGACTTAGACCATTCACTGAGGGACTTTACAGGTGTCCTGTGGCACATTAGGGAGGGGCTGGAGCGGCTGTTTTCAGAGTCGACAATATGATTATGTTCCTCTCAGATGGGCAGGAGACGCTGTCCCTGTGTCCGTTTTGATAATAACTTCATCAACAATCTCTATCTAGAAAGAAAATACAGAAACATTTATAGGGCTGCAACTTACAATTATATTAGTAGTCGAATAGTCAGCGATCATCAAATCATTATTTCAAATGATAAATCCTCTTTTTTACTATGCCATCATTTTTCATACATGTTAAATTAACATATTATTTCAAATAGAACAGTTTATACTTTAAATTATTGCCTTTGATATGATTTATTTATGTATTTCAGTGACACGTGAAATTAATGACATTATTATTCATCATAATTTAGTACTAAATCTAACTTATCACACCCCTAATTAACAGAGAGTCATTGATTCTGCAAACATCCGCAATGTTTTTCAGTCCCCAGTGATATATTTTTCCGTTTTTTTTTCCCTGTAAGCAGACATTTGTTTTCATGATTGGCTAATCCACCTGTCAATTAGTGCTGTACTCAAAATATATATAAGATATATTGTAGTAGATTTCTTGGCAATACACATATTGATACAGAGATGTGTATTGTGATACTATTGTGAAACATAAATTCATGAAAAATTGCTGAGTTAAACAATGATTAACCTACTGACTGCTGCATTCATGAATCTGCTGAGCTGAAAAGGTAAATTATTCAAAAGAAAATTGCATTCTGATATTAAGGACATTGTTAACATGAAATTCCACAGCATTTTGTTATTCTTTATATTTAAAACATACATTTAACACTGGTTTTAATGGATATCTGTGGAGATGAACGCTTTGACCAGACTCACATCTTGGTAAAGTATTGGAGAAATGTGAATCCAGGCAAGCTTAAGACCACCATCTGTGTGGAAATAACAAACCCACTTGTAAAGCAACTCTGGGCTCAGCATCTTTCCTTTTCTCTGTCTGTGCTTTCAAAGTTTGTTTAATCCCTAATGAATGAATTAGCTCATTTAGTTTTTTGTTATTACTTATTCCTCAGTTATAACATTGTTATGTCTAATACATCTCAGTTGTAATTGTGACAGTGCACCTGTCGTTCCCAGACTAAGGCTACACTAATGTGCTTCATTAAACCTGGTGTTCACCTCCCTCCTCATTATAATAGAGAGTGTAATAGAATCGACCTGTTAGAGCAGAGTGCACAGACAAATATAGCAGGAGAAATGAGTCTCATAGAAAGAGTCTTTTACAGGTTGTTTTTAACCTGACCTGGACAGAGGACACTGCATGTAAAAAAGCAACATCAAGTTCAATTTATCTGCCAGATTTATAGAGATTATTGTTATTATTTTTTTAGTTTTTTATGCCAAAATGTTGCATAAGTTATGGCATATAGTTTATACTCCACTGACGAGGGGAAAAAATTTAATAGGGCTGTAGTTGACAATGGGATGAAAATGGCAAAAGCAGACTCAATGCCCTTCCGTATCTCTATGATATGCCCATATATCGGACCCAAACTGCGCTAGCAAGACTTCAACTGCAAAGGAGTTCATGCAAATACAAGGATTTATACATTAAAAGTTCTTGGAAACAGTGTATTTTTATGTAAAAAGGCAGATTAAACTAACTAAGGCCAATACATTTACTATCAAATCTTTCACAAACTCAATCCATGCCTTCTGTTGTTGTCTCATATAAATCTTAATAAAATAAATCAGTCAACTAATACACCGTTGACCACCACCACTACCAAGCAATTTTAGCTCCTCATCATTTTTTGTAGTGTATGGTCATCCCATCCTCTGATTGTCCTGTGTAACTAGTTCATATATGAATAGCTTGGGGCTATTACAGTGCTGAATATGAAGCAGACCAATTACTTAGGCCCAGATGGAGCAGTGTCTCCTCTGAGGACACAGGGAGAGACCCAGCGCTGCTCTGCTCTGGTGAAGGTTAATGACAACCATAGACATGTGAATTCTTATTACTCACAGAATTACTATCTATTATACTGAATTTGACACCTGTCATACACCAGAAATGATATCCAATGAGGTTTTGTGTGTCAGATTATTGCCAAGGGATGTGGTTCTTAATTTTATCACATCAGCACAACCCCGCGAAATAGGACCAAGGACCAAGACTAAATTTGGATTTAAACTGGCCTGTAATGAAAGTATAAACCAGGATTAAATTGTGACTATAGCAACTGGAATTCTGCAAAATGATATCAATCTGGACAATGTTTTTGATTACCTTTTAAAACGTTTCTACCATAAACCGCTTTAAGACGAGGAATAACATTTTTCTTTTTGCTGGGCAAAATAGCAAAATATGTAATCCTATTTTAATTTTTATTCTTTATAAACTTTCTTTATACATTTCTTTTCAGTATTGGTTTCCTGAACATAAACAAAACTGATGTTTAAAAATTGCCATAAGATTTCGTTTTTTTTTGTAGTGTCCAAAATCACAACAGCAGTTGTCTCAAAGTGTGACAGTAAAAAGCAGATTTAACAACTTCCGGGTTATGGCAGCACTTTGAGCTGATGCACCCACACCTCTGCTGCAAAACAACGGATGTATAAACAAGGAAGGCACAAGTCTAACACTACAGGACCAAAACAAACAAAGCTGACGGGCCACGGTACCATTGGAAAACAGCCCGCATCTCAATCTAACGAAGCTAACGAGGCTAACATGGCTAACATTGTTAGCAAACCTGAGGCGGAGAACCGCAGTCCCTCCCCGCCGGAGAAACGGGGCCCTGTCGGCCCTGTCGGCTCACGTCTTCTTTGCATAGGAAAGGGGAGAGAATATAACTGATCATCTGTTATTGCTCAAGATGTCTGAAATCCGCCGTGAAATGCAGCGTGATATGGAGTCTTTTAGAGCCGAGGTGAGAGCTGCCATGGGCCGGCCGTATCTGCTGCTGTAGCCGCTGAGCTGAAAGCAGCGGGAGTAACCGGAGCACGCATGGATGAAGTCGACCAGCGTGTTTCTGATAATGTGAATGATCTGCAGACAGTAAGGTGCCAGGGTGACGACGCTGGAGTCAGAGAACAACAATACGGAACTACAAGGTCGCAATGAAAAGGTTAAATCTCCGGGAAGCGATGGGTTCACCTCAGAGTGGTATGAAGCTTTAAAAAACACACTTATTCCTTTCTTTTTGACAATTTTTAACTGGGCACTTAAGAAAACTCAGACCCTTCCTAGTTAGAAAGAGGCCATCATGTCCCTGATACCAATGGACTCATTTATTTTCTGAATGTGGACTAGTATATACACCTCAATTATGTCCAAAAGAATGGAACAAATACTCCCAAACTTAATGCAATGATCAAACAGGATTCATTAACAAACAACCAAGCATTTGTTTGGACGCTGAGAAGGCTTTTGATTCGGTTAACTAGCCATATTTATTTAAAGTGCTAAACACATTTCAAATTGATTATTTGATTATAAAAAAATATTGGGGCTCTTTACGATGGTCCAAGCTTTTGACAAGTCCACTGACTCTGGAAACGAGGGTCAGCCAGGGCTGTGCCTGGTCTCCCCTTCTGTTTGCTTTGTATTTGCCCAATTTATTAGAAAATCAAACACACTTCATTTCAGCTCAGATCAGAGCTTTGCTGTACTGGTGTGATCCAGAATATGAAGCTCAATGGAAAAATATTGAGATTAATGTTGTGCCGGGGATTCCCGTACAGGCCTCACTGGCAGTTGAGGGACGGTTGAGTAATTTGGGGGGAGATGGAGAACCCATGGGTGAAGTCTGTTCTTACAACATAGAAAAAGCTAATCACACAAACTAAACAAAGTTGTTAAAATCTTAAACTGGTTGGCTTTATGATCAAAATGTCATACCTAACAGCACAGGCTCAAGATTTAAAGTCAGGACAACTAAAGGTATGTGGATATTTTACCAGATTGTAAAGGAGAATCATTTGAAGAGCTTTGATGAGTTGAAAGAATCCTTTACAAATAAGTAATTAATATAACCAAGAAATTAAAAATGATGATGACCATGGTAGCCTTTTGACTGAAACATTCAATAAAGCTTATAAATCTGAACTTTCAAGGGGATTCATATCAAAATTATATAAATATATCAACAATCTGGGCAGTCACTCCACTGATTACATTAAGGGCAAATGGGAAAGACTTTGTTCTGGATGATGAAGAGTGGGAAAGTATGCACATCTCACTGGAGAACCACACGATCACATGTTTGGAGGGAATTCTGTTGGAAAAGTGTGTCTCGTTTCTTTATAAGCCCAAGTAAAAGTGCCCAATACTCACAGGAAAAATTAGACTTTTGGAGAGGATCTTCCTCAGGACTCCTGCCATGGACAAAATCAGCAACTATCTCTGGAGCATCCTATAAGCAGCCGCAAAAATGGCCCTAAAAAAAATGTATGACACAAAAGGCACAGACGATCAAGGACTATTATAATGGACATACGTAAAATGGAAAAACAAAACAAAATGGACAAATTTGATCGACTTTGGACAAAATGGGACATTTTTATTTTTTCAATATTTTTTTTTCTTATTTCTTGGATATCTGTTGCTTTTATTTTGTGTCTGCTCTCTCTGGTAGTGTTTTTTCTATTTGTTCATTAATTAAAAAAAATAAACATTTAAATTAAAAAAAGAAAAGTAGATTAAACAATGTTAAACATAAAAAAATTGCAAATGTCCCAACATTTTGTCCTTAGACCCTCCGTCTCGGTAAGGAAGAACTTCAAAACCTGTAGAAAAAAAAGTAAAATGTAGAAACTTCGAGGAGACCCAAAGTGAAGGAGAGATCCGACTCCCACGGATGGGTAGGCGGACACGCTTCAATTTGCAGATAGACTGTGGAACTGGAACCACTCAGGAGGAGAAGCAGTTCATCGAGGCAGATGAAGAACCGTTTGAAAGATGAAGAGCTGTTCATCTGGAGTAGAGACTGCTTCTCCAGGCAGTTTAGGAGCACCCGGATCCACAGGTCAGCATCATCGGTGACTGGAACAGTACCACACCCTGAGGGGAAGAAGGAGAAAAATATGCCGCAATGAACAAACAAAAGTGAAATGAAATGTTGAATATTATTGATAGGAAAAGTAGTCATACTTCCCCCAGCTGGTCTGACCATCAACTATTTCAAAGAGGAATGTTTTAAGCCTGGTCTTAAATGAAGAGACTGTGTCGGCTTCTTTAACATGGACAGGAGCTGATTCCATAACACAGGAGCTTGGTAGCTAAACGCTCTACCTCCTACTGTGCCTTTAGAGACTCTTGGGACCACTAGAAGTTTTTTAAAAAAACTTTTAAAAACCTTCCTGCTTTTACTGAGAGATGATTGGCTTTGGACCTCATGGTTAAAAAGATCCAGGCAAATCATTGACGATTAGAAATGACTGAATCTCAATTCAGATTTGGGTAATTACACAGCCCTACTTCAGAAAACATCACTTTATAAGAACCACTGTTATGAATAAAAGCTGAAGAAAGAAATGTCCACTGTTTAAGGAGTTCTCAAACCAAAATTGAGCATTTGATTGTTGAAGTGTGCGAGTCCCAGAGGAGCTCTTTTGGGACGATCCCAAAAGCATCAGAGCCTTATCCTGGCGCTTTCTCTGGACATATGGCTCTGCTCAGTCTGCTGTGCTATTTACAGCCCACTGCCTGTGTCGGACAGGTCCATCACAAACTATACTCTGACACCTGTTTGAATATGAAAACATATCTGTGATTTTATCTTTGTATTTGTCAATACAAGAGTGAAAGCAATATAAAACGTCCAAAAGCTCGCTCACAAAGCACACTAAATCCAATGCCATGTTGTTATTGTTGTGAAGCTATAATCTGGTACAGAACATTTTTTAATGAGATTTTCTTTCTGATTGACATTAACTTTCAAATAAATCCACTGAAGCTGTACAATAGAACGCGGAAGTATTGATAATGCAATATTGGCAAACACAAAAATCAAACTGAATATATTACAATAACACCAAGGTCCACCATCAGACAAAAATGTATACGTTAAAGCATGTTTGTATTAATATAACGGAAATGATTGTGCGAAAATGCGTTCGTCAACTTGTAACTGTAAAAACACAGTAAACACAACAGGAATCTATATATTTTATTCAGGAGCTTTAAGTCTATGCAACCTAAGCAGTCTCCGGGGTCAAGACTGAAATGTATCTTTTAGCAGCTGAGTGCGACTGGACATTGTATGGAGAATATCCACAGGAGCGTCCGGGGATCGGGATCTTTGATACCAGCGACCTTGTAGTTATTGAACATTTCAGATGGAAGTATGTTACTTGATCTGTCGCAGGGATGTTTGGAGTCAGGAAAAGAGAAGCAGGTCATATTTAATGCGCATAGTATAGGAGAGCGTGATCAATTATTAAATGCTGAAAATGGACAAGCGTCACACTCCTGCTTTGTGGCAGTTCAATTTATGATAAGAATGCACTTACAAGGAACTAAAACGCACTCAAAAGCAGCTGAATAGTGCAAAGACTGCAAATGACTCTGAGTGATTAGGTGTTGTCTCGTTAGATTTATATACTTGGTGGACCAAGGAATTCTTTATGTCCCAGTAGAGAACTTTGTCCTTTGCATTTGACTCGTTTTGCTGCTTTATGGAGCAGTAGACTATTGCTGTGCAGCACATGGGGCCATAGTCCAGATTCTGAGCTGCCTTCATGGTCAGGACTTGTCAATTGAGTACTTTATGTTTTGGTTTGGTGCATATTATTATTTAATTAGCTATTTTCAAGCTACATTTTCTCTGGCAAATTCTGCCAATAAACGAGCTCAAAGGTAAATAGATTTAATAATCATACTTTCAGATACAGTGCATCTGGGAAGGATTCACAGTGCTTCACTTTTCCCTTGCTTAACATTTTGTCATGTTACAGCCTTACTCCAAAAAGGTATGAATTAATGATGTGCCTCAAAATTCTACAAAAAATACCCCATAATGACTTGAAAGGAGGTTGTTAAAAATATAAATGCAATAAAATAAAATATTAATAGAAAGAAGCGAATTTCCTTTCCCATGACTCTCAAAATTGAGCTCAGGTGCATCATTTTTCCACTGATCATCCACCTGTGGTAAATTCAGCTGATTTGATTTTGGAAACACACTCTTGTCTGTATAAAGTCCCACAGTTAACAGTGTCAGAGCCCAAACCAGGCCACAAAGACCAAGGAATTGTCTGTAGACCTCCGAGGCAGGGTTGATCAAGGCACAGATCTGAAGAAGGGACAGAGACATTTCTGCAGCATTGAAGGTTCCTGAGCACAGTGACCTCCATCATCTGGAAATGGAACCACCAAAAGCTGGGCCCGGCCAAACTGCCAAATCAAGGGAGAAGGGCCTGGGAGGGTCAGGGAGGTGACCAAGAATACAATGGTCACATGATGTCTGATCTCCATTATGTCTCTGGAGAGAGGAGAACCTTCAAGAAGAGAAACCATTACAAAGACTTGAGTTTCAACTCCTTTCAAGTCTTTATACCAAATTACCAAATACAGCTAGTAATTTTTGCAACTTACATGATTTATATCTAGAATTGTTATTATTATTCTCCTATATTTTTATTATTATGAACTCAAGTCATTTTAATCCATGCTATAGATGTTGTTTTTTGCAGTCTTGTACTTCCTCCCGGTTTGCTGTAACTGTAACATGATTTAGTTCAGGGGGACGACTGTGGCTGGAGTGAATGTCATATGCAAAGTTAACCTCTCCATGGCTCACTGGATCAGAGCCAGAAGCGAAAGGACAAAAGCACGAGCACTCTCTGTGATGACGACAACTGGCCGAGTCTCCAACCTTTAAAACTACTCCGGCCACTGCTGCAACCGGAGGAAAGTGAAGTCCATAAATCTGTGAGGTGGAGAGTGTCCGGTGTCCTTGAAGGCAACCATACAAACACATTAGTAAACACAACATCATTTTCCAACATAATACAGACAGTGTTGTTCTGAAGTTATGCACAATTTGAATATTGAGTGTATGGTCTATTTACAGCTTCAGATCTCTGTTGCGCCTATGAAGTTTCAAAAGGCTGCAAAAGAGTTGATAATACGTCATAAGGCGCTGGTACAGCTGGCAGCCCGGTGTAAACGCTCTCTCTTCTTTCTCACACTTATTGTGCTTTATTTCCTATATTTTGTAAATATAGTTAGTATATTTTTTCTATTTTACTGTACGATAGGGACACGCGCTGGAATAGTTTTTTAATTCAACTGTTTTTGACTTTTTTCGGCTGGATTTGAGCGTTTTTCGTTGCGTTCGTTGTGTTGTTGTGACGTGAGCTAGCTCCGAGCGAGCCCACCAGCCCCCCTCCCCCCCGCGCCCTCCGGCCGCGCTAAAGTACGGCGTGTCGTCGGTACACGTTTATATACACGTTTATATGAAAGAGGAACTTCACGAACGATCGGGACACGCACTGGAATCGCTTTAAATTAACTTATTTTGACTTTATTCGGCTGGATTGAGTGTTTTCGTCGTGTCGTTGCGATGTGTTTTGGCTCCGGCCCCGCCCCCCGGCTCCGCCCCCGCCCCCCGGCCGGCGCCGTACCGCGTTTCCACAAAGGAGGAACTCATGAAACTGCGGAGAACAGTCGTCTTACCCGGAGATCGTCACGTTGTCCCGTCGCAGTACTGACCTGGCCTGGTGCTGGTGTGCAGTTCTGTCGTGTGTGCGGGTGCTGTTGGAGTTCATGTGCAGTCTATGTGCTGTCGTGACACATATTCATGTGCAGTTACTGTCGGGATCACATGCAATGGTATTTATTTATTTATTTGTCTATGGGAGTTTTTATTTATTTATAGGAGATCTTCTCCTGAAAGTGTTTTTCAGACTTCCTATAAGTGATCTGTTCTTCTGTATCTACCTCTGTATCTACCTGCGTTGCACCAATGAAATTTCCCCATGTGGGACAATAAAGGAATATCTTATCTTATCTTATCTTATCTTATAAAACAGTCAGTGCCCTTGAACTTAACTATCCCAACACAAACAAAACATGATTTCACAAGTAGATAGCTGTTCAAAAGTATCTCATAGCGACAGTAATCTTAAACATTGCAGCACACAAAAGAAATGTCTACATAAACATGGCTTTCAACGTGCATATATTAAGAGACTGAAAGGACACTGCTCGCTCGAAAGTTAAAATACTTATATACTCCCACCCCCATAAGTGAAGATATGCAACATGTTAACATATTGCCTTTTATAAAACTATTTAAAAAAAAGTAAATACTTGCAGTGTTATCTTCCAAACATGGGTGAAATTCATGCACTTGTATTGATATTACAGTCTATTCTCATTAATGTTAGTATCAAAAGTAAAGTGGTACACAGTTTTCTAAAATATGATCTGGGTTCTCATTGTTAATCAATTGGAAATAAGGCGTTGGGCCAAATCCCCAAACTTTAAAACTACTGCGGCCAAACCTTTAGTGTCCCGAGGAAAACTGGACTTCATAAATCTAGCAGGAGGTTGAAACTGTCTAGTGTCCTTGAAATCCATTCAAAGCTTAGTTATTCAAAGACAATTTCCCAAGTTAATTTTGAAATTGTTGTTTTGAATTTAAGAAATATTACATTATTGAGTATAACATTTACAATAACTGTCAAAAAGTTAAAAGAAACTTGGAAAATATTATATTTCTGCACTTTAATAGTCCTTTCACATTATGTGTACCATAATTGAAACCTCAACCCATTTACAGACATGTTTAGCACATTTCTGAAGCATTATAAAAATAATAATCTTGGTATTAAGTTTAATTTCTGTCAATATATCTCACCCGTGAATGAAAACAAAAATTAAATCTCCATATATTTTTAGTATTCTAATAACTATGATCAGGTCATATTTTTGTAGTCCATCAGGTTCATGTATTACACAGTGTAATTTGACTACAGAAGTATTATTTTATACCTGATTTTGGAAGATTATTATGCAAATGTATGCTCCTTTTTATCAATTCTTGTCCGTTTTGAACTACTCAATATTACTATTTTACATATTGTAGGAACCTCACAATAAATACATATTCTGAAACAGGACATGACAAGCCTTCTGATACATGCATCTACCTTTATTTTATTTAACCTGCACTTAAATATGACATTGTGCTTTTTTCAGGTAGGCTACTTAATATTGAACTATAACATAAGTAGATAATGATTTTACATTTTGTTCATTATTGCAATATTGATCTAAAATGGCTTAATAATAACTTCAAAACTGCAGAACTGATAAGACATAAACAAGCAGAGGATTGTTATTTGGATGTTTTTATTTTGAAGTGGCTACGTGACATTTTAGAACCCAACATGTGTCACACAGAGTCATAATTTTTCAAGTATTCAGGCTTCAGTAACAAGACGATACAGTATTACTCAAACACACAGGAATAAATCCTACTATAATTTTGTGTAAAAATTATGCGGGAACATTGTTATAACTAGTTTAAAATCGCATTAAGTTGATTTTACACAATACATTATATCCCCTTTAATAATAGAGCATCATTGATTTATTACTAGTTTACTTTTTGTACTAAAATGCAGCTTAAACCACGTAAAATGCATTGGTCATCATGTATTTAGTGTCGCCGTACATCATTAACACACATAAGTCCGTCACAATATGTTGCTGTGTCAAACAACATTTTCAATCTTATGTTATTATTGCCCATCACCTCTAGCGTCCAGTGTCCTTGAAAGCATTCATTTGAGCAGATTAGTAAACACTAGACATTTGTGCATTACAGGCCTGTGCTTCTCTACTTAATTGCGTAGAAAGCTGTTGATGATGTCCTGTTCATAAATATAGTGAAAGATTCTCCTGGATTTACACAAGCAGAGGTCCTATAGTCAGTGGCCTCGCGTGACGACAGCCAACAATCCCATTGAGAAATTAGCAGGTCTCCAGTGCTTTTGTGCTTTAATGAATAATTCAGCTGTCAGGGTGAACTAAGGGCGCAGAAACCTTGACTGTGACTGACTCAGCACTCTGCACTCAAGGGTGAGACGTGAAACCTGAGCATTTCCTCCTGCTCCTCCCGTGCAAGGGGCCACTGTATATGTGCAGTAAAGTGGAAAGAGTGCACACATTTGAAACAGGTTTCCTTTAGTGTTCTGGAATCAAACATGTGAAGAAGTAAAAAAAAATAGTAGAGTAGTTGTTGCTGAAATACTAAAATATAATATCCTCTTCAAACAGCAAAATATCCCATCTAGGGCTATGCAATGAATCAGATTTTAATTGAGATTCAGTCATTTTTAAAAATTGTCAATGTGTTGGGTTTTGGGTTGAGAGGTCTGCAGCCAATCTTCTGTCAGTAAAATCATGTGGTTTGGAACAGATTTCAGACTCACATTTGTTTGTGTGAAAATGCTTTAACAGCTACATTTTTTATAATCAGGAAAATTATATTTTGGTACATTTGTTTTTAATAAGACAAGATAAAATTGAATAAAAAATTGTGATCGGTCGGTATGAGGAATACATTTCTTGTCATATTGTATCATGATATAGACAGTAAAACCTTTTAGTTTAGGATTCTACATGTTTCTGAATTGTGAATGCGGGTTAAGTGTCTTGCCCAAGGACCCGAGGCAGCTGCGATTGCCTGATCTGTGGGTCAGTGGATATGACCACTCCACCAATGTGTTGAGAGTGGGATTCGAATTGCCACCTTTCGGATCAGATATCACAATAAATATTGTACTAAACTAATGAGATGTGCATATCGTTATAGCCCCACTTAGCAACCTAATCGTCATAGAATTATGGGTGGACAATATATACAGAAACAAATGTTTTCATGCAATAACAGAAATGTGTTGTGTCTGTAAAAGTGCAAAAATAAAAAAAATGTCCCCTTTTGAAGATTTTGCAAATAAATGTGTTTTTTTTATTAGTTTTTATTTTTATTTTATTTTTTATGTTTAATTGTACATATCTTCAAAACAACATTCACGTTATTATCTATATTTCAATCTGTTGCCCACCTTCCCACATAAAATGCAAAGGTATCGGTGCATTAAAGATGTGGCTCTCATTCTATTGTCCAAGGTTAGCTAAGGTTTACTATAATGTCCCCAATGGGAAAGTTGTCCTCTGCTTTGACTTTGACCCGTCCTTCAATGCCGCTGGGATTAAACCTCTCAGGGACCCATCTCCAGATCTTTGTGCTCGGCTTGGTCAGGACTACCTTTGCTGGAGGATTTTTACCTATTGTACATGTTTTGTGTTGTGTGCCGCTGGGTTAAACCTGTCGGGACAGTGCAGCGCTCAGGGACCCGTCTCCAGGTTCACGGTCAGGTGTAGCTGGAAGGATAGAGGTATCTGTTCTTCAGCCTCCCTCTCTTTATCCTGTTACCCTTTTGCAATCTTTCACCCGGAATGAAGAATCGGCAGCGAGCGTTGTGCATGTGCAAATGTACAGCGCCGATTCCAGGACACACGAGGCCCCGAGGCCTTGGAGACTGGTCCACAGGGCTCTGCATGAACATCTGTTTTACTACAACAACCTTTAGTCTGCTGCTCATATGGAATGTCAAGTGAACAAAAAAAGGCTTCACAAAACACACCATAGGAGATTTTTTTTATTGATGTGACATGTTACAATTAAGGACGCTAAACCCCCCCACCCCCACCCCCACCCCCCCTCATTATTTTTTCGTGAAAAAGCAAACCCGAAAGAACGAGATATTTTGGTCCAGAAAATAACTGTCGACAGTCAAAATGTCTCAAACTATGATTAAAATTCAGAATTCATTCTGCTACAGTTATTTATGTTTTAAGGAAATAAATACTACTTTCGTGGTAGGTTTTATATAAGCCACGTTAAGTGATCAGTGTCAAGTTAATTGGTGCAGCTGCTATCATTAAATGTATTCAAGTAACAGAACAATTTGGATTTAAAAAAAAACTTCAAAAAGAAACGTTCTGGGCTAACAACAACCAGTAAATTGTCATATTACATCAACTCATAAACCAAAACAATACCCAATTGAGCTATTTTTCATCAGCAATCTAAATAAACTGCTAAACAAATGGTATAAGATATTATCTTATTTGTACAACGCGCAACATGACATAAACCAAGAGGAAGCCGACAGAGGGAAACTGGTGCCAGATTATAGCACAAGTGATTTACACCTGCAGTCCCTGAGCGGGTGGATGTTCTCGAAATAAATATTTGAGAACAGAATTACGTGGATAAACAGACAAATCAAAGTTACACATACTTACAGGGCTTATAATCCAACAACATTCTAAAATCATCCGATCGCACACTGCACACGCGTGAGACGTACAGCCGTTTCTTTGTCAGACTCGCAAATATTTGAAATCTCTGTTGGCGAAGTGTTCCAGTGACTTACAGCCCACGCGTTTCATAAAGTTTATTACGTTTACAGACACTACACTCAAAATGTTTAACATGAATAACTGGGCATTTTGTCATTTGGACGTAATCTATTATTACCTAAATAATTGTAGCCTTTTCGATTTGATCATTGAGTGAATGACTGGTATTAACACTAATTATCCACATTACAATAATCCTTAAAATAACACCAGCATTATTTCTTTAAGTAGCGTCCTGTGGGAGCTGTTGCACAGAGATTAGACGTCCGTTTGAATTCACACTTTCTCCGTGCGTTGAGCTTCGATGCCAAAGAATAAGTGCAACATGCTAATCACCACAATATATGCAGCTCTCATTTGCTGCTCTATTGTTCTATTGCTACCTCTCTAATTACATACATTGTGTGTCTGCTCTAAATGCTAGCTCCACGCACCTTAGCGCTGGAGTCAACAGGCGCAGAGCCACAAATCACATGTTATTCTGCAGCTTTCCCTCCTCCCACTCCGCCCTGTTGCACTGACCTGTGTGAATGCAAATACACTCGGGAATACCACCACTGTTGATTGTGCTAGTAGAATAGATTAGATGTTACGATTTAGCCATAGTCATTTCAGAAAGTATTAAGGTATACTCAAGTGCAGTGCCTAAAATGAATAACAAATAAAGATTCATAGCTGAAAATATTCGATTAGCTGAGGCCAGCACAACATGCTAGCTGTGTTTTTGTTTTGTGTTTTCATTTGTAAAAGTTACTAAAGGAAAGAGAAATAAGGAAATAAGGTCACGTTCATGGTGGATAAATGGATCGTAGACACCGCGAGAGGAGGACTCACTCAGCGATATATAATATCAAATAACAAATATCATCTCTACTACAAACTTAACAAAAACTGCAGAGTACCAAATGTACAGCTATGTTTAACCCGTCCTTCAAAGTTGCTGGAGCAACATGTAAAGAGCAATGGCCGATTGCTCAAATGATACATTCATTGTTGCATTTTTCCTGTCCCGCTAGTATCATTGTTATATCAGTTCTCACATTTAGAAACTATAAATAGAATATTGTGAATGTCTGAAACCCGAACCTATAATTTCTTAGGAAACAAGTTGTGTAAACATGTATTTATTTTAATACAAAATCTATGACGTGCAACAAAAGGAAAAAACAACAACAGGCGTGTGATTTAGGTATCAATCTACTTTTACTTGTTTGAAAATGTTTGTTTCTCAGTTCTCACAATGTTATAACTCGTCTGAATGAGGGCTGAGGACTCTTGCAGGAGCAGATGGACAGGCCTCAGGGGCAGTGGTGTGAGGCGGAGCTGCTCGCTGACAGCTCAGATCAGGTGAGTGTCTTTACAAAGGCACCTCCTGCTCTTTTCAAACCCCGGGGTTAAACCAGCCTCAGGACAAACGTGACACCGAGTAGCTGCGGCATCTGTGTCAGGTAATGATGCCCTCACTGAAATCTGGATAATGGCAAACCTGACCTTTTACTGTCGTTACAATCACTGTTGCCATGTGTCTTCTCCAGCAACATGTTTCTGAGCTGCCTATGGCCCTTTCCTGATTTTGAAGACAAATGTCACGATAAACAAAATAGAGGTTATTTAGATGACATCACAGTAATCAAACTTAAAACACAATGTGAAAGCTGCAAGAATCTAATAACAAATATAAATGTCTACAACTCTGCTAAATATTTAGTTTGTATCTGACATTAAACAGAAGAAAATCAATTCAACAGTTGTATACAACCAGATAAACAACAGGAGCACTGCAGCTACGGCTACGCTCACATTACTTATCCCGACGTGATCAACTCATTACCGCTCTCTCTTTAAATAAGATGTTTTTGAGTCCGTTTGTTGAGGAAAAAGTCTTGAAAAAAGCAAATAAATGTATAATGTATCAGTTGCGCTGCCATTCTGCCACTCACTGCCACTCAGTTGGAATGTTGAGGAGAATTTTTCAGATAATGTAGGTGCATAACTTTATTGAAACTGCTCTATGGGATTATTAAGTGTGACGTAACACACTTGATGTTTCTCACTTCCAAGGTCAAGGGTCATTATATATTTAAAAGAAAGCATTAGGGGGACGAGTTGTCTTTAAAAGTGCTGCATCTCACATTTAAGGCAAGGCAAGTTTATTAATAGAGCACAATTCGTACACAAGGCAAAGTGCTTCACACAACAGGAAAAAAGACATGACAGAAATCACAAAACCGTCATTTCTATTCATTCAATTATTATTCATTTTCAGTATTAAAAAACATGAAAAACAGAACTATTTATAACCATTATAAACTCATTGCAGAGGTCCAAAGTTATTGCTTCACTTACTGCATTACGAGCATCCTAATCATTCAGCGCATTGACTTTTCACAACTTTCAGGGCAGTGTACAGTAAGTACCATTACAGTAAAGCTAACAACAACTAGCATGCTAACGGCGCACTTCTGGTTTTGCATCATTTGTACTGGGACAACATAGATTATACGTATAAAATATGTTTACAATCAGCTGACTGTTGCGCCTGGGACCCGGAAGTGAGAAATACTATGCTGTGTGTGACGTCATCGACCCTAAAGCTGCATAATCCCAGTAAACCCTTTTCTGAACAAACAATATTTTATTAATACAAGTTATTACCTATAATTAGTACAAGCATAATCATAACACTAAAAACTGAATCCAGGACATCCCTAGTAGACACATTTCCTTTGGGAGGACAATGAAGTATACCTCATCTCACTAGAGTCCATTTTGCCCCTGTAGTCCTCTAGTTTTACCGCTGCGGCACGTTGAGGGTTGGTCAGGTTTCAGCTCAGACCTGAAGTCACAGTTGGCACAAAGCCACAGAGAAATGTGGCCAGGCTTTTAACTGCACCAGACACAGGACACATCAGTGAATTGGTCCGTCTAATGCTATATGTATGTACCGTTTGCAGCGCTGAAAGCTTTGTAACATGATGGGGTGTAATATGTCTCCACAAAGTCCCGGCCCACAGCGGAAATGAAGGCTTGGATTCAAGAACTGATCATCTAGTATTGGTTTACCTGTTAATATTTCAGTGTTCATCAAATGGTCCTGAAGATGTGTAAAATGTTACATCCAAACAAATTTCAATCCTTGGTGTTGTGTGTTTGTTTGTTTGTTTGTTTGTTTGTTTGTTTGTCTGTAAGTCATTAGTCACTACGCGAGCATAAACCTCTCTTAAAGTAAAGGCATTGCATAGACAGTTTATATAAAGCACATTCACAATCAATACACTAAGATTTATGTTAAGGCATAAAACACAAACAAATCAATCACATGCATAATTTCCTTTTCAAACTGTGATTTTTTTTTTTTAACTTAAATTTAAAATCGGCATGATTCTGTATTCTGTTTCTTGTGGCTGCGCATTCCCGTGAGAAATGGCTCATACGAATATTTTACGCATAATTAGCGTAAAAGTTGCAAAAATTGCACTGAAGGCTCGTCTTGTCTGAACCC
This sequence comes from Eucyclogobius newberryi, assembly GCF_026437365.1. NCBI lineage: Eukaryota > Metazoa > Chordata > Actinopteri > Gobiiformes > Gobiidae > Eucyclogobius > Eucyclogobius newberryi. Next base: position 12,715,050 of record NW_027315801.1, on the reverse strand, counting down.
ATGTCTGTTAAAGGTGGGCTAAAAGCTTTGTGTAATATCCATCCATATGTTATGGACAGACAAAACCCACACTGCAAGTTTTACCAAGCAACTGTAGTGATGATAGTTTCTTTAGTTATAAAAAACATAAAAATCCAAGAGTTCTCTCTCTTCTGTGGAGTTTGATCAATACTCAAACTAGACAAAATTGGACCTTTCGTGAATTGTCTTGAAAGATCTTGACCTAAATTAGAAATACACTAAGACCATATGGAATTATTCTGAACAAAGTAATTACATTCTATTGTTTTATAGTTAATAATAGACTTTAGACAGGTTGAAAAGAATGAGTTGCATTAAAGGTGCACTATGTAACTTTTCTGGTTGAAGTTTAGCCTCCTGTTATTATTCCACAGTATGGCATTAAATGTATTTATCTACAAGCACAGATTGCACCAAGTTACAGTTCATACCTGTGGAGAGGCAAGGCCACTAAGGTACTTTATTAGCAGTGAAAACACCTACGTATTAAAGAATATAGATCTGTGTAATGCCATACAGTGGAATATTCCATGTAATACAATGACATCTCCAACGGACAGAGACCTGCCACAAGAAAAGTGGTTTTCTATATGAGATCAACTTTGTTGTAAATATTTATCATAGTTTTACATCAGTTGAGTGGCAATTTGGGAAGAAAAATTGAAAAATAAAGGTTGAAAATTACGGGAAGTTAAACTGAGTTCTAAAACAGAATCCCTTGACATTTGCATTGACAATTTACACTCAATTGAATCTATTTTCTGACACTTTAAACAATTATATAACAAAATCAAGGTGTTACCAGGTGTCAAATCACAAATATGGTGAAATTTATTTTTGCCCTTGTTTGCTAAGTAACAGTTGTGGAATTAGCTCTAAATATGTCACAACTGCTGCTCATGCCCAACCAAGAAGTACAATAATACATGTAAACAATATTGTCAACGGGGGAAGAATAGTTATTTTTTGTTGTAAAATCTTAAATAAAATCATGTTCACAGCATTTTAGTGAAATATGTATCAGGTAGTCTAACTTGATATAATGTCTAACTTTGATCATAGTGAGCAAAATGGATCATTTCAGTTTCACTCTCTTAGAACAAACTCTCAGAACAAATTCTCCAACTTTGATATAACTACATTCAATCTAGGCCCTACCAGGGGCAGAACACTAATAAAGACATTGTATAGAGTTAAATGAAAATGGTGGCAAATCGGGCAACGACAGGGTTTCTTCCTGCCCCGGCCTCTGACAGTAAACATGATACTAGCGGCGCTGCGTTCATGCTAGCTCCATGTTAACAACACTCTGTCAATGACCATCACGCTCCTTCAAACGCTGATAGCTCTCTAAAGTGCGCTCTCTCAGTGGCTGCCATTTTCCACTTGACTGGTCCCACACACGAGGGAGGACCGGCCGCCCCGAGCAGCTGTGCCAGACTGGTCACCGAGGGCGGGTGAGGGGGGGAGGGAGTGGGAGATGAATGGGCCGCGTGGAAGGGGAGGGCGCTAATGGCCAAGAGGGAGGGGCATCTGTATGCAAGAGGTGTGTTGAGCTTTCCTTTAAAATGTGCCCTTTGGTTCGCCCTCCAAAACACTCCTCGTAATAATGTTAGTGAGCAGGCCTGTCATTTCAGCCCTCTTATCCATTTATTTCATCCACTTTAAAGAGGTGACGCTGCAGCTAATCATTCATTCATACTGTGCACTGCAAAAAATACTAAAAGTGAATGCAGAATACTATATATTTAGCCTGCTTAGTTGTTGTTTAGTTATTGTCATTGTTTCAGTCCTTAGAAACTCCCTTCATGGACACAATGAATGGATATCTCTGTAGTATACTTCTGGCTGCTGAGTAAAAGGCCACCACAAACAAATGGATGACACCAACTGAACCATCGATCAAGGACAGGACTGACATAATTATAGACATTATAAAAATGTATGTAAAAAATGTGCAAAACTGACAAACTTTGGACGATATGTGCCGTGATTTAATGTCTTGTATTGTTTTTGATTATTTTTCTCTCCCTTAGTCATTCTTTCAGAGTTCCGTTACTGTTTATTCTATATATTGAAAAACTATGTTTTTTTGTTTTTTTTTGAGCCGATACTGATACTGATCCGAGCTGTTGCTCATAACCTATGTTTTGATTTTAAAATCCAGAGTAAATAAAAACAAATAACAAAATAATAACAGAATGTATTTATCTGGGATTAATGATTGTGTAAACCAACAGATTTTTTTTAAATTGTTATTTATTTTGCTCTTCCATTCCCATTTTTACTCATTAGTCAAAAAAATCGTTCGGTATCGGCTTATACTTATACTAGAACCGATATATCGCTTTTCCCTACATATATTCTCACTTATTTCTACCTCAGTCAAATGTTACATCATCAGTGCTCTGTCAGTTGTATTAGACATGCTGGCCTCAGTTAAGGCATAAGTTAACACATTTTAACTAGTATTTAGATCAAAGTACTTGACCACTGACATTACATATGGGATCGATACCGAGTACTTTTGGGGTCACTTTCTGACATTACTACACCTCGTCATCGGTTTATTTGATGGACCTAGATTTGCCAATGGGTTAAAAAAAAATGTCACTTACCACATTGGCATTTTTGTTGTTGATCCACATGATCTTGTAACGAGTCAGAAATGCTTTGAAACCAGTGAAATATAAATATAAGCATTTAAATCTCATTTAGTCAAAACTACTCAAATCCAGATAGAAATTCTGATTTCAAGTCCATTTTTTGCTGTGTACTAATGTATAATTCTAAATAGTATTACACTAAACAATGTTATTCTTTAATGAAGATTTTAAATAAGCTGAACAGTCTAAAAACAGTCTACGCTGCTGGTGGAGGGGGTTTGGCACAGTACAATGAATATACGGTATAAAATATATGCCTTGCCTGAAAATTTGCATCTGTTAATTAGAATCGACAATTTGCATATTAATATTGATAACAAAATTATTCAGTTGTTCTGTATTGGTCTGCTAGGGATCAATACTCCCATCCTTACTGCATAACAGAAAACACACTATCACATCCACCCAAAACAATTTACAACGCTTCCTGATAAAAGGCGGCACAGTTCTATGATTCACAGGCACAACAATGAAAACAAATCATACAAATGCAGTAGTTGAAGTCATTGTGTGCTCTGTCTGGTCAGCTGAGTGACAGACTGAGATTGTGAGAAGAGTTTGATGAGTGATAATACGTCTGGTGTCTGTTTACTGTGGCCATATGGGCTTTGTGTCAACACTCCAGGTCTGCTCCAGGCTCACGGAACGAGGCCCACACGGCATTTTCATAAATCATTGTTGACATCACATGTGCATGGCATTGTGGGGGTGGCAAATTGCCTTTGCGTTGGCAATGCAGTGGAGCTTGAGTGAATTTGGATTTGTTTAGCTTGTCGTTTTGGGGGTTAAAAACTATGATTCTCAGTTGGCTGTATTGCTAAATGTATGCCAGGTTTCAGAACAAATTAAGCATGTCTTTGTTGCCCCATTCGCACCCCACCCTCAGTGAGGAGGTAATAATTAGCTCTCTACTCCGGGGTAACAAGTGTGCACCCCCTTCCTGCTGCGTCGCGCTGTAATTGGTCCCCTCATGTGGCACCGGCAGCCCCAGAACAAAGGTTCCCAGAGGGAGAATCTGTACTGACCCATGCTGAACCCTGCACAACAATGACAGGCAGGAAGCATTTACATATGCTGACAGACTCGTCTCCTCCGCACTGGAGAGCTCGGTACTTCATTAAAGCTACATCAATACCTGCTGATAGAAAATGAGGAGTGGGCCTGTGCGCATCACTGTCTGACTCACACAGCCCAATGACATCGTCCCGTCACATCCAATTTCTAATAAATGGACAGCATTTATTAAATGGGCCGAGTGTGATGGAGGGAGGCGGTGAGAGGCTGTCGAGCTGTCTGTGAAATGTCTGGATGCATCAGCAATTGGTTTACCCACAAGCTGTTCACCTGCAAATCAGCTGCCAAAATATTTCAAACCTGCGCTGCACTGGAAACATAAAACGAGAAACATTTGAACAAATAATGCTTCCTATCAGAAACCAACTATTATTACTTCAGAAACATGATTGCTTGAAATTACATGCAGTAACAGTATCATTGAACTGTTCCCTCCACACTCCAGACCCTCTGCATGAGGTTCCAAAGTCAGACAGGTGACATATCTGTCGATTCAGCAGCGAGCTCTGCATCACGCTGCTGTGACTGAGCTCGTCCCATCGGGAGAGGGAGAGACTGCTGCTCATTTCACTGAGAGGGGCTGACTGCAGGGGTCCAGGGGGGGTGAGGGGGGAACAGCAAAAACAGATATTCTACATGTGTGAAAATGACCTGAAATCATAATATTACTCTTAATGTAATGTAACGTTTTGTCTAGGGATGTCACAATGTCAAATTGTATTATAACAATGATTGACACCAAGCCCAAACAACAATACAATACTTAACTTTTTCTCATTAAAATAGACCCCAATTCTTTCTAATATGTGACTAGCTTTTGAAAATCAAACTTTCTAATTGATAAAATTCTAGTTGATAAGTTTATAATAGACTTATTAACCAAGCTACAGCCAATGTATAAAAGCTTTTACAATCAGGTTTACTGTGATAGATTGTACTGAAATAACAGATGCCTCTGAAATGATCACAATTATGTTTTCATTTTGTACAATTATATTCTGACCTGAATAATCACAATTATGGATTAACCGAATATTCGACTATCCCTATTTTGTCTTGTTTTGATTGATTTACTTCAGGCTTTTCGCCCCTGCTTCTTTTAACTCATTTATATTTTATTTGTCGACGACTAGTCAGCAATTATTTGTACAATTAGATTGACTTGTTTTAGAGGAGTTTCTTTCTTTTTTGGTTTTTACTTCTTTTGCAATAGTTTCAATAAATTGCACTACATTGGCAGATTTCTTTTCACTCTTCAAACTGACCTTTAAACCAGTCAGAAAATGTCATGAAACACGTCCCATGTCATATAAACAATATTCATTAATATTATGAATTCACATCATTTTAACCCATATCATACCATATTGTGGGCGATAATGATAATTTTATAACAAGCCATAAAAAATGTGCTAAAATGTGGCTGTGATTGTTCTTAATGTTAAGTATTGCATATATTTCATGAAGGGACTGTCAAAGCACAGAAATATTACCATACATTTGTTTGAAAGATTACACGGCATGTTTTTGTGGTATTTATTCCTGATGAGCTCTTTTTGAAAGTGTTATAAATAGTTTTGTTACCATAGAAGATGTACTTGATTTGGGATGTCAAATGTTCACAGTTTAACCATTATCAAGATCATGACCAGACAATAGTGAAATCTTCTTTTACTTTTTCTTTTCTTTCCCCTTGTTTAACACGCAATATTCCTCAAGTTTGTGATCAGCTTTACGGAATTGAACTTTCTGAATGACAAAGTAAAGTCAAAATGTGCCAAATACTGCCAGATTACATTAGGTTTATTTTTGTGTGTGTGTGTGTGTGTGTGTGAGAGTGGGGGGGGTTGATGGGGTAGGGAGGGGGTGGTCCCGAGCAGATGGACCCCTCCGTGCTGTAGAGCAGTCTTCACATGGCACAGACACCACGGGACTCTCTCAGGAGCGGGACACACATCCAGGTGACCAGCTGGAGCAGCGAGAGGGCCATCTGACACTCACCACAATGATACGCACTTCTTTGTAGCTTTGTTTTGTCAATAACACTCACACAAAAGGCCCAAGCCAATCAGCAACGGAGCTAATGAAGCTTGGAGAGAAAGGCCTCTGATTGTACATAAATATTCAAGGTTAGGTTAGTTGTGTTATTATCACACTGCAAAGAAAAGGGAATTAGAGCTGCACGATGTTGACAAAGATAGCATTATGGCTGCCAATTACTGCAATATAGATATCATTGCAATGTTTTCATATGCTTTTTATGGACACAATCATTTCAGTCACATTAAAACTAAAATGTGCGTGGCTTAATTTACTAGTCAGACTCTGTCAGAACAAAAGCTGAACATTGGCAAAACAAAGATTAAATCCAGGCTAATTTAGGAAGATAATGAATCTCAAAAACACACATAACTCTTTGGAGTTGTTGTGATGTCGATGCTTTTGCGATGTATTGTGCAGCCCTAGTAAAACATAACCTAAATTCTGAATATTTATTTTAATTTGACATACTTTTGAAGAGTTAACATTTCTTGTATTATATTGTCCTCGTCTATAACAAGACAAGAACTTCAGAAAAGAGAAGAGAGAATCCATAAAAGTTAAGTAACTTTTCTGGTGGGAAGCGATCATAAAACGATCATGTAAGTGTATATTTAATTTGCTTCTGTGTTTTTGTTTTTGACCGTTTGTAATTCAGATATTCATATTTGACTTTTGTTATAATATTATGCTAATATCTCTGTTGTTTCCTTGACTTTTTTGGCCTGCCCACAATACTGACAAAGTTGTATTGCCATTGTCAGTGAACTATCTGCTCTTTGTGTTTAAGCTGCCATAACAAATTAATTACCCCAGTTCTTGTCAAGTTCTGTCTTATTTTATCTTGAAAGTTGAAACTACTTGTAAATGTCATGTAACAAGTTTGAAAACCTATTCTTGCTCAGGGACAATACATATTTTACAAACCTCCAAACCACTCGCTACCACCCATGCACAGCTTTAGTTGTTTATGACTATCTCCTCCTGTCAATCAAAAGTGCAACAACAGACTGCAGTGATGTCTGAGCCTGTTACACATTGCAATGTAGACTCAACAAATCCAAGTGAGAAAGTCCCATCTGTGGCTGCGCTGCTCTGATCCGGCCCCGCAGGCAACTCAGGGCTAATTGTGGCCCCATTTGTTTCTGAAATCGTATTGTTTTACTCAGTGTGGAGGTCAGGGGAGCTCCCGAGTGACCAGCGGCCGAAGACCCAGCCTTCGTCCCCCACAGAGCAGATTACAGCCCTCCCTTCTCACTGCAAAAAGACTATCTCCATGTGTTAGAACGACAGAGTCACTTAAAGAGTGGGGAGGGGAGAGGAGGAGGTTGTGTGAGGGCTGAGCTGCTGCTGTTCCCATGGACGTCCACAGTGGGACTCTCTCTCCTCTGTGTGTCGTCTGTGATGCTGCATTCGTGATGTGGATGATTGGGATTCAAAGAGACAGGATATTTGCTCATTGTCTGAGTTCTGCTTTCCTTCCCAAGCAGACTTCACTTCCCCATTAATGCAATGGATAATATAATAATGACTTATTTATTCATCATTCGCCTGGTTAAAGTGACCTGCAGGATAATGACTTGAATAATAATGATGGTGAGGTAGGACGGCAGTTCCCAACCCTCTGTGTGTTCACAATGAGAGGCAGCTCCACCTACCTTGGTGTTGAAATATTTTTGTGTGGTTTATTTATATATTTCAAGGTAAAATATATACAACTAAGATAAAGACAAGTTTTGCTAATTTAACCACTGTACTGCTAATTGAATTATAAGTCTTACGTTCACGTTATAATTGGTTGTGTGTGGTATTGTCAGCATTTTGTATTGGCCTAGTCCTGGTGGTCCCTGAAAAGGCAAATGTTTTATGATGTCATACTTTGGTGATTTAGTGAGGAAGGAAGACTAGATTGTACTCTATGAAAGTTATTGGCATGAATATAGATGTTAACCATTTGAAATGGAACTAAACAAGCTGACTAAGTTGTACAAAATAATGATTTATTACATTAGAAAATACATAGAGATAAATACATAAATGCAATCAACATTCATTCATACTGGTTGGTGTTCTACAAGTGCATTGTGTTGAGGCTGCGGCTCAAGTCAAGGTTCAGTCATTGGAATTCAATGCACTTCTGCCACCTAGTGGACAAAGATAGACAGCCCACTTTATTGTTGGCCTTCAAGGCAACTGCTATTGTGAGTTTGAACTGTATAAATTTAATTGAATATTGTGTTGTTGTTTTTTTAAGTGGATGACCTTTGCTGCTGGGTAAAACATCGAACTTGTTATACACTCCTTCCAGGTGTCATGAAGGACATTGTGAATTGCAGAAGTCTCCGGCCTGGAACAGCCTGTAGACATTGACCAGAGGGAACATGGTGACTGAGCCCAGCAGAGAGCCCATCTGAGAAAACGCCCCGCACCAGACCAGAGCGCTGTGGCTCCGGTCCCTCAGGATCACACCCACCATCACTTTGACATAAGAGAGAGTCCCTGTAAAGCACAGCCACGACAGCACCTGCAGGACACAGTTTAGAAGAAGGGCACTGTCACCTAAACTCAACAAACGTATGCATATTGTAGTGTCCCACTAATACTTACTATAAGGATTTCTCCCAACATGGTGCCCTGAAACAAGGGGCATGGACTCATAGCAGCCATGGCCATGTTGTAGCTCCCAAATCCAGTGCCCATTAAAGCCAACGCCCCCAGAAAGACTGGAGATCTGTGAACACAGACATTAACAGTAATATAAAGTGTGCAACCAGACCAGTGGTCCTTATGATGCAGCAACTATTACCGGTTTTGGGCAAACATGGCCACGGTGCAGGCGAGGGGATTGGCCACAGACGAGAGCGCGGCGGAGAGGTGATAGGCCAGGTTTCCGTAGGGCATACAGGAGTAGGTCTGCACTGAAGGTAACACGCCATTAGTGGCAGCGTTGACCCACAGCACCACACAGTAGATGAAGCAGAGCTGGGCCATGGACTGTTTATGGTGGGCTTTAGCGGGCCCCTCTGCCCCATCACCATTTCTGCCTTCACCCTCTGTTTCCGCCCCGGGGTTATCCAGACCTGAGCACACGGGCAACACTGGAGTTTCTGGGACCAGTTTTTCTGTGGACATCTCGAATGTTCGAGGGAGTTTATTCAATGCAACAAACGCAGCTATGCTGATGCACATCATAAGAGCTAACAAGATGAAAAACACCTCTGTGGAGAAGTTTGGGGGAAGATATTCTGTTTGAAAGGACCACAGGTCCTCACCACCCGAGTGGTTTCCTGCACTTCGAGTAGAGTTGACACATTTGGCCATTCCTACTCCTTGAGCCAGTGCAATCACACCAGGAATAAAACCACTTAGACCTTCTCCGATGAAGTATGTGGTGATGTATTTAGGCGGAAGCTGCATCATGAAAGGCAGAAATGTGACAGAGGATGTGCAGTCGACCAAAGCCAGGAAGAAGGTGATGATGAAGAAGGCCGTGCTGTGGGACGCCCCGGCAATCAGGCTGGTCCTGTCCCAGAAGAAGGCCAGCAGGAAGCAGGACACGAAACCGATGCAGAGGATGAAGTAGATGACGACATGCTCCTTGAGCCAGCCGGGACAGAACCGGTGCATGAGTGTGACAATCAGCGGACCCAGGTTGGCGAGCTGAATAATGACTGTGAGGTAGGACGGCAGATCCCATCCCTCTGGCAGAGTGTTCACGATGAGAGGCAGCTCCACCCAAAGGCCGTTCACCGCCACCCACGAGCCCAGCCCGAAGGCACAGCCCAACAGGTGCACCAGCAGAGCCATTCTGACCACGCTGAGTCTGGTCTAGAGCAGGACGATTGTGAGTGCAAACACACTAATCCGATCTGTAGAGGAGAATAGAGAGTGTCATTATATTATAAAGTCCCCCAATAACTGCTATAATAGTTGTACAAAAGACTCTCTGTAAAACCTGCTTGCTCTTGTTTGTTTACTGTCATTTCAGTACAATTATGTTTACATGCATTTGTAGTTTGTGGAATGTCCAGTAAAGGGCGCTGTTGTTGTTGTGTTGTTTTAATGGCAGTTGGGAGCCAACTGAAAAGGTGCATTTACCGTACTACTGTAGTTGTACGTCTTAAGGCCGGTTCACACCGCGGCGTCCAAAACGTCCAGTTTACATTCAAAGTCTATGTGGAAGCGCGTCTTGGGCGTCCTGCATTTTTGCGTTTTGAGCATCAAATGCGACACGCTTTAGACTTCATTTTTTAGACTTTTTTCTTCAGACGGTTTTCCTTAGACTTCTTCTTGAAAGACTAGACTTTTTTCTTCAGACGTTTAGACTTATTGTTGTTGTTGTTGTTGTTGTTGTTGTTGTGTTGCTTTTACCGCCACCTACTGTAGTTGTACGTCTTCAAAGTATGTGTTTTACGCTATACCGTAAAAAAGAGAGAGAGAGGAAGAGAAAGAGGAAGAGAGACTTTATTCTAATAGCTACAAATATTTTCAAATATTTTTTAAAAAGAAGAAAAAAAAAAACATATACCAAAAGTGATAGCACCCCAAGACAACTGGGAAGATTTTTTTTTTATAAATATTTTAAATATTTTGAAAAAAATAAACAACACTTATAAATGCTTTGTATCTCTGCCTTATTCTAAATGGTTACAAATTAATTTTACTTAATTAGCTCAAAAAGGAAAAAAGTACATTTAATATCTGGCCATAATCTTGTAGTTCACAACAAATGTCATAACTTGGCAGTTGGCCAGAAGTTCCAGGTTGTTAAGAATTACTGACCTAAAAACGAGGACAGCTGCGGAGCTACTGTGAGCCAAAGGTCTATGATAAAAAAAACAAGTCATAAATGCTTGTAAATTCCTTTTAAATGCTTATAAAAATTATCAAGTGCTTATTAACATCACAAATAGTTTTATGTTAACTAACTAGTTTATAGTTTTTGAAATTACTGCATTTAAACGGCTACGATGTATTCTATATTTTCTATAATAGGCATATATCTCTATTATACAATGAAATTAATTATTACAAATCTTGAAAAGACAGTATTCTGAAAGTGTGTTTGAAACATATCCACTAAAATAGGAGTCGCTGAGCTAAAAGTGGAACCACTGGAGTAAACGATCCATGTGTTACAGCGCAGTCACATTCTGTAGTGAAAACAGTAACAAGACACATCTAATGTAATGACTAACTACTGACCAACAAAACCTAGTCATGGGTTTCTGCTTCCTGTTTGTAGGTGATATTTTGAGGACTTTTCACATTCAAAACATACGACACACAGCTGAAAAGACAGAGAGAGCTTCCCATAAACATGCGTTCATACTTACAATTGTCTGTGTTCCCCGAAGGCATGTGTTGGTCTGTGTCCCCGGATGGGGATCTTAGGGCCCAGAGTAAGTCCAGAGTCCACTGCAGTGTTCCCTCAGCTCCATTGGACAAGACTACATGGCGAAAACCCACTCCTCCTCCTCCTCCTCCTCCTCCTCCTCCTCCTCCTCCTCCTCCTCCTCCTTTCTCCGTGTGCCGTTCTGATAATAAGGTCAACGCTGAAACACTTCCAGGTGCTGTTGACATTTTGGCTTTCACACACACATTCACGTAAAAATAAAATGTGCAGTGTAATCCCTCACTCCACAGGCCGCGGGATAATTATGCACCATGTGGCTCTATTAGCGAAACAACCCATGACTTTGACACAGAGGTCGCGGACAAGTATGGCGTAACAAACAACGTTGCAAAATCACTTCAGTGCTCTCACTTCTTCATTTCATTGCCAGTCTTTTTGTTTGGCGGGACAGTGTGTTGAATATTATATCATAGTTTTACCTCAGTCAAGTGTTTTTTTTTTGCAAATAAATGTTTGCAAGACGTTACATATGACGAGCTTTGACCCTGCTGTACAGTATAGTAAGGTAAAAGTATTTATCTCTACTTATCTCACTGTATGTGATGTAAGTTGACATTGAGTTTTCTTGGAAAAACAGACCAGTGCCAGAAAAACAGTGATTCCAAAGGCAGAATTTAGTGCTATTTTAGTGCAATAGAAAATCCCTCCTTTTGTTAGGAAATCCCCTCAACACGACTGTTTTTAATATGTGGCATCAAAAAGAAAAGAAATTTTAAAAAAAATATTTTTTACTAAATCACACTCTTAACTCTATAATCTTCCAATTATTCCTGTGTTACATAGGGAAGTAACTATAGTCACATGATAGTTTATTTTGAAACATAAAACTTATTCAGTTCTATTTCTTATGCTGTATAGTGAATCAGCACACGCTCAACAATTTCTGGTTCTTGACAGTGATTACATAAAACAGTAGGATGTTTGCGTATCCTATTCAGTGACTTATTGAGCCCAGTGTGGGCCATTCTCATGCGGGCAAAGCCTCTCTCTTCCCCTGTGCTCCTGCCCTTGGATCGGCATGGACCAACACTACTTTATATCTGATACAGATGCTGTCCAGTATCACAATGATTCCAATAATCCTGCCAAAATGTATATACATGACTCTTGATAACATCACATCAATTGATGGCAGTTTTAGGGAATTTTATGCCAGCAAAACAGCCATTTCATTGCCATCCATGGGCAGGAGCCCAAATGAAGGAGACCGTCACATCCTTCCTGGGCAGAGAGAGCATCAAACAGAAGATACTATGTAGAATATCCTGTCTACAATCAGATGTTCCAGACAGGGGAAGTCTTATAAACCTTACAACAGATACGCAAGGCTTGGGCTTGCTCTATATCAAGTTTCTTTAAGTTAATTTCAGCTGCAGAGATGTAAGCAATATAGCCATAATCAATAGTTGCCCTCATAATGGCCCAGTAAATATTCAGGAGCGACCTTCTACTAGCTCCCCAGTCCTGGCCAGCTAGACATGCAGCAGATTATTCACCTTTTTGCATCTATTTCCACCTTTATCAATGTGCTGTCGCCAATTAAGCCTTTCATCAATGATGACTCTAAGAATCTCACTTCCCTGACCTGTTCAATTACTTGCCCTTATAACTTTAGAGAGGCATCCTTATGACAGTTATAAAAACAAATTCACTTGAGATTTGAATTTGAGATTTCTGAATTGAATCCCCAATTCAGGGTCCACTGCTCAACCTGAGTTATTTACATCTTTAAAGATGTCATTAACCATGACATTGAACAAAATAGGGCTGCACACACTTTCTTGCGGGATTCCATTTTCTACCTCATAAACCTCAGAGTAAACTGTGCTACTCTGGTTTGAATTTGTCGGCCAGACAGAAACTCCTTACCCAGTTAAACAACTCTCCCTTCACACCAGACATACGCAACTTGATAAGAAGCCCTTCCTTCAAAACCATATTGTATGCTTTATATATATATATATATATATATATATATATATATATATATATATATATATATATACACACACTCTACGGGCACCACCGATACCAATCAGTGTATATATACATACCACATACATATTATATATTAAACAACCACAGCCTGAAATATTTTATTGGCGACTGTCAAGGTAAAAAGCAGTTGTTTTCACTTGCATGGATATTGCGTCATAGCAGAGGTGGTAGTGCACAGGTACATTTACTAGAGTAACCTTTTCAAGTTTGCTTTTTGACATTATACTTCTACTGTACCTGGGCTGGGCCCGACCAAACTGAGAGAGAAGGGCCTTAGTCAAGGAGGTGACCAAGAACCCGACAGATCTCCAGCGTGTCTCCGTGGAGAGAGGAGAACCTTCCAGAAGAGCAAACAACCATCTCTGGAGTACTCCCACTATGTGGGAGTGGCCAGGCGGAAGCCACTCCTCAGTAAAAAGCACATAAGAGCCGCCTGGAGTTTGCAAAAAGGCACCTGAAAGACTCTCAGACCCTGAGAAACAAACATATCTGGTTTGATAAACTCTTTAGCATGAATAGAAAGTGTCATGTCTGGAGGAAAACAGGCAGCGCTCATCACCTGGTCAGAACCATCCCTACAGTGAAGCATGGTGGAGGCAGCACCATGCTGTGGGATGTTTTTCAGCAGGAGGAACTGGGAGACTAGTCCGGATCAACAGAAAGATGAATGCAGCAGATGAATGTTGATGAAAACCTGCTCCATAGCACTCTGGACCTTAGACTGGGGTGAAGGTTCATCTCCAATAAGACAACGACCCTAAGCACACAGCCAGGATAACAAAGGAGTGGCTACAGGACAACTCTGTGAATGTCCTTGGCCCAGCCAGAGCCAAGAAACCAATTGAACATCTCAAGATCTGAAAATGGCTGGGAACTGACGCTCACCGACCAATCTTACTCAGGTTGGTAGGTTCTGCCAAGAAGAATGGAAGAAACTGCCCATAAATATGTGTAGCAATCTTGTAGCATAAAACTCAAAAATACTTAGAAGTTATATGTACGTTATGCTGTTATACACATGCTTGAAAGTGCACTGCCTGTTTGTGTGAATAGTTTTTACTTATTCCACCAGACTTGGACATCGAAGTACCACCAGATCTGAACCTGGACTGTAACAGGACTATCCCAGGTCTTAAATAAGGGCCTAGTCAAAGAGAAGAAAGATGTGGAGAAGATTTAATCTAAGAATGCGTTCAGACTCGCACTGGGCTCAAACCAGTTCTTCATCAGGTCCAAACTGAGCTCAAACCAGTTCTTCATCAGGTCCACAGTGGGCTCAAACCAGTTCTTCATCAGGTCCAAACTGGGCTCAAACCAGTTCTTCATCAGGTCCACACTGGGCTCAAACCAGTTCTTCATCAGGTCCACACTGGGCTCAAACCAGTTCTTCATCAGGTCCAAACTGGGCTCAAACCAGTTCTTCATCAGGTCCAAACTGGGCTCAAACCAGTTCTTCATCAGGTCCAAACTGGGCTCAAACCAGTTCTTCATCAGGTCCAAACTGGGCTCAAACCAGTTCTTCATCAGGTCCACAGTGGGCTCAAACCAGTTCTTCATCAGGTCCAAACTGGGCTCAAACCAGTTCTTCATCAGGTCCAAACTGGGCTCAAACCAGTTCTTCATCAGGTCCACACTGGGCTCAAACCAGTTCTTCATCAGGTCCACAGTGGGCTCAAACCAGTTCTTCATCAGGTCCAAACTGGGCTCAAACCAGGTCTTCATCAGGTTTGTTGAGCGTACTTGTAAATATAACAAAGTTATGTTACCTGCGTGATCAAGGAATGATTGTTAATGAGCATGCGCAATAAATGGTCAGTGTTGTTTTTCCCTCAGACCAAAGAGACGACGGTTGTCTGTATTTTTTCCCCCGAACCACATTGGTGACTATAAAACGATAGACTGCTGCAGAATGTCTAACTCAACAGGTTATGGGCCCAGTCAAGTAGGCCAAAAGTGGTTTAGACTTTTATTCGACGGCGAAGAGAAAAGTTACAAGCTGTGGGAAACGAGGTTCCTATATGGAGTTACGTGGCCTTAGAGGAGTTATCTCGGAAGACCCGGAGATAGATGAGGAGGACGAAGATGCTCGCGCAGAAGATGAGACGAAGAACAGCGATGCATATGCAGAGCTAGTGCAATGTCTGGACAACAAGAGCTTGTCATTGGTAATGAGAGACGCGAAAGGAGACGGATGAAAAGCACTGAATATTATCCGCGAACACTACGCTGGGAAGGACAAACCTCGCATTGTGAGTTTATATTGTGAACTTTCCTCGCTTCATAAGACCAGCAAAGAAACGGTAACTGACTATATTATTCGAGCAGAGACTATATTCACGTCATTGAGAAGAGCAGAAGAGCACATCAGTGATGGGCTTCAGATAGCGATGGTAGTCAAAGGGCTACCTGATTCATACAAGCCATTCGTCGTGCACATCACCCAGACAAATGACACTGTAACGTTCAGCTAGTTTAAAACTAAACTGCGAAGTTATGAGAGTACTGAAAAATATGGGAAGAGTTACGTGAATGCTGATGAAGACAACGTGATGAAGACTAGCTGGGCAACAAGGTCACGAGGAAGAGGAAGAGGAAAGAAGATGGTCCTGGCTGATGTTGAATGTTACACGTGCAATAAAAAGGGATTGAGAAAAGAGGAACAAAAATGGGACACAACACAGCGCGGAAGGGGACAATATCGAGGACGAGTTCGTGACTATGTGAAGAAAGTTGATGGAGAAACGGACGCAGAGCGTACATCTTTTTGTTTCTTCAAGATGAGTGACTGCCCTACACAAAGAGGAAACAAGAAAGGTCTCATGGTCGACTGCGGCGCCACACACACATGATCAACAACGCCACAAAGTTCAAAACACATGATCAACAACGCCACAAAGTTCAAAACAGTTGACAAGAGCTTCAGACCTGAGGACCACATGATCGAGCTTGCCGACGGATCCAAGGTGAGCGGGATGGCGAAAATGAGGGGAGATGCTAAAATCTACTTGCTGGACAGCGAGGGACGACGAGTGAAAACGATTCTCAAGCAGGCACTCTACATCCCATCGTTTCCACAGGACATCTTTTCAGTTAAAGCAGCGACGGCCAACGGAGCTGAGGTCCGCTTTAAGGACGGTAATGACTGGCTGGTCCACAAGGATGGTACCAAATTCAAAATGGACGCGTATGGTAGGCTGTATTACCTTAGCACAGTAGAAGATGAAAATGTTGATGAAGTATATGGGTGTCATGACATTCAAACGTGGCATAGGATACTTGGTCATTGCAATTTTGATGATGTTGCAAAATTAGAAAAGGTGGTTGAAGGAATGTCTATAAAAGGGAAACATGACAAATCAAACCAAAAATGTGAAATATGCACACAGGGCAAATTCACACAAAGTAGAAACCGGCAGGCAGACTCTAAAGCTACAGCTGTGTTAGAGCTTGTACACACAGACTCTAAAGCTACAGCTGTGTTAGAGCTTGTACACACAGACTCTAAAGCTACAGCTGTGTTAGAGCTTGTACACACAGACTCTAAAGCTACATCTGAAGCTACAGCTGTGTTAGAGCTTGTACACACAGACTCTAAAGCTACATCTGAAGCTACAGCTGTGTTAGAGCTTGTACACACGGACTCTAAAGCTACAGCTGTGTTAGAGCTTGTACACACAGACTCTAAAGCTACATCTGAAGCTACAGCTGTGTTAGAGCTTGTACACACAGACTCTAAAGCTACATCTGAAGCTACAGCTGTGTTAGAGCTTGTACACACGGACTCTAAAGCTACAGCTGTGTTAGAGCTTGTACACACTGACTCTAAAGCTACATCTGAAGCTACAGCTGTGTTAGAGCTTGTACACACAGACTCTAAAGCTACAGCTGTGTTAGAGCTTGTACACACAGACTCAAAAGCTACAGCTGTGTTAGAGCTTTTACACACAGACCTATCCGGTCCTATAGAACCAGCAGATAAAGATGGGTACAGATATGCAATAGTATTTACTGATGATTGCAGTGAGATGATATTTCCATACTTTCTTAAAACAAAAAGTGACACGACAAAAGCTACAGAAAAATTCATAGCGGATGTAGCGCCATATGGAAAGGTAAAGTGCATAAGGTCAGATAACGGCACAGAGTTTACCGGACAAGAGTTTCAGTGTCTACTTAGGAGTAATGGGACGAGAAGAGTGCACCCTACTCACCTCATCAGAATGGAACTGCCGAAAGAGGGCGGAGAACCTTATTTGAGATGTCACGATGCATGGTATTGGAGAGTAACCTCCCAAAGCAATTATGGACATATGCTGCACAAACAGCAGCCCAAATCTGCATGCTACAGTAAACGGCTAGAACAGACACCTTACCGTGTTTTCACAGGAAAAACACCAGACCTATCCAACATGCAGATATTTGACTCTGAATTCTACGTTTACAAGCAGGATAAGAAAAAGCTAGACTCTAGATGCAACAAGGGGATCCTTGTAGGCTATGACAAATATAGTCCAGTATATAATGTGTATTATCCTGAGACAGGAAAAGTCCTAAAACATAGGCTGGTAAAATATATCACCAAAGGTGGCACAGATAGCCAGACCCAGACAGATTGTGACATGGGGGAAGACATTGAGAGTTATGTAAATACAACTCCAAAGAGAGTCAACCAGGGTAAGAGACAGAGACAGCCTGAAGAGACCAAAGAGTCCAGTTTTGAGGAGACTGCTGAGTCAGGGCCAACCCAGACAGATAGTATTCAGAAAGAAGAGGGAGAAAAGAGATACCCTACAAGACAGAGAAAGGCTCCAGAATACTTTAAGGAGTACCAGCGTAAAGTTGAGTGTAACAATGACGAAAGTGAGAATGTAGATTATTTCTACAAAGTAGCTTATGATGTACCTAAAACACTTAGAGAGGCAATGGACTCTAAAAAGTCAAAAATGTGGGCTGATGCGATGAAAGAGGAGGTGAACTCTTTGACAGAGAATTAAACTTTCACTCTGACCCCACTGCCAAGAGGCAAGCAAGCAGTGGGAGGTCGCTGGGTATATGCAGTGAAAGAGAGCCCAGATGGATCTGAGATTTGTAAAGCCAGATATGTTGCAAAGGGGTGTGGTCAAGTGGAAGGAATTGACTATAAAGACACTTTTTCACCAACAGCCAACATGACCTCTGTACGAGCATTAATGCAGGTGGCTGTACAGGAGGATCTTTACACCAAATGGATGTGAAGACTGCTTACCTCCATGCTCCAATGGACTGTGAGGTATATATGGAACAGCCGGAAGGTTTCGAAATCAAATCAAAGACAGGGGAACACTTAGTGTGTAAACTCCACAAGTCATTGTATGGTTTAAAACAGTCCGGGCGTAACTGGAATATGTTACTACATGATCACCTTACAGAGAACGGTTTTGTACAAAGTGATACTGATCATTGTGTCTACAGCAGAAAATCTGAGAAAGAGAAAGTGATTTTGTTAGTATGGGTGGATGATTTAATCATAGCAGCGAGTAACAACACCTTACTCAGTGATGTGAAGGAAATGTTGAAGAGAAGATTTAAGATGAAGGATATGGGTCCACTTAAATACTTCCTGGGTATAGATTTGAGAAATCAAAATGACTCAAAAGAGACACAGAGAAGATATTAGCGAAATTTGGAATGTCCGAATGCAAACCGAGGTCCACCCCATGTGAGCAAAAGTTAAACTTTGACAGTGAAGGTGAAGTTATTGATTCAACAGGATAGAGAGAGATACTACCTCTGTATCTTCCTGCGTTGCACCAATGAAATTTCCCCATGTGGGACAATAAAGGATTATCTTATCTTGTCTTGATATACATTATGACATGCACAAGCCCTGACCTGAGCTGGGCTGTTAGTAAACTATCTCAATACCTAGCAGAACCAAAGCAACAGCATTGGGCTACTGCGAAACACATACTGAGGTACTTAAAGGGTACTATGGATCAAGAACTCCATACTAGAAATGTGAGAAAAGCCCATTACAGCTGGAGGGATATAGTGATGCTGATTGGGCAGCCAATATGGATGATAGGAGGAGCACAACTGGATATTGTTTCAGCTTAACTGAGAATGGTCAGTTATATCATGGAAGAGCAGGAAACAGCAAACGGTGGCATTATCCACATGCAAAGCCGAGTATATGGCGCTAGCAGCCACCACTCAAGAGAGTATGTATCTTGTACAACTACTTGGAGGAATATATAGTTGTAACCAGCATACACCAGTCAAGATATGAGGACAACCAGGGGGCGATAGCTTTATCAAAGAACCCAGTTTGCAGACAGAGAAGCAAACATATAGACATAAAGTACCATTTTGTACCGTCTGCACACGCAGAAGGTAAAATATGTATAGAATATTGCCCTACTGCAAACATGGTAGCTGATGTTCTTACCAAGCCTTTGACAAAAGCTAAGTTTGAGAGTTTTAAGGAATATTTGTTTGGAGAGTAATGTGAACATTGCTAATATACAAAATGTTTTATTTTGAAGTGTTTAGAACTTTGCCAGTATGCCAAATGTTTTTTTTGGGGGTTATATATTTTTTTTTATTTACCACTATATGAGAACTATACACATGTCTTTGAGTGGGAGTGTTGAGCATACTTGTAGATAGAACAAAGTCATGTTACCTGCGTGATCAAGGAATGATTGTTAATGAGCATGCGCAATAAATGGTCAGTTGTTTTTCCCTCAGACCAAAGAGACAATGGTTGCCTGTATTTTTTCCCCCGAACCACATTGGTGACTATAAAACGATAAGACTGCTGCAGAATGTCTAACGTAACAAGGTCCAAACTGGGCTCAAACCAGGTCTTCATCAGGTCCAAACTGGGCTCAAACCAGGACAATGATTTATGAAAGATTGATCGTTCAACCAGAAATGCACTTTAAAAATGTGTGTTCTGTTCTAATAGGTTAAAAAAAAAGTGCTGTGATATACAATACTGTATACATTTATTGGTCTTGAAAACATGTCCATCTGTGATCTTTGCCATTATATAATTTTTTACAAAGTAGCGTTTTGCTATTCTGTCGATTCTATTTCGCATAATGTACCAGATATTTCTAGTTTCAATATAAGCGACAGGACAGACACGATGACGCAGTAGAACACTCAATAAGATTATTTATTTTTTTGTACAATCAGATTTAACAAATAATAAAAAATAAGTACAGTATTTGAATGGTCACATCTGATGGGTCTAAGGAAATGCCATCGACAGAGCTCCTACAGGCGAAGCGCTGCAACTGGAATGAACTCAGTAACTTCATGTGTGTTTATGCCAGACGTGATGTTTGGATGGAGGAAATCAAACAGAAGTTTTAGGGAAAGGAACATGGGGAAAGGAACATGGGTCAGAAGGAGGTCAGTTGGAGTAGATCTGGCCCTCCGGAGGTTGGGGCAGCTTCATGTTCTCCTTACACGTCATAAGCCGTCTCAGCTCCAGTAAAACCATCCGAATACTGTAGGAGTTCTGCCACTTTGCCAATGCGGACACGGCTCGCATATCCACCTAAAATGACACGATAAACGGATGTGCTCAAATGGCTTTGCTTCAAGAACTCATTCACTCACTAGAGATGGTATATCATTTATCAGTGAGTTTCTGTATCAGTCCAATTTTTAAATATATATTTTTCCAATTTCATTCCCAGTTTGTCCTCCGAGCATCAGATTAACCCGAACAGATCAAGGAGTCAAAAATTAAGACTAAAATATGTCTATGTTTACACAATCATGCATCAAATTAATTTATATCCCAGATAAACATTTTTACAATACAAAAAGTGAATTTGTGAACATAACTATAACTTAATGTGTGGTGCAATGGATTATAGAATAATATCAGATATTGGTATCAGCAGGGGAAAACGTCTCTATAGCAGTACCAAGAACTAAGTCTCTAAATTAGCTCATATTCACACAGCGACAATGACTGAAAATGAGTCCAACTGGCTTTAAAATGAGCATTTGTAGTTTTGAACCTTTAAACATTTCATTAAGTGGGGTTAGGACAATAGAAGTATTTTTCTCCTTGGAGGGTTATTCAGTTATTAAAATGTTAATTACTCCTACTAATTAAGAATGCACATGAAATGGGGACTGGATTTAACCCTTGTGCTACCCTCAAAGATAGTGCGCAGGTTTCTTATTTTACTATTTTAGACATAAATTAAAAAAAATAAAACATTTCATGTTGTGGAGGGAGGAGGCGTTCTACTACAGACGCCTGTGGGTTAAACAAAGTACTGTACATGGGTTCTACTATGAGAACCCCTTATACTAAAGGAGATTGGAACAGTGTGTGTTAGAAAACCAATCAGTTTAAAAGACTGTGGATAGTTTTCAGATTCTAAAATGTGATTATGTCACACTGCCAGATGAAATATATAAAAGGTAAAGTCACAAGTGTTGATCATTTCTATTAGTGTTGAATTAATGTGATTTGATCTGAAACTCAGGTTATACACTGATCATCATATTAGTATAAATCTCTGAAGTGACTAAGCTGGATTAGTACATCTCTAAACTCATTAACTGTTCTGTTAAGATGCTTACAGATAATTCAATGTCATGAACCATTTCATACCAAGAAAAGATTATTGGAATGTCTGTAACAAACAAGAGTGTTATCCCACCACTGAGAGCACATTGAGTACAGCTTTTCTGACAGTGTCTTTACAACAAATAGTTGTGTGACACAAAATGTAAAACTGCACAAATGATTTTGCTAAGGAAGCCTAATTACTCTTTGAACTGCTGACAGATACGTACCACGCCGTTGGAGTTGTGAACACCATTCAAGTTTATCTTGGTGACAAATCTGACAAACGGAGGAGACTCTGGATAGCCGGGCCCACACTCCACCTTCAGATTGTACATCCGGTTTTCATAACTCGTCTGAGGAGACAGAGGTCAGTGACGAGTTTAGATCCTTAGGAAGTGATGTAGTATCTGGTTGTCATGATCAGACAAACTTATATTTTTTCTGTTGTGGGTTGAAATGAGGTTTATAACTCACAAATCCTTTCCCTGACCATAGGACCATAAACATGATAAAAACCCATGTAAAGAGGCTGATGTCACTCACCTGTACATGTGAGGACTGTTACTATGGCAATCCATATTTAATCAGAATGTTCTATCGTTTGAATGGGCAAGTCCCCAAAAGTTCTTCAAAAGAGGAAGTAGTGATGTCACTTAAACCCTATCTTGCGCACTCTAAAATGTGATCATGTGATTGGCTCTTTCCTCCTTCTGAGATCGTGTTTTGTGAAGCCTAAATAATGTTTTCAAAGTCAATTATCAGATGTGTTTTATATAATGAGCAGAATCAGTGTGACCGGGACATAGTGAAATCCCTAAATCATAACAGCGTGAGCACTCACCCTGGGTGGGCCCAGAATCACCCCTCTCCACCGTGTTAAAGACATGTCATCATCATCCTCCAGACCCCAGCTCACTGTCCCATCACCAACGCCCTTCTGACCCTCCTCCAGCTCCTCCAGGAGCCGGAAATTACGAGGAACTGTAACACCTGTAAAGCACGCACAATCTTTAATGAAAATATTCAGCTTATTGCATTGTTGTTTTAGTCATTTAGTCCAATGCAACCCTGGTGGACCCCTCTTCAGTTCTAACGTTCACTTATTTTAGAGTACATTTGAATCACATTTTGTTCTTCCTTGAGTAACTTCTAGGTTTAGCACTAATTTAGACCGCAGTGTCGACAGTTTGATTCCCGATTCCGACAATTTGCTGCATGTCCTCCCTTCTCTCTCATCCCCCATTTCACTCTGTACTTTCAACGTCAATAAAGCCTACTACGGTCCACAAAATCTTTTTTAAAAAAACGAAAAGAAGCAATACTCCTGTTATAGGCTCGATTTAGACCTGCTGGTACCCAAATATTTTCTTTGGTGGTACTTTGTGTAAACGTTTTGTGAACCACTGGTTTAGTCGATTGGTCGATGCACAGGACTCGTCTTTATTCGACCACAGCCCTTCTCGTCTCCACCTCATTTCGCACCGCCCACATTTACTTGAGTTCGACAGCATTTTCGTTGTGATTTGCATTTCCAGTTAAGCAGGAATTGGATTCATTCCTTTGACAAACAAGAGAGTTGGGCCACTAAAATATTACATAAATAAGGTTGGCTTGTTCATGTGCATCAATAAGTCTGAATTCTGGACCAAATGGAGATGAAGACATTTTGATCTTCAGTTACAGTTCTGAATAATCATTACAACAGTTTTTAAAAAGTAGAACCACAGAAGATTACACAAATTATTTAGTTGATGGCAAATATAAAGTGTCCCTATTTTGATAAGCTGTCCCACTTCTGGCCACTCTGCACTGGAGCTGCTGCATTGTTTGTCCCCATCATGAGTGTAAAAGGACCAGGTCCACACTGGAAACTGTCCGGTGTCTGTGGCCTTTACACGAGCAGCTGAGACTCCAGTTTCAAACTCAACAAAGACACGAAACAGAAGCAGTCCACCGTCCTCTCACTTACATGTCTGTGTTTAATAAAGCGCACGTTAGTCCTGTTCTGGATGAGTCAGTGTCGTTATAAAGCCCGTTGTGCCGCTGTGTTAGCATCAGGCTAAAGTGAAGCTACAGATGATGCAGACAACTTCTGATGCTCGAGATGCAAACACCAAGCGGCGGCCTTCACTGTACTAACGCTCTAATGCTCCACTAAAGGCTCTAATGCGCCACTAAAGGCTCTAATGCTCCACTAAAGGCTCTACTAAAGCCTCTCCGAGGAGGGAAACACGGCGCCTTTGCTTTTATTTACAGCTAGTTCACGTTAGCTGAACAAACTAAATGAACCTCATCCTGTCGCCGCTCTTCACGTCTTCATTCGGACACGGTGCGTTTGTCACTTGATAAATGACGTGCCGTTTCTAATTAACAACGGAACAGTGACATTTTAAAGAGACGTTGGAACACAAATAAAGTAAATCTCTAATTTCTTTCTCAGAAACATTTACCTGATCCGGCGGAGACCGCCATCTTGTCGGGACACAACGGCACGCGCACGCACTGTCACGGCTCGTGCACGTGCGTGGCTTGGGTGTGTTTTTGTCATGTTCATGTTCCAGCTTCATCATCGTGTTGGGCCATTTTGAGCACAGTTGGCCCTTCAATAAGTACAAGAAATATAATGTCATCGATGATCGTTATGGTCCTAACGTGTCATCATGCTGAGACCCCTGAATAAACCTTTTAGTCTGTATTAGTGTTGTTTCAGAGGACATCACATTCTACAGGCCAATAATATTTCATACAGACTAAATTAAAAGGTACTTTTTGTATACAAAGGTAGTTTTTGTATACAAGTGAATAGGTCTTGTCACTAATTTAAATCACCAGATTAAACATTTGGGAATTTGTTGGATATTTCACAGCAAGTACAGTGTAATCAATAGAGCAATCCGGCTTTTGGTTCATCTGGGAGAATGACATTCTCATATTATATATATATTATATAGAGGTGTATATGTATATAGATATATAGTACAGTCTATGTAGCATAGACTGTATTCTGTGTTATTGTATGAGTACAATACCACAGAAACTACAAGGAAGAGAAAATAAATGGACTGAACCAAAAGACATGGTGTAGTAGTTTATTTAGAAATATTTTTCAATATTTACAAGTCTTCAAAATAGAAGGCAACTGAAAGGCATCAAGGCATTATGCTGATATCTAAACTCCCGTATGGCAACCACCTCCCATATCCCACATGCCATTGGACTTTGACATTTCAAATCAGTGGATGGCTTCTTCTAACGCAGGCAACGCGTTACAGTAAAGTATAATGGGGATAAGGC
Source organism: Eucyclogobius newberryi (assembly GCF_026437365.1). NCBI lineage: Eukaryota > Metazoa > Chordata > Actinopteri > Gobiiformes > Gobiidae > Eucyclogobius > Eucyclogobius newberryi. The sequence goes on along the minus strand of NW_027315801.1, from coordinate 12,689,957 downwards.
CATTCTTTACAAAACTACAGCATTTCCTCACTCAACAAGTCAAAGAGAACATCATCATCTTAGTAACAACTTTATATGCTAAAGACCCATCTTCTAATGAAACACGTTTTTAAAACTCGACCATTTTCTTAAAGTAACCACATTAATCTCTAAAGCGTCTTTGTAAAAAGAAGATTCAAATTATTCTATTGCTTAAGTGAACACGACAGGCTTTGAATCCTTTTCATTTTGGCAAAGAACTGAGAACCACAAACTCCTGCGCTTCAAAAACAGCATCAGATGTATTTTTAGCACTTGACACCAATGTAACATTATAAACTAGATCACAGGTGGCCTTCACTTCAGCAAGTGATAAATGTAAAATCTAAAATAATTTGGTCAATTAAAAATTATTATATTCACAAACTTTGTATTCTTATGGCTTATTTCTAAGTACATCTATTCCAGTTTAATTTACAAAGTTTACAGATTATGGCATGTCTGGTCTGTTCTACTGTTGCCTATGTTTGATCAGTATTTCAGCAAAAAGTACAAAATAAATGTGCCTAGAATTATGGAAAAGCTCCAAGAGGAAATTCAAAGGTTTAAGGCAGAATATCACTAGAAGTTAATATCCCACCATGAAGCAAAGAGGACCTTTTCTAAAAACATCCAACAATGTGCAATCTGCAGTGTACTCTGAACAGTGACCGTTTATATACAAGAATCAAGTAGGAAGGATTCAAAACTGGAATACATAAAGCAAATTAGACGTTTTTTAATTTGAACGGTCTCAGTTTTCTAGGATCCTTGTAAATCTGTATTTTCATAAACATGTGAGGTATTTGTTTTTTCATAGGTTCAGCATTTCTCTGAACCTGTGATGATGGGTCACTCCCACAAACCGAGAGGCTGATGACTGAGTATTGCTAGGACAAGCAAACATGCCAAAGCATGCATCCTTATGTCTGCTTATGTCAACTAAAGAAATGCCATCATGCACTTAATGTTTGAGCTCCATTTCCCCACGTCTTGTCTAGTTTGAAGTAAAAAATAAAGGCATTTAATCCAATCCTAAATTTAAGACATAAAAGTAAGGGCATCCTACTCTGCTGCATAGTTAACTGCTGTACACGGCATTTACAAAAAGAAACATCTTTTTTTATTCAACGTCGTCTACTTAACAAAGTGGAGAAATTCTTGGATCTTCAAACTTCACTGAAGCCCAAACCAATGTGGCAATGCCAAGGCCATACTCAGTGGACATTACTTGTGCATGTTTAGCCCTGAAACTGAAGCTGGTCAGTTTACATTTCACGTTTGAGGAGTGGGTCATGTGTTTGGATTGGCACAATTGAAGACATTGTTCTCAGAAAGATGCAAGCGCTACTCATCCGACTAAAACTGCTAAGACCTCAGTATCTTTACTGCATCAGAAGTACATACTGTATATGTAAGGCAGAAGGAAACATGTTCCTCTTGTAAATGAAGCGAGATAAAAGATATGGACATACAGCTTCTAAATGCACTATACAAAATGTTAGTTGTTTGAGACAATAACCTATATTTTAGATGTATATTGTAATGTATTATGTATTTTCTCAACATCTTTTCAGTGAGCGTTGTATTTTAGACCTATTAACTTGACTGTGTTTAACAACTGGTAGATATTTTCAGAAAACAGGTTCCTAAAAATAATTAAATGTAACAGCAATATATTTGTTCAATTTTGTATCAACATTGGTTATGCTCCTACTCCCCATTTTAGCCATTGTGTCTAATTTCCTTTTGAAGTGGAGCGACTGAGATAAATCGGGTAATTATATTCATCTCAGTTGTGAATAAGCAAACCAAAATAAATACTTGTTTTTAGCTTATTTGTTTTTTCTCACTTAGAATCTTCTGGAGCCATTTAAGTTTTTTTGATAAATCTTTTTGGGCAAAAACATGTAAATCCCAACAAAGTGTTATGTTAGACATTAAGTAAAAATATATTGGTCCTGCAAAAAGCAAAGCTCAACAGTAAGAAATATGCCACCAATAGAGAGATTAGATCAAATGTGACTTAAAGCTATGGCATCAAAATGGTTAGATTTCCTTCAAATAAGTCGAGTTGAAAGAGGAAGAAAGGTCCACTGTTGTCTGAGGTAGGGGCCACGTCATTTTACTTTATGAGCCCACTTCAGATCATCCGCTCTGGGCTTCTCTCCCGTCACTCCCTGGATCAGATCCTCCAGGTTTTTCCAGAATCCCAGTTTCTCCAAAGGGTAGTTCAGCCAACCTGGAAGCACAAAGATTCTATGACAGTTCTTTCAAGATAATCAAGATGTTTTATACACGCTAGCACACATATTATGCTAAAGTTACCTTTTTGAGCTTTTAACCATGTACTAACATTGTTCCCAATTCAAAAACATACCTGGAGTTGCATCGTTTTCTCGATCTGTGACGTTTTCTCAATCTGTGACGGGGCTCTGAGAATGTTCTATGCCGGTTTTAAGTCCATAAATCATCGCCAGACTCATTCTGTTCATTTATCTTCATTACGATCAGTGCAACTGCCTGACCGAACATCGGCAAGAAAACTTTTGCTTGTAGATGGCATCTACACTCAGCAGAGATACAGTTATTGATTTTGTTTCTTATTCACCTTATTCCAGAAGCCCATCTGGGCTCTGCCATATGACGTAATCCTCCTTCTGGTTGTATTAGTTAACACAGGGCTGCCGACCTCCAGAGTTCTACACAGACTAAAAAGCTGTTTCCAGGCCCAGGGAGTCGGTGCATTGTTGACTTGTTGGTCACATGAAGATTGGATATTTCACACAAATCAATCTACTTTAGGGCATATTTAGTGGCAAGACTTTTTCCTCGTTGTACATTTAAACCAACAAGAGTTCTTGCTGGACCGAAAGTGAAATGACAAAGGAAGCGGCCATCACGAGGGAAAAAGAGAGAAAAGTGGGCGGGGTAAGGAGTAAGGTATCGTTTTGATCTAGAACATGAGGGGGCAAAGTAAAAGGTACTCAAGAGCGTGTTAAAGGCTAATAACAAAACAAATAATGCATCATATTTGTCCTTTAAAAATTGTACATATGCATTATTGTGGCACACACTTTTAAAAACTACACATGAGGTATTTGAGCATTGTCCTCTGCCATCAATAAGAAGATAAATATCTCAAGCCATTGGGCAACATGACTGCTATGCTAATAGAGCCGTGCGTTCCGTGTGAACACAGTTTGCAGGCTGTGAAATAGACGGGGGCCCTGGGCCCGCAAGCAGTTGAATCTCCGGCGGGCCCGCGGTTTGAAATAGGAGGAGGCCCGCCGTGCCCCTCCTTGAAAAAAATCAAGATTTAACTAGTAATTTGGCCATATTCGGGGCATTTTCATCGCTTAAGTTTCGTTTTGACCGACATACCCACTTCGCACGTCTTCTCGCTTCTCATTAGCCGAGCGGTCTCCGTGATGTAATATCGATAAAAGCGGGCATCTGATTGGCCGCTGCGTTCATGTTGCGTTCACGTGTCTAATTTTCGGGGCAATGTATGGTAGTAGTTTATTTTGTAGGACGTGATTTCATATATTCCACAAGATCTCCTTGTGTCAAATGCTGTAAACAGTATTTATTTTGTATATAAGAAACATTATTATATTAAATTAAACAGTTTTAAAGATCATGATCTCTGGTTTATATGATTCAGTATTTGTGCTCTTCATATCAAATAACAGATAAAAGTACTTTAAATTGTTTTACATGCTAATAACCAGGTTTAAAACAACACATTTATCTTGTTCTTATGACGCCGCGATGCCGTGCGCGCTTGTGGGCCCCTGAAATTGCTTGGGGGCCCCTAACTTTGAAAATCTATTTTTCAGCCTGGTTTGGCTGCATAATTCCCCCCGAGAACAAGAAAAACTTTGCAGGAGAAGTCTATTTCTACCAGTGCTGCAACTGTCCGGGAACATTTGAAACCGAGTCATTTGTGAGGGTCAGAGAAGACGGCCCTGTAAACACGATTAAGGAAACGAGCATGAACGAAGTCAAACACAACTCCATGTTTTGATGAGGAGACCGCAACAATACAAAGCTCTGAAAAGTAAATGTGGCAGATAACGAGTCCTTTAAACTTAAATATGGAAAATGATTTGAGAGAATGCTTGGTGTTAGTAACAGAATGTCTATTCACATCGCAGCTATTCGCAACATAAGGATAACTGCTTTATTCATGGGTTTCAGCTTCACTTTTATTGGTGACATTTTGAAGACTTTTCCCCATTCAAAAGATATAGTTTGGTTTGATTTTTTAAATATAGTTTGGTGCTAACTTTTTGTCTCTTGGAAATCCATGATTGGGAATTAAAAAAGCCATTACACCATTTCTTATGTAGTAGAGTTTATGTTTGTTATGCCCAAATATGGACTACCGTAATATAAATGCAGCTGTTGAGGCCCCTAATCGCACATCGAATAATAAAGCCCTTTATTGATTGTGCTGTATCTGCCCGAGAACTCATTGTGGTTCATTAAGCCACAGCTAACAGTTGAAAAGTAACCAAATTTGTATTTTACAGTTTGACAATGGTAAAAATGGGGAACAGGGCCTCTAAAGAACAAAAATGATCAGAATAAGTTTGGTGAAGGTGCTTTGTTTAAGGCCATATTGTGGACCTGAAAAAATATTCTACTAAAAAGGTTTGAATTTGAAGTGGAAACTATTTTGTTTTTGTTCTGCTGGATTTCAATATAATGAAAGTTGTTTTAAATTTGGAGTGTATTGTTTCAAGTAAAAAAAAATAATAATAATAATAATTAATAAAATATAGCCGCAAGCGGCAATGATCGGCCCTCGCTACGCCGCCGCCACGCCGCAAGAGGAGGGGGCGCTAACGCGCCCCAATTGTCCTTTTATTACGCCTACTGCTGAATCTGTGACGCTGTCACATCTTCTCCCCTTTGTTTTACCATCAAAAAGCTATTTTATTTTGAATTCTTGGCAAAATGTGCGGCTATTTTGAATAAAAATGTGGATAACTTTTGACGGTTCACCCCTGAAGATGAGTCTCACCAAATTTCAGGTTAACAGGGCTGACGCCCTAAGAGGAGTTTGTGAAAGTCTAAAGTGTAAACATGTTCAGGCGATTTCCCCATTGGAATAACATGGAAGGTTTCGGTCATCGTTACGGCAACGCCATAACAATTATGACATGGGTCTCATTGACTTTTTTGATGGGGATGCTAAAATTGAGTTGTGTGTCAAATTTCATATAATTTCGCAAAACTAAACATTTAACCTCCATATAAAATCTGTAGGGGGCGCTGTGGCGCCAAATTAATTTATTTCACTTCAAGTAGGTTTAGGGCAAAGAGTTTAACAACTGATTCTAATTTGACGCAATTCGGACTTTATCTGCGCAAACGGCAGAAATGTAAAATCTGGACTCAGTTTGAAAAAATAGACGTTTCGACTCTCATCCAAGAGTCATTGTCAATAAAAGAATTTAGATCGAGAACTCCGATATTAATACTGTTCTGTGGTAAGACCCGCCCATTGGGAGGAGCCTTCCTGAAGTAAAAAGAGTTGTTTGTTAGAGTTGACAAAGAGTTGTCACCATCTACCTCTGCGCCAAATTTCATGATTCTACGATCAGATTTTTTTTGGGTCATTTCCCATCTCTCAATGCATTTTTGGTACATTTGGGGGTGCTGACGCGCTATTTTTTTTATTTTAGAAAAGGGAAATAGCCAGAATGTTGAGAGGCACGATTTTTAGAGGTGTGCAAATTTGTGTGACTTTTCGTCAATGTTCACTGGGTGAAAAATAGGGGGGTTGGTCCCGAGGAGGAGGAGGAGGAGGAGGAGGAGGAGGAGGAGGAGGAGGAGGAGGAGGAGGAGGAGAAGGAGAAGGAGAAGGAGAAGGAGAAGGAGAAGGAGAAGGAGAAGGAGAAGGAGAAGGAGAAGGAGAAGGAGAAGGAGAAGGAGAAGGAGAAGGAGAAGGAGAAGGAGAAGGAGAAGGAGAAAGAGAAAGAGAAAGAGAAAGAGAAAGAGAAAGAGAAAGAGAAAGAGAAAGAGGAGAAGAAGAAGAAGAAGAAGAACTCGCGCTGTATAGAGGGCCCACTTTGTGTTTTTGGCCCTCTATACAGTAATAATGTTAAATTTTTGCATTACATGCTTATATGCACGGAACATGCAAGAGATGGGGAACGTATTCGTGAGCTACTTAGCGCAAATGAGTGCTTTATATGGGGATGACGACCGCTTCGCTTACAACGGTAATGTTCCATTTTCCTACTACTAATTAGTATGCACGGGGCGTGCATGAGTGAAGGAGTGCGTTAGTGAGTGTTTGGAAGTGGGCGAGCGCGTCGCGCTCGATTTCGTGCGCACTACGTGCGCACTTTCGCAGCCGTGCTTCGCACGGCCTTACGAGATTAATAGGCCTCTCGCCAGCTTGTGGCGCTCGGGCCTAATAAAAAGGCTACAAAAAGAGCTGTCTAAAAATAAAATTTAAAGGATACATTATAAACTTTCTATTAAAAAGACACAAAGGGATTTTTCCGGAAAAGTAGTGTAAAATGGCGGTTGAAGAGCAGCAAACTGTCAGAACTGGAGTTCTAATACACATGTGCTGCGGCCAAACCCCTAAGCCTCCCGTCGATGCTCCCTTACCTGTCGTGATGCAGAAGTAGGTCTCGTGCGGCGCAACGTGGTGGACACGGTGGTGCTTTCGTGGAAGGATGATATGACAGTTCTGCAGAAACACCACCCAGCGCGGCAGCCCGAAGTACGTGTGCGACCATTTGTGGATCTGGTTGGTCAGCGTCACGAAAATGCCCAGTGCAAACAAGTAGCAGTAGAATGGGTAGTTATGGTAGATCTCCGCTGGAAACCACAGATATGAGCTCATTTATAGTACATTTATTGACAAAAAATTCACACTCCAACACTCCCACGGTCCCGGTCCCCGGGTCTGGTCCCCGGGTCTGGTCCCCGGGTCTGGTCCCCCGGGTCTAGGCCCCCGGGTCTAGGCCCCCGGGTCTAGGCCCCCGGGTCTAGGCCCCCGGGTCTAGGCCCCCTGGTCTAGGCCCCCTGGTCTAGGCCCCTGGTCTAGGCCCCTGGTCTAGGCCCCTGGTCTAGGCCCCTGGTCTAGGGTCCATTGGATACTTTTAGAATCTGATTTCTGTCTCAATTATTGTCTTGTCGATTATCAGAATAGATTTTCTAAATAAATTTGGTCCATATTAGCCGCTTGTATAAACTAATAACTCACCAGGAGAGAGAGTGAGGAAGTTAAAGGCCATGTTAGCTAAAGGGACGATGGTGAGCATACAGTTGTCTCCATTAGTCTCGATGAAGTCGTGTCGTGTGATGGCTGTGGGGTCTATGTGGTGCTCTCTGAACGGTCTTATAAAAGCCTGTAAAACACACACACACACAACGGTGGAATTACAATCGAACAGATCCATATTTAACTTGTACATTTTCGCTGTCAACATCCACTGAGAAAGAACCTGCATTACTTTAAATCACAGACAAGGATTTGGCAGCCAACAAAAACATTTCCCTCTCTTTAAATAACACCAGTTAGAATTAGAGTATAAATACATACACATGTTCATCTCATAGTTATACGTTACCGCATGAAAAGATAAAAACATTTGGTTGGCTCGTAGAGGTGGAAGACATATGAATAAAATAATATTATCATTATTAAATTATAAAATTGCAATATTTAGTTTGGAAATATGCAAAATGAGTATCAAATAAATTGTCTAGAATAAAACAATTTTAAAAAAGGACTAAAACAAAAGGTGTAATCTTAAAGTGATATTTATGAACTTTTGTGATTAATTTCACTGTCCGTTCAAGTACTTCTGCAACTGACGATCATTGGCTTATTGATTAGTCCTGCGATAATGCTTTTGATTCATCGATTGTAGTTGTTTAGAAAGCAAAAGTTGAGCAATATGCATATTTTTCCTAAATTAGACACACTCAGAATCAAAAAACAGAAACAAAAACACTCATTCACAACATTTGCAACATGAAACAACAATAATAACAAAAGCAAAAAATATGAAAAAGAAGGCATGAATGTTTGTCAAAATCTTTTCTGTTTTGGAACCTGTGTATAGAACTGTTAAGCATTATTCACCTACTTCATTAGTTGACGATTGATTATTCCTATTCCTATTGATTAGTTGCCGCCCTACATTCAAGAGTTGTACAATATTTGAAATCTTAAGACATTTACGGGCACAGTTGAGCAAATTTTGGATGGACTGTCGTAATATCATCTGATTTTCATTAGTATAATCCTAATATTCAGATAAGGTGTCGATATCACCGACCACTATTTCAGAAACAGCAAACTACCGACCAACAATCAAACTTAAAACCTCAAATTTGCCCCTACTTGTGAGCCAGTCCATCATCACGTTGTTGAAGCGCTTAAACAACTACCCTGACAAGTTGAGGGAAGTAAACCGTCTGATATTAAGCGGTTTGCAGAAGTACCAGCAGCTACACTACGGGAGCTGAACGTACCTTTCCAAACACGGGCAGATCCACCGAGCCCCACGTGTCTGCTCCCCAGTGAACCAGCCCCGAGGCAAAGTCTGCGGTCAGGATTCCTCCCACTGAAAATCATATTATTGGTCACAACGAAGCGATAAACAAAGCAACCGATTGTGAGACTCTGTTCTTACCGATGCCCAACACAATGTACCACACGTGGCCCAGGTGGAAGTTGGCGAGGAGGTGGATGAAATTGAAGGCCATAAGAGAAAAGCAGAGGATGACACTTATCCATTCCTGACACCGTTTGCCTTGAGAAAGAAAGAAAGAAAGACATTTGTTTGTAAGTTAAAGTTCAAAAGGAATTCACTCATGTCCTGTTCCCTTTTTTTCTTTTTGTAACATTCTGGTTGGGAAAGTAGCTGAATAATCAAACGCTTTAAGGGAAAAGCAGCGCCTCCAGCTAATGTTTGTAGTAAAATAGTTGTTAGACTTGAAATACCTGTGTTTTGGCTACATAAGAGGAGCTGGCCATAAAATATGCACCAATAGAAGACAGTTTTTTTGAGTATTGAGCAGTATTGTTTGTACTGTGGGTGTACTGTACATTGTGTGGATTTCAGATTGTGACTGTGATTCTTTTGCCCAATCACACAGACTGATATGCAGCCACTGCACATATTCACAGTTCTATTCTGACTTTCATGGTTTTGTTATAAGTTTTGACTTCTTTATAGACTACTCGGTTTCCCCCAACTTAAAGCGCTAGTAGACTTTTTGTTGTATTCAGGTTGGTCCTGGTTTATTCCCAGTTTATTATTATAGGTTCAGCTCAGGTTTAGTTTTGTCTTAGTTTGGACATGGATCAGTTTTTATGTTGCTTACCTGGTTTAGTCAATTTCCCCCTCTTCCTTCAGTTCTGAAGCCTTTTTGTTTAGTCCTGATTGAGTCCTTATGTTTCTTGCCTGTGAGTTGTAATTGAGGGACTTAGACATGGTTTAGTCCATGTTCTAATGTGGCGGTTCTGTCCTGGTTTAGTCCATTTTTCTTCTACCTGCGTCCTAATGTGGCTTATTTTAGTTCTGCCCTGGTTCAGTCCCGGTTCAGTCCTGGTTTATTCTCAGTTTATTATTATAGGTTCAGCATAGGTTTAGTTTTGTCTTAGTCTGAGTTTGGACATGGATCAGTCTTTATGTTGCTTACGTGGTTTCTCCCAGACTAAAAAAAGGCTTCAGTTCTGAAGTTTCTTACCATGACAGTGATCAAACTAGAACATCAACGTTACCTAGTTGCTAGCTATACGTTTCCAAACAACTGCTTCATTTGGAGTTGTAGAGGGCGTAGATTTGAATACAATGTTTTGACACAAACTGCTAGTAATATCCACTGGAAACAATAGCTCTTTCATTCCCCAATGATGCACAATGCACAAAATGTCAAATACAACGCTAACAACAGTGCAAACTTATTTCCTGTGTTCCCAGTCTGGTTAATGTTAACGCTAACAACTGTGCTAAAGCGAAATTGATTTACATACATATAAAAAAACAACTCTTTGCTCAGTTGTTAATGTTATTATGAAACTAAATTGCAGTCCTCGGTTATGTCACGAGCTCCGATCAGTGGACACAGTTTCGTAAGCTCCGCTGGGAGAAGCTGCGTCTCACCTGGCGAGTATAAATTGGCCAGTTCCCGGGCCCCTGCGTGCTGCGGGCCCCATCTGGCCGTGGGTCGGTCCGATGTTGACGGCTGTGGGCTTGGTGCTTTCACTCCACGCCCGTCCTGCCTCTTCATACTCGCCATTTCTCCTCCAGTGCGAGCCGAGCCCCTTCAGCCTCTGCGCTCTCACCCAGGGACAGTAATGCGTGCTGCGGGGCGGGACGCTAGAGCGCGCGTATACCGGTACGTCACAGCGGAAGACGTTTCAGTCACGACGGCCATCTTGTAACTGCGGGCACCGTGTATTTGTGCTTTAAAGGTGACATGATTATCGAATTGTTTTAGGGGTGTACAAAATAAGAATTCTGACTATTTTGTCTGTACGGATGCATAGATGAATCAACTAATCGCGATTAGTCACCTAGAATAACCAGTCCTTCAGTCACCACATTTCAACATTTATTTGGTTGACAATGTATTTAAACATAGTCAACACTAGTCGTCTACTAATATAATTGTTGAATGCAACCCTAATTGTGTATGATAAAAATATATACTACTTAAAGGTTGAATGGACGATTTTTTGGGCCCAAATCTGAGTCTCATTTCCTCGTGGCGTGGACTGCCGATTATTCCTGCCACGTATCAATCATAAAACGCACCTACCACTCACCTGCAGCCGCGTGCGGCTCGTCCCCATGAGCAGCACGTTTCCGCGTGTCTAAGCGCATGGATCTATCATAATATAGTTGCCTCGGTGTACGGGACAAAATGAAGACGGAGAAAGACTGTTCGAGCTGACTCAGAAGAAGACGGATCAGGATCACATCGCATCTCTCGTCTCCCATAGATGGGAGACGAGAGATGCGATGTGATCCGTCGCGCTAATAAACAAACGCACGTGTGTTGTATCAGTCCGCACGGGGGAGAAAAATTGTCCATTACGCCTTTACAGAGACGTCTAGAGCAGAGTTTCTCAAACTTTTTTTTCTGTGGCGTCTCCCTTGGGAGATAAAAAAAAAATTCCACGCCTCCGGGACATTGCAGAATTGGTGCTTCACCTTGACATTTCAAAGACACACTCTTACGTCTCGTCACTGTGGATCACTTTTACCACTGCAGGTCCACGACCGTCACCCCTAGACTGCTTTCTGTGCAGAGCTGACTTGTAGCACTGGGTTGTTGTTTTTGTTGTTGTGTTACTTTTAATGGCGGTTGGTTGCCAACTGATAAGGTGCATGTATGTGTTCTATGCTATATCAGTGTTCTCGCTGGGCTGAGGTTTGAGGTTGGCGGTGGGACACCGCCATTAGGCGCTAGCAAAAAGTACTTAAAAAATGTACACTTGTGCCTTTCGGCACTCGCGCCCTCGATATGGAAAGCCATTATGATCACACTCCGCACTTAGGAGCGGCGTATCACGCTTGGTGCCCGCTGGGCCGGTCGGCGCTCACTTGGCCGCTCGTCGGCCGCTCGTCGGCTGCTCGGCGAACAACACCACGGCGCCCGCGGCACCCGAGCGAGCGCAGCAGCACCCTAAAATGCCCGCGGCGTGTGCACGGTTATCTTAATACCTGGCGGAATCTTTTCAGCATGGCGGGTGCCGGCGGCAGCATGGCGGCATCTTTTGGGCATGGCGGGTGCCGGCAGCAGCATGGCGGGCCGCAGCATGGCGGGTGCCGGCAGCAGCATGGCGGGCCGCAGCATGGCGGGTGCCGGCAGCAGCATGGCGGGCCGCAGCATGGCGGGTGCCGGCAGCAGCATGGCGGGCCGCAGCATGGCGGGTGCCGGCGGCAGCATGGCAGGCCGCTATGCCAAAAGCCCTCAGCGAGAACACTGCTATACTGTTGAGAAAAACAAAACAAGGAGAGAGAAAGAGACTGAGAAAGCTAATAAACTTTTTCATTTATATGATTTTTGTTCTAATTCCCAAGACAAATTACCGTAAAATAGTTTTATTTTGCCTTGTTTTTATTTAGAATTGAAAATGAATCGGAAGAATGATCTGTAGCTAGGTAACTATACTGTAGTATAGGGGTTGTGCTCAAAAAATTGATGTCTTGTGACGGACGTATCTATACAAGGATGTGACTCTCGAGTCACTGTGGTCAAGAGCTGGACACTGGACACCTAAGCTGCTGCATGCGTAAAAGAAAATGTACACAAATACCTTTTCAACACAGAGAGAAAGGGAAAGAGAGATTTTATGTTTCATTGTCTTTAAAGCCCATGGGATCAAAGCGGAAAGGAACTGAATATACACGCGTTCTTTCTTTTTGCATATGTTTTATATCTCGGACAGAGGCAGACGTGTGCGAGGGGCCCAGAGGCAGACGTATGTGTGAGGGGCACAGAGGCAGACGTGTGTGTGAGGGGCCCAGAGGTAGACGTGTGCGAGGGGCCCAGAGGCAGACGTGTGCGAGGGGCCCAGAGGCAGACGTGTGTGTGAGGGGCCCAGAGGCAGACGTGTGTGTGAGGGGCCCAGAGGCAGACGTGTGCGAGGGGCCCAGAGGCAGACGTGTATGAGGGGCCCAGAGGCAGACGTGTGCGAGGGGCCCAGAGGCAGACGTGTGTGTGAGGGGCCCAGAGGCAGACGTGTGTGTGAGGGGCCCAGAGGCAGACGTGTGCGAGGGGCCCAGAGGCAGACGTGTATGAGGGGCCCAGAGGCAGACGTGTGCGAGGGGCCCAGAGGCAGACGTGTGTGTGAGGGGCCCAGAGGCAGACGTGTGCGAGGGGCCCAGAGGCAGACGTGTGTGTGAGGGGCCCAGAGGCAGACGTGTGCGAGGGGCCCAGAGGCAGACGTGTGTGTGAGGGGCCCAGAGGCAGACGTGTGCGAGGGGCCCAGAGGCAGACGTGTGCGAGGGGCCCAGAGGCAGACGTGTGTGTGAGGGGCCCAGAGGCAGACGTGTGTGTGAGGGGCCCAGAGGCAGACGTGTGTGTGAGGAGCCCAGAGGCAGACGTGTGTGAGGGGCCCAGAGGCAGACGTGTGCGAGGGGCCCAGAGGCAGACGTGTGCGAGGGGCACACGTGTTGGCACGGGGTGTTTTTCTGCTGCTCCAGCAGGCCACACCATACAGGAGGGCTGATGCCACCACAGAGTCGTAGAAGGTCTTCAGGAGCGGCCCTGTCACTCCAAAAGACCTGAGTCTCCTCAGGAGGTAGAGCCGACTCTGGCTCTTCCTGTACAGTGCGTCTGTGTTATGAGTCCAGTCCAGTTTGTGGTTCAGATGAACACCCAGGCACTTGTATGAGTCCACTCTCTCAATGTCCCGTCCCTGGATGTTCACTGGTGAGGGGGCAGTGGGGTGGCGTCTGCGGAAATCCACCACCATCTCCTTGGTCTTCCCCGCGTTGATGAGGAGGTGGTTCCGCTGACACCAGTCCACAAAGTCCTGCGCCAGTCCTCTGTACTCCGCGTCATCGTCGTCCGTGATGAGTCCGATGATGGCAGAGTCGTCAGAGAACTTCTGCAGGACACAGCTGTCCGTGTCATGTCTGAAGTCTGCAGTGTAAAGGGTGAAGAGAAAGGGCGCGAGGACAGTGCCCTGGGGCGCCCCCACACTGCAGGTCCGAGTGTCAGACACACAGTTCCGGGCTCTCACAAACTGGGGTCGGTCTGTGAGGTAGTCCAGGATCCACTCTGCCAGGTCATACTCCACACCAGCCGTCTCCAGCTTGTCCCTCAGGAGCAGCGGCTGGATGGTGTTGAAGGCGCTGGAAAGATCGAAGAACAGAATCCTCACAGAGCTGCCAGGCTTTTCCAGGTGAGAGAGAGAGCGGTGCAGCAGGGAGATGACGGCGTCCTCCACTCCGACGCCAGACCAATATGCAAACTGCAGCGGGTCCATGGCTGAGCTCACGGTGGAGCGGAGGTGGTCCAGGACTAGCCACTCCAGTGTCTTCATCAGGTGGGACGTGAGAGCCACTGGCCTGAAGCTGTTGAGGTCTTTGGGGCGCGGTGTCTTAGGCACAGGTACCAGACAGGAGGTCTTCCAGACCTGTGGTACCACCCTCAGCTTCAGGCTCATGTTGAAGACATGCTCCATAACTCCACACAGTTCATCTGCGCAGGACTTAAGGAGCCTGGGGCTGATGCCATCAGGTCCTGCTGCCTTCCTCACTTTAAGAAGATAAGATAAGATAACACCAAAGCAATGGAAGGAGTACTTTTACGGACTACGACAGTCTGAGGACTACGAAAAGTCTGAGGAATAAAGTCTGGCGGTAATGCAACAATTGGATGCCAACCGCCATAAAACAACAACAACAACAACGGACATGTGCAAGGGGACCAGAGGCAGACGTGTGCGAGGGGCCCAGAGGCAGACGTGTGTGTGAGGGGCCCAGAGGCAGACGTGTGTGTGAGGGGCCCAGAGGCAGACGTGTGTGTGATTTGTGTTACATTTGAAGGCAAACTTATTGTTAGTTCAACCACGCAATTTCCCAAAAAAATAACAGTTTAAAAGAATAAGACCAGTTATCATAAGATCCATCAGTCTGCAAGTCCAGTGTGAGTGTGAATGTGGGAATGAAAGAATAATCCTCACTCAATCCTCAATAATCCTCACTTATGCTTTTTGCAAAGAACCTTTCAAATGTATTGCAATAGTTAAGATCATGTCCTTTTATGTAACTGACAAACAAATATTAAAATACATCTAGACAGTTCCTGATTTGTGGGGGATCCGTATTGTTACTGTAGGCGTGAATTATGTATATTCAATAAAACAATGTTGTCATAGCAGCAAGTAAATGTTTGCTGTGACGGCCACTCAAGAGCTGCTGCATATGCTAAAATCACTCTAGAGTTCTATAGAAACTGGACAAGACCCAATCAAATCGTCACCTTCTCAGCCCATAGACGGAGTCACGTTTTTGACCAATCACGTCCAGGTGTTTGAGCCTAGTAGCCAATTGTCGTAAGCAAGAGGCGGGCTGTAAAACTGAATAGCCAATCGCGTTGTCAGAACACAAACCGCACTTCCTGACTCCACCCGGCTTCGCTAGAGGCTTCTTGACGCAGGCGTGCGCATGCGTCAGGTTTACGCAAGTGTAACCAGTGTCAAAGACACAAAGATTTAATTTAACGTTTACATTTATTTTGTTTGCTTCACTCAAAACTGAGAGGCAGCTTCTTGAACTTCTCTTCAAGTTTCGATGTTTTGGATGACAAAGAATGATATTATTGTGCTTCCCCTTTTCAGTCATAATATTGTGTAGGTCTGAAGTTACAAGGGTCCAATGACACATGATCAAACCAATCTAGTTAATCAATGTGTGGACTATAAAGATGTTGGAGT
The DNA here is from genome assembly GCF_026437365.1 of Eucyclogobius newberryi. NCBI lineage: Eukaryota > Metazoa > Chordata > Actinopteri > Gobiiformes > Gobiidae > Eucyclogobius > Eucyclogobius newberryi. The sequence continues at coordinate 12,674,500 of NW_027315801.1, read as the reverse complement.
ATGTTTTTCAGGATCTAAATTCAACCACTTCTTACATGTGTTTAGAATGTAGGCCCCTGTGTTGTTCGTGCAATTCACCACCAGGTGGCAGAAGTGCTTTGTTCAATGAGACCGTAGTAATACTCTTTACATCTGCTATTGCTTAGCTTTTTATGTCACTGTGTCAATAGGAACTGTGTTTAGTTTAAAGGTGTAATTTGAAAGATGCTTTCGTTTGCTGATTTGTATTGCATTCTCCGACTCCAACTTAAACCCTGCTCATGAAAGCCTAATAATACTAATAGTCGTATCAGTTGTTCACTCGCTGAGGCTGGTTTGACTCGCACTAACGTGGTCAAACAGCTGTATGACCTGTCACATCACTTATTGCGTCTTGTTTTGTTTACGAGGTCATTACGCATGAACAAGATATCATGAGATAAACTATCACGTGTGCCTGGCTTTCTATATGACTTTGAGTCTGTTTTGAGACGAGGGTGATTCAAAACAGACACCGTGCTGTCACCGTGGTTTATGCACTGACTGGTAACAGCATAACGTCACTTTGGTCTAGTTTTTCTTGGTTTCCTTCACTTGGTCCAGATATTCCCTCATGCAGCGGTTTGAATACAACTGAAGCCAGATAATGCGTGTCAGTCGTCACATCTCCTGCTGGAGCCTCGTCAGTTGGATGTAAAGTCCCGGGCCCGGGCGCGAGCGCAGCTCAGGTTGGCTGCCGCGCGTTGTGCGTCAGACACCTGCCTGCCAAGCCCCGCCCCTCACGTCTTATAACCCCAGGAGACAGGAAGGACCTGTCAAATCTGTCCAAAACTAGACCTCTGCATTCACAAAGTGTCCGCTGTCCACAGTCACAGCAGTGACACACACAAACAGCACTTCCAGAGTGAATCCTGTGAGTTTACTGTGGGCTGTGTCCAGCCCTATGCTCAGGCGATCAAGCGGGTGTTAGATCCATGGAAGTGGCCGGTTACTACGACGAGGGCAGCTTTGCTTTCCACGGTCGAGACAGCATCATCACCCCGGTCAGCAGTGCTCACTGGAGGCTCAACGACTCCATGACGGACCTGGGCTTAGAGGAGCGCGAGAGAGCCGTGGACTTCAGCGTGTACCTGGACTCGGGGCTGCACTGCCCGCAGCTGGCCACACAGGCGCAGACACAGGGGGAAATCTTCTCGGACTTTTTGGCAGAGAGCAAAATTAAAAGAGTGGGCGCTTTGCAAAACTACAAGAACTACGCGCTCCTGGAGGCGAGCCATTGCGACAGTTTGAGGGACCCCAGGGATCCTTACGCACAGTACGCAGACCTGCAGGAGCCCCGCGAGGACAGAGCCGCAGACAGAGACGACGGCGAAGACAAGAAGATGGAGAACGGCTCGTCGTTTGACATGAGGCCGTACCTGCACTACTCCACTCCCAGCGGCAGCATGGGAAACCTCTCCTCCGCGTCCTCCAGCTGCTCCAGTCCGCCCGGCACGCCCGCGCCCTCGGCCAAGAGCAGATCACCGTCCCACGGGAGAAGCGGCAAGTCCAAGAAGCGCCTGGACAAGGACAGCGACGAGTACAGACAGAGACGCGAGAGGAACAACCTGGCCGTGAGGAAAAGCAGGGACAAAGCCAAAATGCGTAACTTGGAGACGCAACATAAAGTGCTGGAACTGGCGGCGGAGAATGACCGTTTACAGAAGCGCGTGGAGCAGCTTTCCCGGGAGCTGGCCACGCTCAGAAACTTGTTATCTGCCACGGGACAGTGTTAGGGACGTCCACAGGCTCTGATGGACTCATGGAAGACACTTAAATTATTGCCCAAAGAGCCAGTTCGAGCGGTACGAGCAGAGTTTACAGAGACACTTGGAACGAGGCAGAACTCGTGGGTGCGTGGATTGCGCAATGGCTCGTGCTTCTCTCATGTCACCCTCAGTCTCAGTGTAGTTTTTGTGTACATGCAGTATTTGTGCAGGTTTGACATGCGAGTGTGCATTTCTACGTTTTCTATCTGGTGAATGTGGAGCAGTGGTTGTCATGGCAAGAGAGTTGTGCTGCAGTGAAATGATGCAACTCTTTGTAATAGTATTGGCAATGAATGAAATACGTCTAATTATTTAAAACTGAAAGGCAAAATGCTTTAATTGTACTTGATATTTTATTGAATTAAACAGATTTCTACTTTGTTTAAACAATTTTCTGGTTCCTTCTTCTTTTCTGATGGTTTCAAGGCTGTGAAGGGAACAGACAGGGCGTTACACCCACTTTACATATTCATGCTCTGAATACATTGTTTTTGGCATAGGCTTCATCTTATTTCAGACATTACCAACACATACACACAGTACTTTACACAATCAATCATGTTAAACGTACAACGATTTAGGTTCAAAATCTTCATGTTACCCATGAAACCATATTCCATACTGCAGTGAGACAGACTTCTAAATAATAATGAGAATAGAAATAGATGTGGTCCTGGTTTTAGTTGTTTAGTTGTGGTTTAGCCGCCCTAACATTTGTCCTATTTTGGCATTTTGATTCAGTTTATAATTACCAATCCCCCAAAATCTGTTGATATTGTCTCATTTTTGCCATGAACATATTGATACGATACAAGTATAGACCCATCAATAGAAAAATAATACATTTTTACATATATTTTTTTTATTCTTAACATGTTACAAATTACTAAGACTGCAACAACTTGAGCATGGTGAAGTGAATCTGCAGAAAGAAGCAAAAACCACAGGAAAAAGGGAACCTCTATCATGAGTTCAAACGGCTTGAATAAAAAAAAACTGGACTTGAGCATACATTATTTTACTATTTTAAAGATGTTTTCGTCTGGCTTCAGTGGTATATATAAATATAGCCAATATACGGAAAATAAGAACATATTCAAATATTCAGCACCAAGTCAAAGCATGTAGACCTGAATTGAAGTCATTTTGACCCATAGTCCTGTCGTTTTTTGCTGTGTAAGTATTGGCCCCGTGCAGTCAGACAGTGCACTGAAATAGCTTTATCTTTAGCACACAAGTCGGTCAATAGTCTGCGGAGTCCACTGGCCTCGTGAGGGGTTCAAGGCTGCGTGGAAATTAATCAGCAACTAACCTCCTCTCAAAGCCTCAGGTCTGTGCCAGCTCTGAAACATGCACACGGCCACAAAGCTGCAGGGAGCGTGTCAATCACTCCATAAAGGCACGACAGTCAGAGTGTTAAAACAAGCCACAAACATACCCAACTTTTTAAAATGTGTTTACTATTTATTCACTCATCGCTCTCACTGACGTTAAAGCTGCCCTGGGGAACATGTAATGACCTGAAATGTGAACGGCTAGATCCTTTTACAACAACTACACAAAGTGTGTCTTTTCATTGTTATTTCATTTATTGATCACTTTAGTAGAAGTAAATAGTTGCCGCTAAAACTACTGAAAAGGTCAATCGACTTCTCGTAACTAGTTGATAAAAAATAGTCACAGTTGTATTTGGATAATCGTACGTATTATCTATACAGACTCTAATACACACAAAAATACTGTTTCATTTCAAAGACAGCAACAGTATTAAATCAAAATGTCAATGAAGAATAAACCATTTCTGATTTTCAATAATACACTTAATTCATAAATATTCTATAGTTAGAAGCCATTAGTCATCACTTTTATTTGGTTATTATTATTACAGTGTATTTATATAGTGCTTTTCCAACTTCAAGGGACTCAAAGCGCTGCACTAGGCAATATGGAAGTGTCTTGCCTAAGGACACAAGGCAAGTTAATTTGAAGAGCACAATTTGTACAAAGTATTTCACACAACAGGAAAAAAATGCATTAAAATCAAATGACAGAAATCTCAAAACTGTTTCAGACATAAAAGACGAGTGCAAAGAAATATTTTTCATATGCACGGTTAAACATAACTGATTTGAACATTGTCAGAGTAGAACCTGTCTCACATCTACAGGAAGACTGATCCAGATTCTAGCTGCATAAAACTGAAAGCAGATTCCCCATGTTTAGTCCTGACTCTGGTACCAGCAGGAGGCCGGTCCATGTTTAGTCCTGACTCTGGCACCAGCAGGAGGCCGGTCCATGTTTAGTCCTGACTCTGGGCACCAGCAGGAGGCCGATCCATGTTTAGTCCTGACTCTGGCACCAGCAGGAGGCCGGTCCATGTTTAGTCCTGACTCTGGCACCAGCAGGAGGCCGGTCGGTCCATGTTTAGTCCTGACTCTGGTACCAGCAGGAGGCCGGTCCATGTTTAGTCCTGACTCTGGCACCAGCAGGAGGCCGGTCCATGTTTAGTCCTGACTCTGGCACCAGCAGGAGGCCGGTCCATGTTTAGTCCTGACTCTGGCACCAGCAGGAGGCCGGTCCATGTTTAGTCCTGACTCTGGCACCAGCAGGAGGACGGTCCATGTTTAGTCCTGACTCTGGCACCAGCAGGAGGCCGGTCCATGTTTAGTCCTGACTCTGGCACCAGCAGGAGGCCGGTCCATGTTTAGTCCTGACTCTGGCACCAGCAGGAGGCCGGTCCATGTTTAGTCCTGACTCTGGCACCAGCAGGAGGCCGGTCCATGTTTAGTCCTGACTCTGGCACCAACAGGAGGCCGGTCCATGTTTAGTCCTGACTCTGGCACCAGCAGGAGGCCGGTCCATGTTTAGTCCTGACTCTGGGCACCAGCAGGAGGCCGGTCCATGTTTAGTCCTGACTCTGGCACCAGCAGGAGGCCGGTCCATGTTTAGTCCTGACTCTGGCACCAACAGGAGGCCGGTCCATGTTTAGTCCTGACTCTGGCACCAGCAGGAGGCCGGTCCATGTTTAGTCCTGACTCTGGGCACCAGCAGGAGGCCGGTCCATGTTTAGTCCTGATTCTGGCACCAGCAGGAGGCCGGTCCATGTTTAGTCCTGACTCTGGCACCAGCAGGAGGCAGGTCCATGTTTAGTCCTGACTCTGGCACCAGCAGGAGGCCGGTCCATGTTTAGTCCTGCCTCTGGCACCAGCAGGAGGCAGGTCCATGTTTAGTCCTGACTCTGGCACCAGCAGGAGGCCGGTCCATGTTTAGTCCTGACTCTGGCACCAGCAGGAGGCAGGTCCATGTTTAGTCCTGACTCTGGCACCAGCAGGAGGCCAGTCCATGTTTAGTCCTGACTCTGGCACCAGCAGGAGGCCGGTCCCTGAGGTCCTCAGAGTCACGTCTGAGCCCAGGACTAATGTGATGGTACTTCCTGGTTCTAGTCAGGACCCGAGCAGCAGCGTTCTGGATGTACTGCAGCTGTTTTACAGCTCGTTTGGAGAGGCCAGTGAGCAGGTTACAGTACAGTAGTCTAATCTACTGGAGATAAGTCTCTCCAAGTCTGGTTTTGACACTAGACACTAGAGTTTGGCAATGTTTTTTAAGTAAAAAGCTGCTGATTGACTTGACGTGGCTGTTAAAGTTCAAGTCTGAGTCCATTATTACCTCCAGATATCTAACTTGGTTTTTAGGAGACTCTGGAGGTGACCACTAACACTTTCTCTTTGTTTCTGTGGATCAAAGACGATGATTTCAGTCTTGTCTGAGTTCAGCTGGAGAAAGTTGTTTTGCATCCACACATTGATCTGTTGGATGCAGTGACAGAGTGAATCCACCGGTCCGTATTCACCTGCGACAGTGAAACATAGATATGAGTGTCGTCTGCATCAGTTAGATTGGACACATTTTCACTGCGTATCAGCTGACCTAACAGCAGCATGTAGAGGTTGAAAAGTAGGGGTCCCAGGATTGACCCTTGGGGCACCCCACAGGTCAGGGGCATGTGGTCTGAGATACAGTACAGATACAGTATTTCAACAAACTTTGTGTCTTCCAGATAGGACTTTAACCAATTCAGGGCAGTGCAGTGATGCCCACCCCGGCGAGTTGTTACTGCAGCTTCCAATTATCCTTCCAATATCTTTCTCTAGTTCTACATAAAATGAGGTTGCACATGTCCAACTTCTCTCTGTAAATCTATTTCTGAATTCGGAGCTTTGACTCGCACCTTTTCCGTTCTGCCCGCTGGCACTCCCTTTTCTGTGCCCTGACCGAATCATCAGTTCTCCATGGCACCTTCTGCTTGTTTTAACAATTTTAGCCTCATAGAGGCAATGGTGTCTAGAACATTCAAAACACTAGATGTAACAGAGTTCAACAAATCATTTACATGAGAACATGAAAAAAAAAGCCATAAGCCGTTCTCCTGTGCTATCATTTACACAATTTACCTCTAGCACCCCATTGTGGACCCTGGTGTTCCAGCGATCTCTCATCCAAGACCTAACCAGGCCCTGTCTTCCTTAGGATGTGTCTCAATTTGCAAAATTAATAATTGTATGCCCGCCCTAATTGAAGCACTAAAAAGGAGTTTGTGTCTTGTTAAATAATGTAAGAAAATGTTGCTCATGGTTAATTAACTTACTAAAACTTTTGTCTCCATAAATGCATTGAAAATTCCACCTCTAATGATCGCTTGCTTCTTGATTGATTATATGTTATTTCATTGAAAGAGGCAAAAATAATAATGCATATTCTTTAAAGTATCAACATTTTCACATCAAAGTGCACTTTGAAATATTTGTCTTTGTCACCCGAACCTGCTCAAAACAAAGTCCAGACTATAGAGGGTGCACATTCACCACATGTTAATTTAAACTAATCCCAATAGTAAATCTGGACTAGACCAGGGCTATACGAGGACTAGAACACGACCAAACCAAGTCTACATCAGGACCAAATGACTGCAAATGTGAACAGAACTAAACCAGAGTAAAAAAGCACGTTTAAGGCAGGTCTAAAACAGGACTCAGATGGGATTAAACAAAAGACCCAGACTGAAGCCGCTCTATCCCTGACCATAACCAGAATTCAACCAGGACTTAACTTGGACCGTATCAGAACTTCCAAACGAACGGACAACACAAACTAAACTGACAGCAAACCGATCAGGACACAGCCTAAAGCACTGAGCGGCCTCGACGCGTCCGCGTGCCACAGATTGAGAAGCCCCGCAGCTGTAAACAAAGGCGTTCGGTTGTGTTTTGAGCGCGGTGGTTATTTCGACACACGTTTCTGATGAACTGCTCTTCTGCAATATCCTCTCCTCCTGATGACACAGAGCTACGCCCAAGACACCGTTCCTGCTGCCGCCAGACAAAGGGTTTAACTAAGATAACATGAGCTCCCACAGTCATCCACAAACACACCACAGAACAGACTGTTTGAGTCGTTTGCAAGAGGTGGTCAAAATGTCACATCGAGCACGACTAGGACTAACTCAGGAGGACTAACTCAGGAGGGCTAACTCAGGAGGACTAACTCAGGAGGGCTAACTCAGGAGGACTAACTCAGGAGGACTAACTCAGGAGGACTAACTCAGGAGGACTAACTCAAGAGGACTAACTCAGGAGGGCTAACTCAGGAGGGCTAACTCAGGAGGGCTAACTCAGGAGGGCTAACTCAGGAGGACTAACTCAAGAGGACTAACTCAGGAGGGCTAACTCAGGAGGACTAACTCAGGAGGACTAACTCAGGAAGACTAACTCAGGAGGGCTAACTCAGGAAGACTAACTCAGGAAGACTAACTCAGGAGGGCTAACTCAGGAGGGCTAACTCAGGAGGACTAACTCAAGAGGACTAACTCAGGAGAACTAACTCAGGAAGACTAACTCAGGAGGACTAACTCAGGAAGACTAACCCGGGAGGAATAACTCAGGAAGACTAACTCAGGAGGACTAAATCAGGAGGACTAACTCAGGAAGACAAACTCAGGAAGACTAACTCAGGAGGACTAAATCAGGAGGACTAACTCAGGAAGACAAACTCAGGAAGACTAACTCAGGAGGACTAAATCAGGAGGACGAATAATCGAGCCGTGGGATGAGATGAAAACGGGTCCTGTCCAAGTTTACAGTTCAAAATGTTGATGTGTGCACTAGCGTGAACGTCCTCAGGGCTGTGGACCTCATAAACCAGGCTACACGGTCCAAAATGGGATCAAATAATGACTTAAGAAGATGTAAATTAGCAGTCGATTCAATCCAGGTCAATATCAAGTCTAAAATTGTACTTAAAGTAAGAGTATAAAGAGTACTACAACAAGACAATACTATCCGAGTACTGCTTCCATGTCACTTCAGAGAGACATTTCCTGTGAATGGAAATGACAAATGGTGGGGGAAAAATAGTCTGACAAAACATGTCCAATAGGTCCAAACACGAGAGGAGGCAGAGGAGCATGTTCACGCTTTAGCAATAGCAGATTTTTTTGTTTTGTTTTTTTGGCCGTAAAACTAAAATATGTAACTGCAGTTTTTTGCTTTGCTTTTGATTATAAAGCATTACGCCCCAGCATGCTAGTTTCAACATCAAGTATGAAAGTCTCAGCAGGTAACGTGCCGGGTCGCAGTAAACCTGTGTAAAATTACACTTTCATTTGCCTTAATAAAGCATGAACAAAGCCTTAATAAAGCATGAACAAAGCCTTAATAAAGCATGAACAAAGCCTTAATAAAGCATGAACAAATAGTTAAAATAACAATAACCTAATTAAGGGTTTAGGTTCAGGAGTTAGAGCAATAATTAAGTAGTTACTAAGGCTGAATCATTCTTAGTAAACCGTGTGTTCATTATGAATTACATATTTATCTGGCCTTAATGAATAACTATATAATTTATCTGGCCTTAATAAAGCGTGAACAAAATTTGTTCACTTTGCTCATTTACCTTCTCCTTGGCCTCCTTCCCTCTCTGCTCTTCTCCCTCTCTCTCCTTCTTTTCTCTCTCCCGCTCACTGCTCTCTCTCTCTCTCTCTCTCTCTCTCTCACTATTCATCCTTGCTCCTGCCATCTCTGTCCCTCTCCTCTCTCTCCATTGCTCTCTGCCGTCTCCTTCTCTTCTTTTCTCTCCCTCTCTCTCCTTGCCCCTTAAGTCTCTCTCTGCCACTCACTGCTCTCTATCGCTCTCTCGCTCTATTTATCCTTGCTCCTGCCATCTCTGTCCCGCTCCTCTCTCTCTATTGCTCTCTTCCTCCCTTTTCTCTCTCTCCGTGTTCTCTCTCTTTCCCTTCTCTATCTCTCCTTGCGCTTTCCTCTTTCCCCACTCTCTTTGCCCCTCTCTTCTCTCTGTCCTCGCTCTTTCCCCTCTCCTTGCTCCTTCCCCTCTTCCCTCTCTCTCCACCCTCCTCTCTCTCTGTCCCTGCTCCTTTCTGTCTTCCCTCTCTCCTTCCTCCTCCTCTCTCTCTCTGTCCCTGCTCCTTCCTCTCTCTCTTCTCTCTTGTTCCTCCTCTCTTCTCTCTGTCCCTCCCCCTCCCTCTCTTCCCTCTCTCTCTCCTTCCACCTCTATTCTCTCTATCCCTGCTCCTTCCTCTCTCCCCTCTCTCTCCTTCCGCCTCTCTTCTCTCTGTCCCTGCTCCTTCCTCTCTTCCCTCTCTCTCCTTCCTCCTCTCTTCTCTCTGTCCCAGCTCCTTTCTCTCTTCTCTCTCTCTCTCCTTCCTACTCTCTTCTCTCTGTCCCTCCCCCTTCCACTCTCTCTCTCCTTCCTGCTCTCTTCTCTCTGTCCCTGCTCCTTCCTCTTTTCCCCTCTTTCTCCTTCCTGCTCTCTTCTCTCTGTCCCTGCTCCTTCCTTTCCCCCCTTCTCTCTCCTCCCTCTTCTGTTCTCTCCCTGCTCCTTCCTCTCTTCTCTCTCTCCTTCCCGCTCTCTTCTCTCTGTCCCTCCCCCTTCCACTCTCTTCTCTCTCTCCTTCCTGCTCTCTTCTCTCTGTCCCTCCCCCTTCCTCTCTTCTCTCTCTCTCCCTCCTGCTCTCTTCTCTCTGTCCCTGCTCCTTCCTCTTTTCCCCTCTCTCTCCTTCCTCCTCTGTTCTCTCCCTGCTCCTTCCCCTCTTCCCTCTCTCTCTCCTTCCTGCTCTCTTCTCTCTGTCCCTCCCCCTTCCTCTCTTCTCTCTCTCTCCCTCCTGCTCTCTTCTCTCAGTCCCTGCTCCTTCCTCTTTTCCCCTCTCTCTCCTCCCTCCTCTGTTCTCTCCTTGCTCCACACTGACAGGGAAATTCCCACAAAGGATCATGACCTTTTTTCTGTAAAGTTTAGGCCGTCCCACTCCCTCGCTTTACCGTCAGTGGGCCGTGTCTGTCCGTAATCTCCGGCCTCCGCTCACCTGAAACATGTGTACAGCGGTTGTGAAATATCAAACTTTTTGCAATGCCTCATGTACTAATATACATTTTTCATTCCTCCTTGTTTTACTTCTATTTCCCAAACAAATCCAAGCCATTTCCAGCCATTGTAAAGTTAAGCAGCAAAATAACTAAAACCACTAGAAAATTTAGTTTGGAATAGTTCAAATCAAACACTAAAATGATCAGTGGATAAATTCCAATTGTATGTGAAGTTTTCTAACTTCACTGGCAGGTAGTTTTACTTGATAACAGCAACAAATATATCTTAAATATCTTCAGACAGGTAAGAAAATCCAGCCATTCGTAAATATAAAAATAAAGTAGTTAGAAGGCTTTGATGATCATTATTATCTACAGGTATTTTGGATAAATTGAAGAATCGACTTGGTTACTCAATAATAAAGAATAAACCAAGCCACAACTGCTCAACTCAAGATGCATTTTATCAGCAGAAAACAATGACACTTAAATATGCTCTGTGCTTGTATTGTCGGCAGAGTTGTATTATCGTGGTCGACATAGTTCTGTTTGTGTTGCATTTCTTTTATGTTAATGTTTATCTGAAGAAGCGGCTTGTTTAAATACAGCTGTTCTGGCTGCGTTTGAGTCATAATTCACAAATCGAAACCCTCAAAATAGAAATTATAATAATGAGTTTCATTTCTTCTATGGATAAAAAACAAATTATGTTTTTTCCACTTCATATGACTCAATCTCACTGTTTTGTTTTGTATGAAAAGGACCTGTCTGGATCCTGAGAACATCTCTGCCAGGGGCGGCTCCAGACATTTTTCTAGAAGAGACAAAGGTGCTAAGGTCCTCCATGGGCTGGTCATAACATGGTAATTAAAGTGTACGTGTGGTTTGTTTTAGTGTGCATTGCTTTGGCCCTTTTCTAGTCCTGGTTTAGTTCTGGTCAGGTCCCAGTTTAGACCCAATTTTGATCTGGTACAAAATATTTCTGTTCTGCCCAGTTTAGTTTAGTTTAGTTTAGTTCTGTTCAGTGACAATGCACATGAGACAATAAGCTCATAAAAAAAGAGACGTTCTGCATCAGATTATAGTTAAATATCTAGTTTCCATCTGTAGTCCTTGATTTATCCAATGCATGATCCACTGGTTTTAGTAAAGTTGTTATATTTAGTACCACTATGTAGCCTAATTTTCTCCCATATTTAACACGTGAAATAGTAATTTATATGGTATGTGCTTTTTTTTAATGTAGCCTAATCAAGCCTACTCTCTTATAATATTCTGTGCTACTGTGTTTGTAGATGCTTAACCTTAATTTAGTGAAAGAAGTACCTTATAGATTTAGAAAGCTATCGAGTCCAAACTACTCAAACCCACTGAATATTCATTTTTGCAGCGATCGTGTTTAAAACTGCCACCGCATTTCCGGTTCACGGCATATAGCGGGAATCGAGGCGTGTCGGCTACGGTAAACTGACAGAATTTGATCCAACTTGAACCAGGATTTCAACATCGCAGTTCACTTCTGCTATTCTGCCTGAAGATGACTGTAAGAAGCACAGGCAAAGTGACGCAGGAGGGACTTGCGGTCATTGTCACTGCCCAAGCCTTCTGCAACATCCAAGGAGCCTGAACAAACAAATGATTTGAGGGCCTTCGATAACATACAAGACTGAATATGCATATTTAGTTCACTCTGGTGAATAATAATATGCCGTCTCACGTTGCACATAGGCCACCATCTTCATCGCTTACTTTCTTTGTCTTGGACTTGTTGTAGTAATGCGGTCTCAAACAGAAAGTGTCACATGTTTGATTGTTCCTCTTTGTGTCTCATAAAAGTTTCCTAGATGACCAGAGTTTTACTTTGACCCACTGGTCCCTAAATTTGACTGTCGTGGAAGTGAGATTTCTCTATTTGATTTCTGTTTTGTTTATTGTCATGCTATCCATAAACCACATGAACCGCAGGGCAAGGTGTTTTCAAAGTGCATTTTTAGTTTAGAAAAATACAGAAGCAAAGCAAAGTATTGGCCCCGTCGCCTCAGTTGTTCTCGGGAGAATTTGCTCTTCACCCCCATTTCACACTGGTTACTCTTCTCTCAATAAAAGCTGAAATTGGGATCACTTTCTAATGACTGCACCTTAATTAGCCTTAAAGGGGGCGCTTCATGCTGAATCAACTTGAATGAACTTTTAACCTGGTTTCTACAGTCTTTCCTCACCATTAGCCTAATCATAGTTGTAGTTTGAGTGATTGAGTAATTCTGTATTGTCCCCCTGCAGTTGAGGCTTGAATGCTCAGAAAATACCTATTTGCACCTACCCCCTATCCCTGCCCACATCCATGTACTTGTATTTACTAACCTTTATTTAACCAGGTACTTAGTGTGATTTTTTTGAAAAATTAAAACATGTAAATGACAATCCACTGCTTGTTAAAAGTTGAATGGACGATTTTTTTGGCCCAAATCTGAGTCTTATTTCCTCGTGACGTGGACTGCCGATTAGTCCTGCCACGTATCAATCATAAAACGCACCTACTGCTCACCTGCAGCCGCGAGCGGATCATCCCACGTTTCCGCGTGTCTAAACGCATTGATCTATGATAATATAGTTCCCTCAGTGTACGGGACAAAATGAAGACGGAGAAAGACAGTTCGAGCTGACTCATAAGAAGACGGAAATCTACGGGAGATGAGAGATCCGATGGGATCCGTTGCGCTAATAAACAAATGCACGTGTGTGTTGTATCAGTCTGCACGGGGGAGTGCGCATGCGCACTTTCGCCTGAGTTCTCAAATCGCCGAAAAATCGTCCATTGCGCCTTTAAGGGGCGTTCACACCGCCGCGTCAAAGTTCCCAGTTTAAATTCAAAGTCTATGTGGACGCGCGTCTTAGACGTCCAGCGTTTTTGCGACACGCTTTGAGTGATTTTGCAGGGTGAATCCTGCATTTTGAGCGTCGGACATGGCGTGTCTGGGGCGGTTGAGCATCCAAAGCGTCCAGAGCGGTGTTGAACAAAGCTCAAGTTTTTCTGCGGCAGACGCGCGCAGTAGCCAATCAGAGATTGTGCTCCGGTGATGTGCTACGCATGACCCGGAAGAAGACCCAAAACGAACCCTGCAACAATAAAAAAAAATCCTCAAGATGCACCTCTTGGAGCAAAAATTTATATTGACTAAACTCTGCTCACCTCTCTGTATCTGCGGGTCCCAGACGGGCCCCGGAGCCCATCGCCTTAGTTTTTGGACTTTGAAAAGTTAATAAACCAAAGCCACTTTCTCCACTTGTCCTGTCATCGCACAGCTACAGAGGGAAACACAACAACCCCTACACTGCGCATGTGCACTAGACGCCTCGGACTCGCGTCTGCTGGTGAGTTTATTTTTTGGACGCGCGTCTACTTATGTTCTAATTCTAATAAAATGACCAGGGGAAAACCAACATAATTAAGTCTCCTTTAATAAACATGAACAAAGTCTTTTCATGATCAATGACAGTTTATTCAGAATTATTCGGGCTTATTAACTACTTGATTAAGGGGTCAGGTTAAGGAGTTTGGGTACTTAATAAGGTAACTACTAAGCCTGAATAATTCCTAATAAATAATTTGCTCATGTTTTATTAAGGCTATTACAAGTGCAGTTATCGAAATCTTAAACAAAAACATCTTCATCTTCAACATCTTGGTACTCAACCCAATCATTTCATGTGTGTTAATGGAAAGTGAAAATATCAGATAATAACATTTGAGTTTTGACTGAATCATCTGGGCCAAAGTTCAGTTGTGGATCAAGCCAAAATGTGGGGGAAAAAGTTGACTTAGAACAATAAGAATATGTCATGGACAGTGGGACGCGCCGCAGAAAATGTGGTTGCATTGAATCGCTGCTTTCGTATGCACCGGGTTTGTGTTGTTGATAGCGGTTGACACACATGTTCCCCCAAACAGGAAACTGCAGGTTTAGAAATGGTTCAAAAACACCGAAGTCGAGCCTATTCTGTGCCCACCCTCACGTTCACCGCTTCACCTTTACCCTGCTTTTCTGTCACTGATGCAACACATTCAGTCAGTCTGCTGCAAATGACCCACAGCACCAATAAATGTGTAAATAATGGAGTTTAGAAATAAGGAAACAGGTTATAAAGATTACTACTCAGCCATTAGACTTTGGGTTTAACGACATTGGTGTTTTGGTTTCAGAATGATGAGAATTTAGGATAGTTGCTGTAGTGATTAACGATTTAAAACTAAATTATACTGCTTTTGAACGGGGGAAAAGTTCTCAAAAAAGCGTGAACCACATGAATATCCAGCCCAGACTGTTTTGCTGTGAGGCTTTGAAAAAAATATGCTTGTGTCATCAGCAAATATCCTTTTTCAAATTCACATTTCCATAGTTATATTGAATGTTTTTAAGTTAAAACTTTGGACAACAGTAAATCTGTTATATTTTGATGCATGCGTGAGGTTTTTAAAGGTGCACTATGTCATTTTCCTAGTGGGTTCTTGTCTTCATGGAGATGTTATTCTTTTTTCTGTTCGTGGGTTTCAGCTTCCTGTTTGTTTTTTAATCACACAAAATATGTAATATGTACTTTTTAATTCTTGATTGTTATGGCAACTGTGCTAACTTTTCATCAAGCAGTTGAGACAATCAGCTGGCCAAGTTACAGGTCAGATCTGTGGAGAGTAGGAATTCATGTTTTTTAGGGAATCTTTGAGCAATAAAACCACCTGTAATTGGAAAAAAGCAAGGTAAATAAATGCTAGACTGTGGAACACTCCAGACAAAGAACATCACAATAGAGGCAAGCAGCCGGCGCACCCTGAATTAGGAAGTTTACATATGGTGCACTTCTAAGTATTGAATAAAGAAAACAAAATACACGTCATTGAGAATCGTCTGCACAAACCAGACCAAGTGCATTGTGCATCACAGGTAAAAACTGCAGTACTTTTCCACAGTTGCACTATAAACATGAGCTGTAACCCGGAGAACCTGTGGTGAAGTTTGTTTACATCTGGACGCCGCGGTGACAAATGTCGTCAGAACCCGAAGCTGCGTTTGCCACCAGGAAGTGTGAGGCAGGTAGCATGCACAGGGGAAGCACCGAAGCTGCTCGAGGGTTTGCAGTGACCTACAGGAGGAGAGAGAGAGAGAGCGAAAGACGTGAGAGAAACAGAGGAGGAGCGAGAGAGGAGAGAGAGAGAGACGTGAAGGAGAGAGAGAAAGGGGAGAGAGAGAAACAGAGGGGTGTGAGAGAGAGAGAGAAAGAGGGGAGAGAGAGAAAGAGAGGAGGGCAAGCGGATGAGAGAGAAAGACGTGAGGGAGAGAGAGAAAGAAAGGAGAGAGAGGGGCGAGCAAGGGGAGAGAGAAAAATGTGAGGGGGAGAGAGAAAGAGGGGAAAGAGAGGAGAGCGAGAAAGACGTGAGGGAGAGGAGGTAGAGAGGGGGCAGGGGAGAAAGAGGGAGAGAGGAGAGAGAGTGAAAGAGATGAGAGAAAAAGGAGGAGAGAGAAAGATGTGAGGGAGAGAGGGGGCAGGGGAGAAAGTGGTAGGAAGGAGAGAGAGCGATAGAGATGAGAGGGAGAGGAGGAGAGAGAAAGATGTGAGGGAGAGGAGAGAGACAGAAAGAGAGAAAAGGGCAGAGAGAGAGAAAGAGAGGAGGGAGCGAGGGGAGAGAGAACGAGGTGAAGGAGAGGAGGGACAGAGGGGACAGGGTAGAAAGAGGGAGAGAGGGAACAGGGCAGAGAGAAGAGGAGAGAGAAAGACGTGAGGGAGAGGAGAGATAGAGAGAAGGAGGAAAGCTGTATAAAGAGAGGAGAGAGAGAGGGAAAGACATGGGGGAGAGAGGACAGGTGAGTGAGTGAGATAGGAGGGACATGAGGAGAGAGGGAGGACTGGTCCAGAACACTGCAGCGAGGATTCACTCATTCTCAAGCCCGTCACTGGCCGGTCTCCTACAGGAAACACTCCTGACCTTCAGAGACTCACACGGTCCGGTCCCTGTGTACATCACATCGGATCATACCCTACACACTCTCCTCGCTCACTGAGGTCTTTGGATCAGACCCTCACACCCTACACTCTCCTCGCTCACTGAGGTCTTTGGATCAGACCCTCACACCCTACACTCACCTCGCTCTCTGAGGTCTTTGGATCAGACCCTCACACCCTACACTCTCCTCACTCACTGAGGTCTTTGGATCAGACCCTCACACCCTACACTCTCCTCGCTCACTGAGGTCTTTGGATCAGACCCTCACACCCTACACTCTCCTCGCTCACTGAGGTCTTTGGATCAGACCCTCACACCCTACACTCTCCTCGCTCACTGAGGTCTTTGGATCAGACCCTCACACCCTACACTCTCCTCGCTCACTGAGGTCTTTGGATCAGACCCTCACACCCTACACTCTCCTCGCTCACTGAGGTCTTTGGATCAGACCCTCACACCCTACACTCTCCTCGCTCACTGAGGTCTTTGGATCAGACCCTCACACCCTACACTCTCCTCGCTCACTGAGGTCTTTGGATCAGACCCTCACACCCTACACTCACCTCGCTCACTGAGGTCTTTGGATCAGACCCTCACACCCTACACTCTCCTCGCTCACTGAGGTCTTTGGATCAGACCCTCACACCCTACACTCTCCTCGCTCACTGAGGTCTTTGGATCAGACCCTCACACCCTACACTCTCCTCGCTCACTGAGGTCTTTGGATCAGACCCTCACACCCTACACTCTCCTCGCTCACTGAGGTCTTTGGATCAGACCCTCACACCCTACACTCTCCTCGCTCACTGAGGTCTTTGGATCAGACCCTCACACCCTACACTCTCCTCGCTTACTGAGGTCTTTGGATCAGACCCTCACACCCTACACTCTCCTCGCTCACTGAGGTCTTTGGATCAGACCCTCACACCCTACACTCTCCTCGCTCACTGGATTCACTGGATTCTGTTGTTGCTTTTAAGGGTCAGCTCAAAACCTTTTTATTCTGTCAGGCCTTTTAATTACAGTTGCTTTAGCGACTGATTTTGCTGCATATTATTCTAAGTGTATCGCTCACTGTAAGTTTTGTGTTTTATTATTTATTCTGTGTTTTTGTGAAGCACTTTGTGACTTCTGTCTGTGAAAGGGGCTTTACAAATAACATTTGCAGAACTTACTAGGACAGGTGAGGTGAGACTGAGGCCGGTCCATGTTTAGTCCTGACTCTGGGCACCAGCAGGAGGCCGGTCCATGTTTAGTCCTGACTCTGGGCACCAGCAGGAGGACGGTCCATGTTTAGTCCTGACTCTGGCACCAGCAGGAGGCCGGTCCATGTTTAGTCCTGACTCTGGGCACCAGCAGGAGGACGGTCCATGTTTAGTCCTGACTCTGGCACCAGCAGGAGGCCGGTCCATGTTTAGTCCTGACTCTGGCACCAGCAGGAGGCCGGTCCATGTTTAGTCCTGACTCTGGCACCAGCAGGAGGACGGTCCATGTTTAGTCCTGACTCTGGCACCAGCAGGAGGCCGGTCCATGTTTAGTCCTGACTCTGGGCACCAGCAGGAGGCCGGTCCATGTTTAGTCCTGACTCTGGGCACCAGCAGGAGGACGGTCCATGTTTAGTCCTGACTCTGGCACCAGCAGGAGGCCGGTCCATGTTTAGTCCTGACTCTGGCACCAGCAGGAGGCCGGCCCATGTTTAGTCCTGACTCTGGCACCAGCAGGAGGCCGGTCCATGTTTAGTCCTGACTCTGGCACCAGCAGGAGGCCGGTCCATGTTTAGTCCTGACTCTGGCACCAGCAGGAGGCCGGTCCATGTTTAGTCCTGACTCTGGCACCAGCAGGAGGCCGGTCCATGTTTAGTCCTGACTCTGACTGTTACAGTGGTCTT
Organism: Eucyclogobius newberryi; assembly: GCF_026437365.1. Lineage (NCBI taxonomy): Eukaryota > Metazoa > Chordata > Actinopteri > Gobiiformes > Gobiidae > Eucyclogobius > Eucyclogobius newberryi. The sequence continues at coordinate 12,656,455 of NW_027315801.1, read as the reverse complement.
ATGTACTGGAGACAAATGCATGGATATGTCTGGTTTAGACATTATATAGAGAGAAGATGATTGAGAGAGGGAGAGAGAAGGTACAAGAGATTGAGACGATGGAGAGAAAAAAGGGGAGGAAGAGAGTAGAAAGAGGCAAGAAAGAGGAAGAGAAAGAGAGGGATTGGAGTGAGAAAGAGGGAAAGAGTGGAACGAGAGAGCGTGATAGATACAAAGAAGAAGAAAAAGAGAGAGAGTGGCTGCAAGAGACTGAGGCGATGTAGAGGGAGAAAAAGAAAGAGGGAGCGTAAGAGAGAGAAGGTCCTTGCAGCTATGGTAGAGCAACAGGAAGAGGAAAAGGAAGTGCTCACGAGGGACGCACGTAACACAGACATCACTGGAGATGAGTGACCCACAACTGCAACGAGCACACGCCGTTTCCACTCAAGTGAAAAACAATGTGTTTACAAAAGTGTCTATTCGGATATCTGAGGCGAGCGCCGCCGCAATGATGCAACAAGTGCAGCTAATCAAAACATCTAGAGTCGGAGGCGCAGCAGTAGTGAAGCCGCTGGTGGCTTCAGATCTGATATCACGTCATCGTTTTCAGCCTAGTTTTAATATGTCTTCAAAGCAGGGCTGTACATTATTGTTATATATCCAAGAAAGTTAGAAACCCTCTAAATGTTAATTCAGCAAAATAAAGTCGCCCGCATATATATATTTGTCAAATAAAAATAATTGTGACATTAGATGAGTTTTTGCCCAGTGTTTGCTGGGTAATTTTCCCCATTTCAGGAAGTGAAATGATAAATATAACAAATATAACATTTTTACAATTTTTAGCTAAATTCTAAATATATTTATTTAATTTTCCAACCTGTCAGAGGCACGTTAAGTGTTCATTTGCAAAAACAGAGACATTAACCAAACAAAAACAGAGACATTAACCAAACAAAGACAGAGACATTAAGTATATTTCTACAATGCTTCCATTATTAAAATCCATTCAACTTTAGTTTAAAAGAACAAAACTAAAAAGCTTTTTCTGCACAATAATTCACTGTTTTGCATCAACTAAAGCTGCCAGGAAGATTAGTTTGTCCACTAAAACTGCAAGATTATTAAGATGAAGGTATTGTATAGCTTTAATATCACAGCATAGCTTAGTAGTACTGTGCCATGTGTTGTCAATTGCATACACAATATCTTAATTTCTGAAACATAATAGGATGCCTGCTCATCTGTGCCTATGACAGATGAGATATAAGATAAATACATTTAAAATTTGGCTAAAAATTATAAAAATGGTATCCAAGAATAGCTAATTTTTCAGGTTTTTAATTTTACTTCCTGTTTGTAATTGATGATATCACACTATGAAATTACCCAGCAAACACTGGGCAAAAACTCATTTAATGCCACATTTTTTTATTTGACAAACAAAAATATATGAGAGTGACTATTTTGTTGAATTACTGTTTAGAGGGTAAAAAAAGTCATGTATTTTGTGTAAATTATTCATAAACTTTGGATTGAATGAGATGTGATGTCACTTTCTGTCACTTTCTACAGCCTTTTCTACTTTTATCCACAAATACCTGCTCAATTGGTGTAAAACTATAATTTATATTTAAATATATTTATTCAAATCGATACTGAAAGTCCCAGAGTTTGAACAGATGGGAAAACTCTGTGTGTGTTTGTGTGTGTGTGAGTTTGTGTGTGTGTGTGTGAGTGTGTGTGTGTGAGTGTGTGTGTGTGTGTGTAGTGACTCGTGACGTCTCTCTAATAAACCTCTCTCTCTCTGGAATTTCTGGATCTTGACTCCTGAGAATCTGGGCTGAGTCTCATTTACTGTCAATGGTCGGCCCACGCTCTCTCCCTCTCCCTCCCTCTCCTTCTCTCCCTCTCTTTTGTTTTTCTTTTTTAATGTTCAAGTTTTAACCTGTTACGATGACGGGACATTTTCTTAATTTGTTCCTTTTTGTCCACATCTGATGAAGCTGCTGGACGTATTGGATATGAATCAGGCTCAGTTTGAACTCCAAAACAACAAATCAAAGGACTGAAAATAAGACTTTTTATAATGATTCTGCCTAAAACACATTTTTGTCAAATTAGCTTCAGATTTCAATTGTCAAAACCCAACAAATAGTGTTAATCAGACCATCCTCCTGCTCTTTCTATTCATACGGTAAAGCGTAAAACAAAAACGTTGAAGACGTACATCTACAAAAGTCGTATAACCACAGAAGACGTACAACAACAGAAGACGTACAGCTACAGAAGACGTACAACTACAGAAGACGTACAACTACAGAAGACGTACAACTACAGAAGACGTACAACCACAGAAGACGTACAACCACAGAAGACGTACAACCACAGAAGACGTACAACCACAGAAGACGTACAACCACAGAAGACGTACAACCACAGAAGACGTACAACTACAGAAGACGTACAACTACAGAAGACGTACAACCACAGAAGACGTACAACCACAGAAGACGTACAACCACAGAAGACGTACAACCACAGAAGACGTACAACTACAGAAGACGTACAACTACAGAAGACGTACAACTACAGAAGACGTACAACTACAGAAGACGTACAACTACAGAAGACGTACAACCACAGAAGACGTACAACCACAGAAGACGTACAACTACAGAAGACGTACAACCACAGAAGACGTACAACCACAGAAGACGTACGACCACAGAAGACGTACAACTACAGAAGACGTACAACCACAGAAGACGTACAACCACAGAAGACGTACAACCACAGAAGACGTACAACCACAGAAGACGTACAACCACAGAAGACGTATAACTACAGAAGACGTACTACAGACGACGTACTACAGACGACGTACAACTACAGTAGGCGGGGGTAAATGTACCTTTTCAGTTGACTGCCAACCGCAATTAAAAGCAACACAACAACAACAACAACAACAACAACAGAACAGTGACACTTTCTCAATGAATCCAGAAAAACTCAGAAAGAATCAGGTTTTTTCATTTGGTTACACAGAGGGTTTTTTGCTAAATTTAAAAAAGAACAAAAAAGAAATAGCGAGAATCTTTCAAAAATTGTCTGGGCTTTTTAATTCAAGTAGATTCTGCCCTATTCTTAAATGTCTGTTTTTAATTTGTAAATGTTTTTAATCATTTGTGTGATGCTACTTTTTCACTTTGGTCACTCTTTGTTGTCTTTTCACTTCCCATAACAACTATCTTTATATGATCGTTGGTGTGGTTTTTGTCATCCATTTCTTTGCCATGCCTGTTTTCCCTGCCTCCAAAAGGTATTTATTGTGTCCATGGCAGGAGTTTTATGGCCCAAACACAGAGTTCTAAAATCGAGCGAGGCGATAGTGTCAAAAGCCCCTGCTCCTTCTCTCCAAAAGGACGACTTTTGTGTAGTCCCAGGTTAATGTCTAACCCCAGGAGGACACAGAGTTCAGGAGTCAGCAGGACAAACTCATGACACGCCGTGGGTCCATCACAACTGCAGAGTACTACAGCATTTACACCTATGTCATCACAGACGTTCAGAGAGTGTGATGTGCGCTCGCTGCACGATGACACACTCAGACAGGCACATGTGCTTTTCCCCCAATTACATACATTTGATGCAGTTTCCTCCTTTTGATTGAACACGATTTGCATTTTATTTTGCGTCTTATTAAAACCAATAAAAATGGCTTTCACTTGGAATTTTCGGAGCGCAAACTACACTTTTCATCATTGCTTTTACTGACAATCGATCACTTATAAAGAGTTGATCATTGATGATTAGAAATGACTGAATCTTGATTAAAATATTATTGATCACATTGCCTTAATAAAACAAATACAATTCTACATCTAGTTTTTGCACTCAATACGTTTTACTTTTACTTGGGTAATAATATAATACAATTCAAAATACATTGCTAAACTTGGCTACCGTAGTAGTTTCTTTTTTTTTATTGATATGAGTAATTTCTTGGACCACTATTGTACGTCTTCTTCTTGAGGGATTGGGCGGTAGGAGATTTCCACCGTGGAGCTGCATATTTTGTAGTTCCTAACACAAACAAGGCACTTCTTAATGTAAAAAAAAAACTTTGCTCCTTGTCATGCCGTTCTTCTCTATGCACAGACTTAGAGAATCGGTGCAAGTATCAAGGCAAAAAAGGAGGCCGCAGTGTCAAGTCTAGACTTAAAGAAGACTTCAGACCGTCTTTTACTGTTTTATTTGTGGTGCAATAAACTTATAAACCAAAGTATATCTGTTCATGACCTCAAAGCAGTGAGACAAGCTGCTTTTTCCACAGAACCAGTGGAATGAATGACCTCCGTCGTCACTCATCCCATATGCGATAGTGAATTATGAAGTAACGGTACTCTTACTCGAGTACACATCATGCCTCCTCCCTCTGGACATGACTCAGAGCAGTGCCTGTGTCTTTGGGTTCCGGTCACACCTTGATTGTAGTTTTCCTCCACGTCACAGCTCGAGTCGGGAGTGCTCTTACTCACGGCGTGGCATTCCTGTACAGCGTGTACCAGCACATTCCTCCTGTTTCCCCAACAGGAAGCGCACAGCCATTGCCAAATCGTTTGTTCAACACCAATGTTTGCTCTCGTGTGCCATTCCCTCTTGTAAACCAAAACTGGCCAGGTCTGTGTTCAGTTTGTTATTATGTCTTTATTGGGTGTGCTTTGTAGATATTATTTTACAAACCTGGTTTAATCTCGATAAGTCATGTCCAGAAGATTGAAGTATTTAAATATTGGGCATGAATAAAAGTATTTACACCCCGCAACTGTAAAACAACTCACCCTATGTAATAGATCATATTTTGTCATCATTTTCCTCTTTGCATCGTTTCTTTTTACACCAGCTGCAGGTGGACTACTTTAAATATTGTCATTTTTTACCATTTATTTTTGGCTTTTTGTTTCTATATTGTAATGTGTGAGGTACTATGTCCAAGTAATTTTCATTGTGGATCAATGAAGTGGGTCAAAATCTAAATTACCATAAAATATTACATAATTTTTTTTGTTTTGATGCTTTATTCTTTGGAAATACCAGAATTTGCTCTTTATTGGGTTGGTTCAGTCAATATTTTGCATCCAAGCTTTAATATATTTTTACACTCTTACTAATAATAATGGGAATGGCTAATATTAGTCATGTTTTAGTGCTGGTGATAAATTTGGTGCTTGAGTTGAAATGAAAAACACCCCAGCTTTTGACTTTGAAAGCGATACAGCTCTTTATTTCTATATTTTCTCATTTGGATGTCTATGATGTGGTGTAGGGGCAGTTGTTTGTATCCCTGTATGAATGATTTCCATCAACAATATCAAAAAAGTTAAAGTTTAACCTTAAGAAAGCCCATAATATAGCTATAACAACTATATCATATATTTGACCTGCCCCATCTGTGTGAATATAAACACATACGTTCACAGTTCAACATCTTAGTGTTTAAGTCATTCTATAACTTTGTCTCAAACCGTGTGTCCCTGAGTCATGTTTGTCTCTTTGTGTGTCTCCTGGATAAATAAAACATAAAAGTGGTGGTGAACTGTCAGGCAAAGTAAAAAACAGCTTCAGGAAGCCAGACCCAGAGCGCCATCTGCTGTTGAGATAGGAACTGTACACTCTGAGTGGCACATCCAGAATGAACAATGATGCAGTTGGTTCTTCTTTTTGCATCTGTCCCTATTCAAATAAACCAATAAATAGATCAATCATTTGACATATATACCTTAACCCTTTGAGACAAAAGGCTATAATGCCACCATGGCCAAATTACAGGTCTGGTCTGTGGAGAGGCACAGTAAGAACAATGCAGACACAGAGAGAACGTGCAAACGCCACATAGAAGGTCTGCAGAAAAGACCAGGAATCTGACCTGAGACGTTTTCTCTGAGGTATGAAAGACTGCGCTTACTCGAAATCTGAACCATGAAACTTTTTTGAAATAAATATTGAATTGGGTTTCAGGCAAAGCGGTGCATCTCTAGGGAATCAAGGATTTAGACAGAAAACAACTTGAAAATACTTTACTGGGTGACCTTTGATTTGAATTAGCTAGAATCAAATGGATGACGTCATAATTTACATCAGCAAAATATTAAACATTAGTTACTGCATATGAAACAGCAGCAATAGACTAGACTGTCAAGATTACTAAAATTATTAAGATTATTTAGGCTGCAATATAATCGTAAAGTCTAAAACAAATTATAATCATGACATTTTTAGAATAAATTGGTTTAAAAAAATATATTTTTAGAAAAGTGTAATATACTACTAAACTAAATTTGGTCTTTTTTAGTCCAATCAAAAGAAATGTGACGATATTAGAAGCAAAATTAAGTCCCTTCTGCTCAAAAAAGTTAAGTCAAATTAATCATTCAGAAAATGTTAGTTCATGAAGTAGGTCACATAAGGAGTAGTAATATGTTAAGAAAACAAAGACAAACAGTATTTTTTTTGTTGTGATGTTAATCGTTAAATCGCGTTAAACTAAAATTTGAATCATGACTTCCTACTATAGACAATATAAAACTGTTGCTTTCAAATTGAGATAACATTATCATGAGAATGCAGGTTAAATAAAACCAATCCAGACTGGAATTGATTACACAAAATATATATTTAATATGGGCCTGTCCTCAGACGGGACAAATACATTCGAATGAGAAGTACAGCTGTCAGACTCCACGAGGTTTCCAGTCGTAAAACTGAAACTTAGCAGCTCAAAACAAATCCCTCTTCCTCAGACAAACCCGCCAAGTGACAGATGCAGCATGCTCAAAAGGAAAGATGTAATGCCACTGCCAGCTCAGAATAAACAGTCAATTTACACACAATTAGAAACAGCATATAGTACAAGTTGCAGTGCTGGTGTTGGGATTTTGGTTTGTTCACTATTAAGAGCTGAATGATTCATGGAAATAAAATCAAAATTGCAATTTAAATGGTCACAATGAGCAAATCTCAAATGCTGTGGTTATTTAGGTAGGACAATGTCAGAACAGAATAAAACCTGCTAACCTGTTGTTTAGACCTGGATGAAACAGGTTCTAAGTTGTTCAGTCAAATGCCAACGTTTTGGGCTGCTTCAAAAATTTGAGGAAAAAAGAAATGTTCAGAAAAATTGCAATTAAGAATTTTTTTCCAAGTTCATTCGGCCCCATTCATAATCCCTGGTTCCCCTGTTCAGATCCCAGTCGTCCGGTAAAGGGTCTTAAAAAGGTATTGAGTTTTTGTATTGCTGGCGAAATAAACAACAGACACACATACAGTACAGGACGTAGTAGCTGCGGCACAGTTCTCTTACACATCCAAGTCACGCTTTTGGAGTCTGAAACCAGAAACAACTTCACCCCTCAGCGCATAAACCGTGAGCATCCGCTGATATCAGAGCTTCTCTTTTAGAATCAGCTCTTTACAATCAAAATTAATATTTTGGGGATGTCAGGACAAAACACTTCACAGTTAATCAGATTTTTTAAAATAAATTGGTAGAGGTGAAGTGGTTTGACATAATGAAGCTGGTCTTGTCGTTAATAATGGCGTTTGTATAAATTCACTGTTGCTTTACACAATAATTGTAAATTTTTTTACATCGTGACGACCCAAATAAAACAATCTGGAACACACATTATTTGGTATTGTATAAAACAGACACATTTTAAATAGTTAGGGCCTGTTCTCTTTTCTCGATCGTTTCTGTACATTATTGTATCTCCGTTCGGTTTCACGTCACACCTGAAAAATTAAAGCCCTGAGCGTCAACACATTCATGAAAATAAAACGCTTTTTGGGGGGTTTGAACGAGGACTGGCAGTTTTTCTTTCATGCCAGCCCTAAAATGAAAGCCGCAATGCGTAACCTTTCAGGTAGAGTCTCCGTCACCTGCTTGTCTCGATGGAGATGTTATGGAATGTTCCACAGTGTGGCATTAAACGGATGTATCTTGCATTAAGCTTTGCTAAAAAATAAAAAAAAATTGAAAAACCTGCATTTCAACTGTGAGCAAGGGCTTCTTTCCACAGACATGACACATAAAGAGGACGTCGCCTGCTCAATAGTCAAAGTACTATCATCTCCCTGGAGACGCTTGACAGGGAAAGTTCCCTAGTGCAGCTTTAAAGAGACATATTATGCAAACACCTGACAGAGAAATATCATCTGATTTGTTCATTCATCTTCAACATTTGAGCTCATTGACTGAACGTTGCAACATTTAGAGGTTTACGGTCAGCGAGCAACACATGTGCAAAAAGACCTGACAACACTGTTTATTGAAGATGTAACGTGAGCTAGCTACAGCAAAAATAGGAGGATGTTTTTCAAAAAGCTAACAACATTTACTGGTCTGCTCTGTTAAACAGCCGACTCTGACACTGTCGCATCAAAATCCCAACTCAGAGATAAGAAACACATGAACGCTAAGACTTCTCATTTCCCCGAGGAGAACCTGAACGCAGCATAACTCTCTATATGAGCCGTTAAAAGCTGGACGTAGGGCTGCATGGTCAAAGGATTACTTCTACTGTGCAGCGAGACTTTTTAAATACATTATACAACACAAATAATGGCGGAAATATGGCGACTGAAGACAGAGAATCTCTAATAGCTTGTTCTTTTTTAACAACTTGATTTAATAATGCCGAATGTTGTACTTTAGAGTCTGTATAGCCCAAATAACTATTACAATGATCAAATTATGATTATGAAATTATTATATTTTCAATAGTCAACTAGTCACTGCCGGTCGATTAATCGCTGCAGCCCGACCAGGAAGTGCACTTTTCAGTTTTTAAAGTTGCCTTCGATACAAAAGATCCATCTGCTCGTTCTGTGTTGGTAGCCATTTTGTCTTAAGCCATTAAATCAAGGAAAATGTGTCAAATAATGAAAGATTCTGTTAAATTACCTCAAATCAATTGCTCGCTCGGGAATGTTTTAACCGAGAACCATCATCAGAAACTGGCATAATTAACTAAAAAAACAAACTCATTGAATGGCCTTATGTAGGTTTTCACGTCATCTCCATGGGGACAAGCAGGTATCAGAGCCTCCACCAGCAAAGTTACACAGCGCACCTTTAATGATCAACACCGTCTACGTCCAGAAGATGTTCCTTTTCAAAGCCAGGATGAATGCATAATACGTCTCCTTTGGTCCAGGCCCCAGTCTCGACCTGACGCACAATTACATCGGTTAAAACTGTCGTGAGAGCGTCCGTCACAGTCCACTCCATCAGGGCGGAGCGGGAGGAGCTAAACCAAAACCCAAAAAAAGGGGGAGGAAGGACAGATCAGTGGAAATAGGCTCGGTAGCAGGCGTACGCGCTCAGGGCCACAGCGGTGTACAGGCACACGTTGGTGAAGAAGGGCGACCACGTTCCCGCTTCTGGAAAGTCCTCGAGCGCCTCCTGTTCGGGACACTTCTCCGTCTCACCCTCCTCCTCCTGGTGGTGTTGGGACAGGGTGGATTTCTCTGAGGTAGAGTCGTGGATTCCAACACGGCCGTCAACATGATCAGCCCTATCGGGAACAATTCTCTGTCGCAACTCTGGCTCTTTTGAAGACCTGGATGATAGAAATATATTATATAGTCAAAGCATTTATTTTACCCACTGCTGCGACTTTTATTACAATTCAGTTTTCATTTCATTTCACGATGCTTTTGTTATCGTAATGGATAGAAAGTTCCTACATGGATTTGTACACTTTGTCTTTTTTACGCGCACACGCAAATTTACATTTTGTATCAATAATGCTATGACTTTATAGTTATAAATCTGTCTTTTTGTGTGTGTTTTAGAGTCTGTTAAGTCCAGATTGCAACGATCAAAATACGATTATTTGTTATAGTCACGATTATTCGATTAATCATTGCAGCCCTTCCTCTAGCTGTAGATAAATGTGTGCCATACTGCTGGGGAATGGTAAAATGGCTGTTTTTAACATAAATAACATAATAAAGCAGGATAATGAAGGATCTGAATCAGGATTAAGATTTCTACACATTTCCAAAAACAAAACCATAAAAACTAAACATTTGTATGTTGTCATTTTGTTTTGCTTTTACCCTAAATCGTTCATCCTGAACGATGCCGCGATAATGGACCTAATCGCTCGATAAAAGCTCAGTGTTGAGTCACGTTTGTGGATATTGACCATTTTCAAAGATAAAAACATCTTCTGCTCCAACAGAGAGTGGAACACCAGCACTTTGTACACTCACAAACAGCCTAAATATCAAATGATTCATTATTTTGTTTGTACAGCTTTACCCAAGGCAGTCGACCATCTGCTGCGTGACCTCATTGGTTTTGGGGAGAAAGTGCTGCTCTGGTCTTGGGACTCTGGGTGGAGGCAGTGGAGGCAGCGGCGGCGGCGTGAACTCTGGAGGCTCGTTTTCTTCATGCGAAATCTCTTTCAACGAATCCTGCAAGGTACAAAATAGATTACTTCGTATCAGGGGGAAAAAAAACATTATTTGGGAACCCATGTACAAATGGAAAGACAATTCTCATGAGACGGATAATAACAACTTGTGCGGGTTAGTTCACAGTTTTGGCCCCACGACTTTTGATTTCATGTTTTTGCCGTCATTGTAACATTGTTATTTTGGAACTACAGCTTCTTCAAGTCGTGTAACTCAGCAAATTATCATAAACACCAACTCATTTTCTCACGTGTGCACAATTTTATCTCAGGAGATCTTGTCCCATCACTACTTTTCAGCATTAAACCACAACCAGCGAGGCGTCAGTGCTCGTTTGTTAGCGTTTTCTCCACGGGACAGATGGTCATTTATAAATCCTCTTCCGTTTCCAGGGCGCACCGAACCAGTACTTAAATCGATTCGTGCCGGACCCGCTGCCATCTTGGTTCTAGTCCCAATGTAAACTCGAAAGGAAATTTGCATGAACTGCTCAAATATCAGAACAGTCCTAATCTTTGCCATCAGCTGTGGTTCGGACATTTCTACAACAACAAATGACACGGCTGCACTTTGAACCGCAAACGTGATCATCAGCATAAAGGTCAGACATAATGAACACGGAGAAGTGTCTAAAGTCATTCAAAATAAAGACGCCACAATATCAAAACCACCAAAAACTATACATCTTGTAACTTAGAACCTCTTTACTTTCTCCAATGTTGTAGATTAAAGGAAACATGGTTGTAATACAAACAAATGTGATTAATAGTGTGTGAAAGTTGCACTGTAAAAAGAGGAGGGTTTACCTGTAGAGTTTTGCCTCCACTGATGTACTTGGCACCTTCAATCACAGCGAGGTAAGAGAACCGGAACTGGTCTGCCGTCTGGATCAGGCCCATTCTGTGACGCCGCATCTCCAGCAAAACATCTCGAATACGAACAGACGAAGCATCGCGGCGCACGGACATCTGCAGAGCCACAACACTCAGTTCTACTGGAAGGATTTTAAATGTTGTCGTTTCATGGATACTATATAGACACAAACTCTGGATTGATTCAGAAATTCAAGAATGTTTTAGTTTGTTTTTAAAGGTTTAGAACTTAAACTAAAAAACATGTTTACTCTGCATGACTTTAGCAGGGCTCATCCTTTCTACTTCAAAGTCAAAAGTACTTGCTGCTGAATCCAGAGGAGAAATGAGTCATGCCAAAAGACAATGATAGGAAGCACTTGGAAGGATTGAACTAGCTACCCTTCAGTTGGAGGGCAAGCACTCAGCCCAACTGTGCAGCTAATAAAAAGGATTCACACATGATTGAATACAAACCAATAGGAGGCAGGTGTCCACCAAACAGAATGTCCCGGAGCGGCCGATGCCGGCGCTGCAGTGGACGACCACAGGGCCCTGGTCAGAGTTCAAACAGCCCGACTCACGAACTTTGTACAGGAAGTTCAGAAAGGAGGCGGGAGACTCTGGTACTCCGAAATCTGGCCAAGTAGTGTAGTGAAAGTGTAGGATTTCACGAGACTCCCCCGTCTGTAAAAGTATCAGAAGAAGAATGAGTCCCTCATTGTATTGTTCCCCTGTAGAAAATGGATTTGATGATATGATATGATATTGATGATATTTACACATAGATTTTCCAGCTCCAGCTGGCGAACAGTGTAGTACGATTTAACGTCCTCAGAAACAAAGATGACTTTAAAGTTGGTATCTTCAAAAACAGCATCCTTTTCATCTTTGTGAGGCCAGTACTGGGCACATTTGATCTGAGCACAAAGACAATGCTGAAAACTACTACATGTAAAAATGTTGAATTCATGTTTATGCAAATACACATACATATGTTAATGTTGGAATAAAAAACAGTGTATTATTTATAGAATTACCGAGCCCTTTTCGATGACTCTGTTGAGCATCACCACACCTCGTGACCTTTGCTCCCAAACCATTTCCCAGAAGTGACCACATGTCATTGGAAGGGGTCCCTGGAAAACATATAACACATATCACATTCAGGCTGCAGATTATTGCCTTTATCCTCAATCACATTGAAAGTGTAAGGTTGTTGGTGCTCTCACCTGAGTGAGGATGTACTTCCTCTGCGCCTCCTCCACGGTTATTAAACTTGCATTGATGTAATCATTAGCACCGAGTTGCAGATGTATTCTGCTGTGGTCAACTGTGGGCAACAGCAGTGAAACCATGACCCGAAGCCTAATCACCAACAGCAAAAGTCCAGAGAGAAGGAAAGAGGGAATACTCACAAGGACTGACATCTCTGTAGCGGTTCCGAGTCTTGTTTTCAGGTAGTTTGGCAACTTTGCATGGCAGATCACACGACTGCTGTCGAATATCCTACAGCAGCAAAACAAATGGCATTTACATTAGATACATGGTCAGCACTGAAAAAAGAAACTATTGAGAACCAGTTTTTACACTGCCACCACTAACTAAAGAAAATAGTATGTAAAAACAGAATTATTCTGTCTTGCCATTCTAAATAATAATAAGGTTAATTTGAGTTTATATACAAGTCTGTGGCTGTTCAATTGTATGTGAGAATTGTAGTCTTGGAAGCTGTTAATGGGGCCCCAATGAACCAAACCCTTACTGGTGCAAACAGGCCAAAGTGTTGATAGAAACATGTAATCCAACTCTTTCCACTGGCTTCAAACACGTCTGGCAGTTGAGAACACCACGCACGTCTTTTGCCTTATTGTAATCAGTGCAGCCTCGTGCACTTCCACCTTGATCCTTTCCTTACCTGATAGATTTCCGTCCAACTCCCATTTTCATCGATGTCCTCAAACTCGGCTTCCATCGCAGTTTTCAGTCCAAACGCGGTCGCTCCTTCCAAACCCAAAAGGCCTCGTGTTGCACAACAATCCAACTACTTCTACTTTATCCGGCACCGGTCAATGGCTGGAAACTAATCTATTACTAGTCGGTAATTCCGAGTAAAGGTTCATAGAGTACGTGTAAACCTTTCACTCACGGCCTGTGCTCAGCGGAAACACGCCGCAAACACGCTCCTCCTACGCGTAAAAGCCGCCGTACTTGCGCGTCTGGGGAGAGAAAATATCATTTACAGCCTTTTCAACACATTTAACGAGTCAGCGCATTCAGCAGACGTGTCGGTGAAGACGTCAGCTGTGGAACTTCGTGGAAAAGTCACTTACCATTTTTACTACGGCGGCTGTACCGGAGACAGTGCGGCGGGCACGCGCGGAAGAAGGCGTGCGTAACGGGCAGGGAGCGCGCACGTACACCAGACGTACACGCGCGAGCGCGTGTTGAGGGAAAGAAGAGCTCAACACAAGTGGGGAAGAAATAGAGCTCAGCCTTTAATGGTTTTAAGTCTTTGGGAGGAAATAGTTAGCGATTTTGAATTCTCAGTGTGGAAATGTCAAATAGTTTGTTTTTTCTGTTATGATGGTAATTCCCTAGCCTCAAAATGAGCATCACAATAATTTGGTATAAATGATTCGTGATTCCCTATTAAATTATTTAATGTTTTGTGATATTCCCAGTACCTCCATTAAAATCACATTGCTCCACGCCACTGTCGCTTTCATTGTGGGCTTTAGAACGTATTAAAATCACTATAGGCGCGTTCGTATTTAGCTGCGCCTCGTCTGGATGATCCACCAAAGTTGAGTGTCCAATGAGAGCGCAGAATGAACGGCCTGAGGCGTCTGCAGACCAACAGGCTTTAACCGGGTTGGGTCTGCGCACTGTTCTTCTCCTGACGCGCCTCATGAATTTGTATAGCACTATTCAAATCCAAGGGAAAGGAAATGGGGCAATCAAAAGATTTGGGTACAGGCTTGAAGTATGAAATGACTCATGCCTTGAACCTAAAAGTACACGAATAAAGAAGGCCTACAATCAAATACAATGTCTTCATTAGGTTACTTAATTAGGTTAGTAAGTGACTATTCACTTCTGTTTCGAAATGTCGTGACAAAAAGAAACTTTGAAAGTTTGTAAATAGATTAACATTTTGGATTGGAATTGTTTCTGTCATTTCACTGGAAAAACTGTGATTAACCAGGAATATCACAAAATATGAAGACATACAGTCTAGGTTGAAGACATTTACATTATTTGTTCATTTAATAGGAAGTATGATAGACACATAACAATGTTGACAATGGCAAAATTCAGATTTTAGCTTTAACTGAAAAAATACTACTGACTACTTTTTGTGAAGCTCAAATTAAATTTTGAGGCTTGAAAAAATACCTAATATTTTTTCTTCCTTTGTAATAAAAAAGCAAATTAGACTGACATCTCGACACTACAAATACCTTTTTAAATTTTGTTTTAAATTGTTGTATAATATTTTAAAAATATATATGTATATAATTCAGATCTGATGTCGGTGAACTGATGTGATATGTTCTACTTAATTTTGCCTCCAGTCACTTCCATTTAAGAACCTTGCACATTTTGATGACACCACATTTTATATCTTAATGTCTTTTTTGATAAATTATTAAAAAAAAAAGAAAAACTGATAAAACTCATAAGTAGCAGTTGTTTTTCTACCAACTCAGTTGGTGGCAGCACCGCGCCGTTTCTTTGCTTCAATCCTAGAAGAAGAAGCCCCACGCACGCCGATGACGTCACCATAGTACGTGCCGTGCGTGCTCTGTTTACGTCCGTGCGTCACGTGACCCTGCTTGCATCTGTTGCCTACGAAATGTCCATGCGAGTTGACACGTTTAGGGACACTATTATGGCCTTATTTTAGATGATAAAACATTAACGTCCCCTTGAAGGCCGCGTATAGATACTTAGTCATTAGTGCCAACATGGAGTGCCTGTAGATTTAGCTTTATTTAGACATTTTGACTGACATTAAGGGGAAAGACAACAGACTTTGCGCTAATGCGTTGTTAGCTCAGAGCATCTTAGCTTTTGAAACAGCCTTAAAAAGCAGTGACAGGTATAAAACTCAACCTCATGGCAAGTTGTTTTGTTGTTTGTGGCTTCGTGTTTTTTCTCCTTTCCTCTGCTTCCTGCAAGAGCTATCTTTGCAGTGCTAACAACATCAGTCTGTGGTGAACCGCGTCGCTGTTGTTGTTGTTGTTATTGTTGTTGTTGTGGTTGTTGTTAGCTGTCTGTGGCTAATGTGTAACGCTAGCTATAATTATTGCCTCCCAGTGGTGGAAAAAGTGTTCAGATCATTTAACGGTAAGTTGAACTAGTCCAAAGACATGTTTTTTCCTGTTCATGTGTGTGAATGCTGTGTAAATGTTTGGATGGATAGATTGAGCAGATGATGCCTTGTGATCAGGTTCAAAGTGTTTGTGGATTTTATTTGGAAAATTTCCTATATAGAGAAAAGGGCTTCTGGAATATTTTTTAAAGTTCTAATATACAGACAAACATGAAAATAACATAATGTTGTACTAGATTGCCAACAATCCCTACAAATGTTTTATGTCCTAGTCATTTTAGGTTTATAAGTGTGCATTTGTGTAGGATTGATTGAAGATCCTAGTATTAGTTTCTTGTGCAGTAACTATATTTTGCTCTTCAGAGGATTGTGTCGTCACTCATCATCAGAAGTTTAAGTCTAATGTTAAACCAATGGAGGGTGTAAAAAACGCGACTAAACTTTCAATCAAAAGTATTATAGTGTCCCAGCTGCTTGTCTGGTTATTCCACTGCTCTTTAATTTACTAAGTTTTTATATTGCTTTTACTAATGTATCAATCGTTTGGCACATCTCAGTGTTTCCCATAGATACAAGAGACTGTGGTGGCCCCCCACAGGCCTAAATTCTCTCCCATAGTCTAAAAACGACCAGGACTTTACATTGGTGTAATACATACATGCTTTATTGATTATTGCATTGTCATAAACAATAAAAATAATTATTCTGCCCTAAAAAGACTGCTTATTTTTTATATATAGGTAATAAATTTGAAACATATTTGCTGCCATGAATGAAATCCATGGGAAACCCTTTATCTGCCAACAACGTGAGCTTTTTCCCGTTTGATCTCAAGTAAGATTTTTCTTCCTGTGCCAAACAAGGAGATCCTGATTCCAAGAGTTTGCTGTGTTTAGAAAATACCACAAAAAAAAAAAAAAAATTCCAATAACTATATATTATTCATTTTGTATTTAGCGTTTAAATGTCTTGACTGGAGTTTGTATAAAATATTATTATTTCTGAAAATATACCACATTTGGCACAAACCTATTTTGTATCCATAGTCCCTGGACAGAGAATCACCCTTAAATATGACAGGTTAATGACACATACACACAATAATGTAATATATCATGTGTTTCAAAGGTGTATGTTTACAACTCTATCTAGTAACTTTATCTGCTAACATGACTAACATCATTTCTTATTGTTTTTGGTGTCTTTGTTCTGAAGTAGATTTTTTTTCTGTTGCATGTTGCTGTACTTAGCTCTAGTTTATCCTGTGGCTTTTACTTACATTGCATGCTTTCAGTAATATAATTTTCACAATAAACAACACAAACGCATTATGTATGATGATGACATGATTACAAATGTCCCTTTTGTTTACTGCTAGATTCTCTGCTTACTTTGCGAGCTTTGGGAAACGGTCCGAACAACATGGCTCCCAAAGACATTATGACAAATTCCCACGCCAAGTCCATCCTTAACGCCATGAACTCGCTTCGAAAGAGTAACACGCTCTGCGACATCACTCTGCGGGTCGAGAGCACGGACTTCCCGGCGCATCGGATTGTACTCGCCGCCTGCAGTGACTACTTCTGCGCCATGTTCACCAGTGAGGTAATTGCAGCTGCTTTAAAATGAGAATAAATAGTGATCCTGAAATGTCTCAATGAAAAATAGGGATGTCAACATTAGCGCTGCAACGATATATTGACCAGTCGGGACTAGTCAACTTAAAAAAACAATTGTAAGTGTATTTTTGATAATCGTCATTATTATTACTATCTAGAAGCCTTCGTCACAATTTTTCATCCATAATAATAATCGATTGATTAGTGGACTAAAATAAATAAATATTCAGTTTTAGCCCTGCACAAAATAACATTTTGGTGTTACGTTCAGAAGAAACATCACAATTGTAAGTGTAAACTCTGTTATTGACACTGTGAGTAAAGAGTAAAATCCTTAAACCATGTTTGTCCACATCCCCTAACAGATATTTTGAAACTTTCTGAATGATAAAGTAAAGATAATGTTACACAAACAGCCAGATAAAAAGCTCTTTACATTTAGGTTTGGTTTTTTTGGAGTGTAAATTGAATTGAAGTCACTTATTTTTTACTTTTAAAACTCTCCAGTCTTCAGTATACTTTTTTTATTCTTCTCATGATTATCTCACAATTATTAATCAACTGCATAATCTTGACATCTTGAATTAAGTAAAAAGTGGTAAGAAAACTAGTCCACAACTAATGAGTTTAGAGGTGCAATCGGACAAAACGGACAAAACATGCGCACGTTCAGGGTGATCTTGTATGCAACGTTTAATTTTTTTTTATAATCATGACGTGGAAATTAATTGATTTCACAATGAATCCTGGATATCACTTTTTGAGAGCAAAAGGTGTTGGAGTCAAGCTTATGTGTTGTGCCTTCCAATTTTTATCTATGTTTTATTTATTATTATTTTTCTTGAAGCTACATATGGTAATCTGTTTAACAGTATTGGATTTTTTTAGCTCCAACTGTCAATCATAAAGGTGCAACGTTTCTTTCAAAAATAGTCAATAAACTGGATTTATTGGCGTGCCTATTTGCATGTTCTTGGATGAAGCACACACTCTTTCTTTATGGTTGAAGCCTAATGCGTGTTTTATAGCTGGCTGAGAAGGGGAAGTCGTTCGTGGACATCCAGGGCCTGACGGCGTCGACCATGGAAATCCTGCTGGACTTTGTGTACACGGAAACGGTGCTGGTGACGGTGGAGAATGTACAAGAGCTGCTGCCGGCTGCGTGTCTGCTGCAGCTCAAAGGTACTTCCAGATATGCAAACGTTTAATCACTGCAATAAAACCAGCCCGGAACTCCCGATTCTGGAAGTAAATATCTCAATATTTGTCTCCAATTATCAAAAAAAAAAAAAAAAAGTTTTTGATGAGGGCTAATGAGCTATTCTATAACTCAAGACCATAAAGAAGAAATAAAATCAATTTTCCCTGGTTGATGCAGATCTAGGATGCAGGGATGAAGTGCATTAATCTGTTTGTAATCTTTCTGAATCAAATGCACGTGTCTCGTTAGGTGTGAAGAGAGCGTGCTGTGACTTCCTGGAGAGTCAGCTGGACCCCACCAACTGTCTTGGGATCCGAGACTTCGCTGAAACCCACAACTGCCTGGAGCTGATGCAGGCGGCCGAGCTTTTCTCCCAAAAACATTTCTCTGAAGTGGTTCAACACGAGGAGTTCATGCTGCTCAGTCAAAACGAGGTGGAAAAGCTCATCAAATGTGACGAGATTCAGGTAAACCTTTGAGGGGATATTATCGGGATGCATGACTATTCTGTGACAACTGCATTAGCTTCACTACTACCTCACTCTCCTATTATTATTACAGTATTTTGTATGTGTTGTGGTCAAATAATTAATTCCCAGGAAAACCAAATTACATTTTTCTAGATAATCATTTTGCGGAATTTCCCTGTATTATTACTCTTTAAAAACGCTCATTATTGTCATGTTTTTTCAGATTAAGACCAAATGTATCAAGTTGGCTTCACTGACACTTCACTGTTGCTGCTTCTGCTTTTAAATCACATTTTACAACAACAAAATAATGGATTTTAGACCCAAGAACTTTCATATTTTCATCCATCATGTATCAACAAGTACAAACCTGTGTTTATATGGCGTACAGCTCCTCTCTGCGGTTGATCACACTGACAAAGAAATGACAGAGAAGAAATGGGTTTAAGTTGTGCCTTTGTGTGCAGGAAATTCCTGTTTCAACCACACGACGAACGCTGTGAAAACTACTCATTACAGTTATGATTTATAGACCGTCACCTGACACACGTCATTCCTATTATTGTTGTGTAAAACGTAAAGTAAACCATGTCTATTCATCAAAGTCAACCTTGTGAAAACTGTATTCACACATTTGCTTTTGTAGACTGTGCATAAAATAGTCTGAAGTACAATTCCTTCACCTCTGCACAACGCCTATCGAAACGTTGTATTTGACTTAAACTTTCCTTGATATTTGTGCTTGCAGGTGGATTCAGAGGAGCCGGTGTTTGAGGCGGTGTTAAACTGGGTGAAGCACAACAGAAAAGAGCGCGAGCCGTATCTGTCCGACCTGCTGGAGTTTGTGCGGATGCCTCTGCTCACGCCGCGCTACATCACAGACGTCATCGATGCAGAGGTGAGACTCACGCACTAGACCAGACACGAACCGTGGACATTCTCTCCTCAGTGGACGTTAAATTGTCAATTGTTGTTAGTAACATGTTTTATGGGGAATTTGGTCTTCTCTTTTCAGCACAAACTTGACTCGGATAGATACAGTACTCCTGGATTAGAGTCCCTGGCCACACTTTGGGCAACACTGCACTGGACTGTAAAGATGTCACACAGTTAAAACCTCACTAGGAATGATTTCACATTTATAAAGAAAGAGAAACAAGATAGAAATGTACATATTACAACCTTGTGAAAGTTTTTATATGATACTTTTGACATCAGGATCTTTAAAACCAGTTATACAAGAATAATACTTGGTAATTTGCAGGTAAATAGAATCATATTTACACTAGGGAGATACTCAAAGCTTAGGGCCACTCAAGATTCTTTAACCAGGAAGTCCCATTGAGATCCAGAATCTTTTACAAGAGAAAAACCACAAAACCACACAGGAAGTCACAAAATATGACTCGTGTGTCTGTCACACTTTTTAAAATGTTCTTGTATTTATCATGACACAATAGTTTTTTTAATTTCATCTTTATAATGATATTCCAAGACTGTGTTGCTGATTTTTTTTATTATCCAGTACACAAAATGAAATCGCACCTTTTAACACAACATCAAAACGATAAAAAGGATGACATCGATATCAACAATCAAATGGATAAATCGTCCCAAACTAACCCTAACCCAAAGTGAAAAGTTTGAGAAGCAGCAGATGGCTTTGGTTTTCTTTTTAAATTTGACATACAAATACAAAATATAAAGCTGAGTGTTAAGTTCAGAGTCATTAATGGCGTATCCAGATGATTTTGTGCTCACACGTTTGTTATTTCTGCAGAATATTTACTGCTTAACATTTTCCTCGTGCGCATGTTTCTTCCTTTGCATTTTTAAGCTCTTAAAATCTGCTTTAGTATGATTTAGCAGTATTTCAAAACTTTCCTTCGTAATATAATGGAGATCAGAAGTTATACATAGATCAAATATTGATTCTAAAATAGTTTTGTTTATGTTGTGACATTTTGAGCATCTATAAAACATCCATGACTACATACCACTCGTGCGTTGAGTGATTCTGTAGAAGCGTCCCCCTAATTGCCCGTTGCCGTGGATCACATCATTAAGCAGGTTTTGGCTTGTTGCAGCCCCTCATCCGCAGCAGCCTGCCGTGTCGAGACCTCGTCGACGAAGCCAAGAAATTCCACCTGAGACCCGAGCTGAGGAGCGAGATGCAAGGCCCACGCACACAAGCCAGACTCGGTACGATCCACACGCGCCAGTACGCTCCAGAGCAATCGAAAGGCTATGGTAGATTTCCCTTGGTTGTTCAAGGTTACAGGTATTTTCTCTGTAATAACTGGCTCTACATGAGGCTTAACATTTTCACAGTACAGACATGAACATCAGTACAGCATTCACTTAAAGAAACAGGTTCACTAGATTTCCTGTAGAGCTGATGTATCGCAATTCAATCAAAAATCACACTTTGAGTTGGCACAAAGGCTGGGATTATTTAAATGTTTGAATGTGCTCTACAAAGGACAAAATATCCTGTGGTTTAGACCTCGACAAACATGACTGAAGTGCATGGAAGTCGTTGACAATGCGCACTTTGAACCGAATCCTACTTACATACCTCACTTTACAAATACCTCACTTTCTTTTTCATAAATCCAGCTAAATGTTTAGTTTGGACATTTCTTTAAAAAACGTCCTAACTCTGAACTATTTACGTTTTCTCCCTCGGCACGGGGAAATTATGCATTCGTTATTGTGGCTAAAGAATGTAATCTTGTTATCACTAAATTACAAACCCATTTAGTTTGAGGTATAAAAACATCTCCTATTCCTTCAGGTGCCAAAGAAGTTCTGCTCGTCATTGGTGGTTTCGGCAGTCAACAGTCGCCAATCGATGTAGTGGAAAAATACGACCCCAAAACCCAAGAGTGGAGCTTCCTTCCGGTGAGAAATAAGCAGTCACGGCTATTATCTTTATTATCTTTGTTTTATTTACATGTACAAATCGTCACTGGGGATGTCAAGATTATTTGATAGTTGTGATTATTCTGGTCAAATTAAAAATAAATAAAATTAAAAAAAATACTCACAAATACTTTACAAAAAGTGAACCTAAATGTAACAAGCTTTTTATGTGACTAGATTTCATAAAGCTGGCCACATGTTGAGAAATGGTAACATATTAGACATTAGTAATGAAATGCTGTTGTTTGGTGTCAATATTCGTTACTAGAGCAGGGCAAAATATTAACTTCAGATAATATCATGTCACGTCAAAAAATGCTACAAAAATGAGGGTATACTGTGATATTCCTGAATTTTTATAGGTTAATTTTACATTTCACATTTGTCAGATAATTAAACCTGGACTAGCACGTTTAAAGACACATTTCTGTTGGACTGACAAAATTTCGTCAGAATATCATTACCAGGATATTCAAGATATTTACCGGTATTTTTGTCAGTACCTCTCACCCCTAATCATGAATAATCGTGAAAAATCATTTCTTCTCACAATAATCGTAACAGAAAATAGATATTATGACATCCAGAATTACATTTTTAAGAAAAAAGGAACAAAAACGACAACTGGAATTTTGCATAGAAGAAATGAATCAATGTTCCTACCACAGGGTAGGAACTATCAGTTGACATATTTGAAAATAACTTTAACATGGCTATTAAAGAGTTTGATTTCACCCATAATTTTGATAGTGTTTAATTTTTCTGAATCCTTTTCCTCTCGGGCAGAACATCGCGAGGAAAAGGCGTTACGTGGCCACCGTGTCGCTCCACGACAGAGTGTATGTGATCGGAGGCTACGACGGGCGCTCGCGGCTCAGCTCCGTGGAGTGTCTGGACTACACCGCCGACGAGGACGGAGTCTGGTACACTGTGGCCACCATGAACGTGCGCCGAGGCCTCGCTGGAGCCACCACGCTCGGAGGTGAGGTTCACCTTACAAATACGACACAGAGAGGAACACGCCTCTTTGCACGCAGCGTAGAGGTCTCAGAGGATCGGACGTTTGTTTATTGTCAATGTCAGGGCTAAATCAGAACTAAACTAACAAATGCTCAAGTACTAAACCAGGTCCACTTTGTTCCAATATAATAAAGTGTCTCTCCATTGTGGCTGATTACCGATATTCGCAGATATTGATATTTTTATATATTTTGGGTATCCCACATGCTGTACACGGCACATAAAAAATGAAAAGGTTTGATACGTCAAGAAGACAGAAGTTATGCCCTTAAATCCTTATCTACAGCAGCGATGTTGCTAACAACACTTAAAGTAAAGACAACAAACTTTAGCGGACATTTCCATCTGCCCTTCCTCGTCCTTGTCCCTCTGCACCGGACACGCCCTCAGAGCTTTCAAGAGCATGGACTTTATGTCTGATCCTAAAATATAACACCCGGACAGTTGGAAATGAGGCTCGTTAAAACTGTCTACAAGTAGGCTAACGTTTATTAGCATAGCCACACAATAATGTGTAAACTAGCATTAGCTGCTAACGACCTGAAACAAACAGCTCAGCCTCAGTCTGGAGTGTTTTCTGTAAGTCCACTGGTCCCTCCTGACCACAGTAACACATTTCTGGACAAACGGGGTCTTTGGGATGTTACAGAAGAGGAATACTTTGTTTTGAGACTTTTCATTGGAAGAGTTCACAGTGATCGTGCAGCTTTCATCCTCAAGATGGCAGTAGAGTGTGTCAGGTCATTTCAGGTACATGACTAGCAAGTCCCTAATAGTGAAGTTACACAGTACGTAACGTTCTGGAGAAGGAAAGCCACCTGCAGGATTCCATGGAAATAGAACAGAAATGTTAGAAACAGAATATTCTCCAAGCAGAAAGAAGTTTTATCACTAAAGGAACAACTTTTCCATGGAAACAAACTCCAGGCCAAGAACAAGTCAGGTTGTGGAGATGCAAGCCCACAGTAAGGACACAGTTGTATATACATTTTTGTGTAGTAAAATTATCCAAAATGAAAACAAAAAACATGTCCATTTCTTTGCTAAAAATGTGATTTGTGCAGACATGATCTATGTGGCGGGCGGGTTCGATGGCAGTCGCCGGCACACAAGTATGGAGCGCTATGACCCAAACATCGACCAGTGGAGCATGCTGGGAGATATGCAGACTGCCAGAGAGGGGGCGGGGCTCGTCGTGGCCAGTGGACTTATTTACTGTTTAGGTAAATCTTTCTTCACATTGAACAAGCAATTTACAGTTCATCAGCTCTCATAATGTTGTGCTTTAAATAAAACTACACAAAATAATTCCACTGAAACATTAAATCATCTGCAGTTTTATGTGAATTACCTCTTTAGCACTATCAGATTATATCTATTATTTATACTTAAAGTTAAATTGAGCATAGGTCAGACTCTGTCTTTATCCTAATGTCACAAACTATAGAGGGATGTTTGCATATGCAAAAGTAAACCGTCATTTTACTTCCTGTTTTCTGTGGCATGGAATGCAAACCTTTAACTTTATGACTTCATCGTTCTTGCACTGAGGTTGGTGTATTAATAAACAATAATAGTGCACTGTTCGATTTTAGCGTATCAAAGTCTCTTTGCATGTGATAAGCTCCTACTGCAACCACAGCTGCCCTGGGGCTGACTGTTAGTCTGACCACTGCTTAACTCCACACTGTTCATTTAATTAATTACACACTCTACCTGTATCTATTTAATTGAGTTAATTGCTATTGAGATAGTTTTTATTTATTTTATTTTTGTATTTATTTTTTATTTATCTCCGTAATGACAATTCCAATACACATTTTACTCTGAAACTCATGTTCAAACACTGCTCTCCTTCAGGTGGATACGATGGCCTTAACATACTGAACTCAGTGGAGCGATATGACCCTCACACAGGCCACTGGACCAGTGTGACCCCAATGGCCACCAAGAGATCAGGTCAGGTCACTCAGTCATTTCAAATGTCCTACAATAAAGTACGGAAAGCTGTCCATCTTCATCAACACTGACATGGCTGTGTTTTAGGGGCAGGAGTCGCTTTACTCAACGACCACATCTATGTGGTGGGAGGGTTTGATGGAGTGTCTCACTTAGACTCTGTGGAGGTCTACAACATCAGGACAGACTATTGGACCACTGTGGCCAGTATGACCACCCCTCGCTGCTATGTCGGGGCCACAGTCCTCCGCGGACGTCTCTATGCCATCGCAGGGTGAGCAGCCCTTTGTTCTCCAGTGTTTTCACGAATAACCCATGATTTTAAACATTTACCTGACACATAATGGGCTTCAGCCTCCAGCTGTTTTACCTTTACCCAGTGGCGTGCGGTCAGGGCAATCAAGGCAACCAGTGATTGACCAATAAAATATAAAATGACCCCGTGTCACAACTATATATGAATGGTTCTGAAATATATCCAAATAAGCTATGTTTTCCCCTCACTTCTGCTGCTAAAGCTTGGCTGAAGTCCCTGTTTCTTTTAGTGGCCTCTGCATGGGAAGCTTGGTTCTTCTTCTCCCACAGCTGCTCAGACTGTGACCGTGTTCAGAGGCCCGTTCATGCTCCGCTCTCCAACAGGAGCTTTTAGAACCAGAGCGGACAGCAGCTTGTTTTACAGGTCTGCAAATGCGCTCTGAAGACAACACAGCCTTAAAGCACCTGAATAAACCTGTGGGAATATTTGATGTTTGTAGGTTGTGCCCAACTGAGCATGTGCAGAAGAGAAGTGAAGCAACAGCACCAACAAGTTTCAACAAACAGACTTAAAATCTTTAAGAGACATGTCTTTGTAGCTCATGCTCTGTTCGTGTTTATAATGAGTAGACGTGAGTTTGAAAGACTATTGGTTGGTGAACTCAGTTTATTTAATCCATTTAGAACTTTGATAAAGTATGGGAGCTGCTATTATTGCATAATAGAATGTAGTTGTTTTTTTCACTTTTCTATTATCCACTAAATACAGACCCAGGTCTGCTTGCCCATCCTTTAAAGTCATCTGCCTCTGCTTTTACCGGGAACACGTTATACACGGGTTTATTTAGTGCTTGGTCTGAACATTGGAAATCAAGGTCAACTGTAAAAAGTGTTTGACACAAGCGGACAACTTATTAAGTCTTCTAGATGGAATCATGTCCTTCTGTTTTCCACAGATACGATGGGAACTCGCTCCTCAGCAGTATCGAATGTTATGACCCAGTGATTGACTCTTGGGAGGTGGTGACATCTATGGCCACTCAGCGGTGCGACGCAGGCGTCTGTGTGCTGCGAGAGAAGTGACCGAAATAAACCTCTTCAGCTCTTGCAAGTTGGTTTATACAAAAGGCCTCAGGACAAACGGCAGTGTAGACTGAGCTCTGCAGAGAACTTTAAAAGAGGCCTTCAGGCGCCCATTGCCACTCGCAGGACTCTGGTCTGTGGCACATGTTGCTGTCGTTACCTGTGAGATTATCTTTTTCATTTTGTCATCAAAGTGCAATATATTTCTACTTCAAGAAACAAGAATGAAGCCCCTGCACTCGCTGCTCTTGTCTGTGACTTTGGCCTGGCACAGTGGACTGTTTCCTTTATGGACCTGAACAGGAAACGTGTCCCAGACGCTCCATGGATCCTTTTTATACACACCTGTGTATCCAGATGTTTCAAACGCATTATTATTTTATGAACACTAAAGTACAGCATATCAATTGTAAACACAAACATCTTGTCTGACTGAACTGAAGATCCACAGGTTTAAGATGTAGATGGTCATTTTTTCTGATCACAAATTAGTTATATATACATTTTATTAGCCATCAGTGTCATCTGAATAAACTTTATTTACAAAGTACAAACTGTGGAGCGTGTGAACCTCTCGATAGATTCATAACCGTATTTAATTTGCCAATAATTATGAGATTTACATTTATACTTTATATAATGTGATTAACTTGGATTTTATGTTTTTCCTTTTATTTCTCACATTTTTACATCATTTTAGATCAGTTACAGTTAAGATTTAGGACTTTTTCAAGTATGAATGGTTTTGTTAAAGGCGCAATGGACGATTTTTTTGGCCCAAATCTGAGTCTTATTTCCTCGTGGCGTAGACGGCTGATTAGTCCTGCCACGTATCAATCATAAAACTCACTTACCGCTCACCTGCAGCCGCGTGCTGCTCGTCCCCATGTGCAGCACGTTTCCACGTGTCTAAGCGCATTGATCTATCATAATATAGTTCCCTCAGTGTACGGCACAAAATTAGGACGGAGAAAGACAGTTCGAGCTCATGAAGAGACTGAAATCTACGGGAGACGAGAGATACGATGCGATCCGTCGCGCTAATAAACAAACGCACGTGTGTGTTGTATCAGTCCGCACGGGGGAGTGCGCATGCACACTTCCACCTGAGTTCTCAAATCGCCGAAAAATCGTCCATACCGCCTTTAAGAGGATATAATATTTAGTTAGTTAATGATTACATTATTTATGTATTATTAACTGCATAATACATAACTGTAAGAGACAAAATTTAATGTTTTGATATATTATATATAAGGCACTTGAATTGCAATATTTGGTAAAATAGGGTTTAAATTCTTTGCTTCTTTTTGTTGAGATTACAGACATATTTTGGATCGTATTGAAAATCATCACAGTGGCACGTGGCAAAAAGGCTCATTCTGATTGACTGGCCAATGCGATGTGTTTTAATCCTGAATACATCAGGATTAGAATTAGATGGCATCAAGTCCATTCTGTATCTTTAAACATCATGTTAAGATTGGAAAGTTCAGTGTGGAGGAGCAGCAGGAGGAGGTGGTGGTGGAAGAGCAGGAGGTGGATCAGGAGGAGGAGTAAGCGCAGGAGCAGGGGGAAGAGGAGGAGGAAGAGCAGGGGGAGTAGGTGGATGAGGAGGGGGAGGAGGTGGAGGAGGAAGAGCAGGTGGAGGAGGAGGAGGTGGAAGAGCAGGAGGAGGGGGAGAAGGTGGATGAGGAGGAGGAGGAAGTGGATGAGGAGCAGGGGGAGGAGGAGGAGCAGGGGGAGGAGGTGGAGGAGGAGCAGGGGGAGGAGCTGGAGGAGGAACAGGGGGAGGAGCAGGGGGAGGAGCTGGAGGAGGAGCAGGGGGAGACATGAGACCAGGTTCAGTCTCGACAGACTTCATGCTCTGACTCTTCTGGACGCTCTGGGTCTGTCACAGTCACAGCAGCTGCAGAAATGGTGAGTGTTTGTTCATGGATATATTATATTATATTATATTATATTATATTATATTATATTATATTATATTATATTATATTATATTATATTATATTATGGTGTTTGATCATGTTTAGACGTGGAGCACGCGCGGCTGGCTTAACCGGTGCGTTATTCAAGACTCATTTGCACGCGTTTAATAAAAAATAACGATTCATTGCCTGGAGTTGTTTCATTCACCATTCCATAACTATTGTGGAACGGGAATCTCCACGAGTGCGACGTAACGTGAAGATGCTTCTGTTTGATTGTTGTCTTTTTTTCTATGAAAGAACAGGCGGAAAAACGTGCGTCTCCGTCGGTAATTACTCAGTTTGTTATTATAATTGACTGCGTGCTAAGCAAGATTATTCTCGGACTTTGCAGCGCTATATTATAATAAATGAGAAATTCCTTGGTCAACTTTCTCCAGTAATAAGTATATTTATGTTGTCCAACAAGTGCCTCTTCTGAAAATCCTTCATTCATTTGTTTTTGTCCTGTTTCATGGTCTTTAAAGTTGCACAGTGTCACTTTTCTGCTGGAAGGTCGTGTAAGTTTCACATTACTTTTTTGCTCACCAAAAAATAAAACATGCATTTTTACGTGTGACTTGACCTGGTGTGTCACCTGCTCATTGAGATAGATGTATACTGTACGTTTAAAGTCATACTGTGGAACATTCCAGGCAAAGCAATAACATCTCCATGGAAACAAGAAGCCTCTCCAACAGAAAAGTTACATTGTGCACCTAAAAAAAGTATTTTTTTCAAACCATACAAAGAACACAAAATCCAGAAGAAGACACAGAGACATACAGACATTCAACATGGTCCTAATCATGTCCGACCTAAATGTTCAAACTGTATTTCAATAATAGGGAAATGGCTCTACTCAATGTAATTTTCAGAATAAAATGGGAATGTTTTACACATTTTACTCTGAAATGGATCAAGACTGTTTCAAAACTATTGAAGGAACTATTCAGTATCAATCTCAGTTTCAGCACTAGTTTCAGCATCAATTACTGTAGCATCTGGGTATTGATTGATTGATTTTTTAACAACCAAACCGTATTGAGTAGATCGGTCGTGGACGTTTGTATCTGAACTGTGCCATTTCCAGATCCATGGATCTTATCCCAGCTGACTTCACTGGTCAAAGTAAAAAAAAGGTACATTTGAACTCAACTTTGGGCAGTTTTCTACAGCAAAAACATGACAATGGCCAAGAACAACGCAACTAAACACATGTTTACATGTAACAATATTCATATTTTTTGGAGCGGGCCCAACACAATCACTCATCAGCTAAAAATCATCTTGGCATGTTCTTCGTCTTAGAAAAACAAAACCTGACATTCTCAACGTGTCGCGGCACAAAAGATGGAGTCTCTTTGAAAACGCATGAGTGAAGTGAAGGTAAAGGCCTGTCCATTGTTCACAAATGAAGAGGAACGCGCTCAAACCAACATCGTGACTCTTGAAATGTCATTTTGCTGTCACGATCGCAAATTTAAAAGTTGCTACACAAAAATATCACGATAATAAACGATAATAGTTAATAGATAATTAGTTAATAGAATAGATAAAAGCTACTTTTTATGGCACTGAAACGATAAATTGACGGCTGAATTTGGTTGTTGGTGTTTTATTTCCCAAAATTCAGATTTGCAGTTTTTAGTTTAGATTTTTTTATTTTATTGTTATAAAAGATTTATTTATGGCAGGAGAAAACATGACACGCGGATCCTGAAATGCATCAATCACAACATCAGAACATAAACGTTTGCATTATAAATAGGCAATGTTAATGTAAAATAATTTGCAGAGCTTTAAACAGATCAAAATAATGGGCTACATTGAATGTACTTTACATTATTCAACATACAATCAGTCAATGGAAAAATATGACATAAAAATACATCTTAACATTTATTATTTGTCACTGCAAATATAAATATGTCTGAGAGATTTACCTTAAGTTTGACCTCAAGTCCAAGTCATTGTACCAAATTACAAAAAAAGGCTCATATTTTTGTATATTTTTATGTTACGTTTGTGAATGGTTCTTGTCCTGGTCACATCTAAGTGAAGAGAGAATAGTTTGAAGTCAAAGAATCATGCAATTTAAAGCAACTGGAGCGATAAAAACAACACTAGAGGGCTGTGTTCATACTTGCACCACATTAAAGGTGCGTTCACACTTGTTCTGGTTTGGGACCAGTTCGAGTCCTGATGTAGATTTAGTTTGGTCCCGTTCTGGTCTTTAGATTTAGTTCTGTCTGGTCCAGGTTTAGTCCCTGCAGTTTAGTGAACGTATCCTTAGACTGCACTAGAACAGGACCAAACCAGGTCTACATCAGGGGTAGATCTGGACCAATCCAGGACCAAAACAGGATGTGCGTGAATAGAGGCGAGAATTCACATTCAAACGTTGTGTTGTTTTGGAGAAATTAGATCAAGTGCGTCGCCTACAATTCAAAATGATTAAAAATGACATAAAAATCAGCAGCGTCTGGTGTAATCTTCAAAACAAGGGGCCCGTCTGTGGTTCACTTTAGGGTCCTTCCTCGAAGCTCTTCTGTGTGTGTCCCCGCAGAGAGAGTGCATCTCCGTCCACGTGGGCCAGGCCGGGGTGCAGACGGGCAATGCCTGCTGGGAGCTCTTCTGCCTGGAGCACGGCGTGGGGCCTGACGGGGTCTTCCTGGAGGGGCCCACCAAGCCAAACTCACGGGAGGATCCCTTCAACACCTTCTTCAACACGGGCAGCTCCGGGCGCCACGTCCCTCGGGCTCTGTACGTGGATCTGGAGCCCACGGTGGTCGGTGCGTGGAACAGTGTGAAGCTCTTGTGCATTTAAGACACAAGAGCCTGAAAACTAGACCTGCAAATATATTGTTTTTTAACCGTATATTTCAGGTGTTTTTTCATTGTTTCTCCTCAGAGCATCACATTTGACTTTTTGAACAGACTAAAAATGGAAACAGAAGAGGCTCAAAATACTGTATGTCTGCATAATACAATTATGCAACTAATTATTTCATATCCTGATCCTGCACTAAAGTGAAAAGTGAGTTTGTGATCTTTACGTCACTTGTGGGCTTTGCAGTGAATTTTAAAATCTAAATATTGATATCGACCAATATCGGCCACAGTAGAAAGCCAAATATCAGATATTGGTATGAAAAAAAACATATTGGTCCATACAGTAGATTTGCTGATACATAATACAAGTTTTACTGTTACAATTAGCAAATCACAAAGGCTTCATAAAATGTTTGAGTAGAATAAATCAAATACAACACTGTGCAAGTTAAAAGCAAGTGTAATGTTCTGGTCATGATTCACATTATGTTACAGCATTGCACATAAACACGTGTAAACATGATTACTACAGAACTCTTCTGATTGTTGTATTCATATTTCAATGTGGACTCAATGTTAAATCTCCCGGACTCATAAAACTACTTTTGTGACATTTTTGTTTAACTCAAGTGACTTTGTGTCATATCCACTTAAAATGGTTCAATATTGGCTGATGTTCCCTATTTTTTGACCCCCAATTTATCAGAAAGCGTTAGGAATATTTTGCTTTTAACACAAATTCGAAGGGTTCCCCACAGCTGCCTTTGTTGCACACAACCTTTAGCACATTTTCTGCATTTACAAGATCTGCATTTTAAATCAATGAGAAGATGTTTTTTTTCTCCATGTTCTTTTCATCTGAGCGCCTCTGTCCACAGATAAGGTGCTGAAACAGTTGCAGTTTCTATGCAACAGGTCCAGAGCTGACATCTGTGTCGTCTGTTTGATACGACCAATATTTACAATGGCTGTATTGTATTGTGTATTCAATCGATTTATTGGGGGGATGTGTGAGGCAAAAGTATAGTAGTATAGTAAAGTAAAAAATGATGACCTGAATTTTGCTCACGTTTAGAATAGGACTCGCGGAACTGGAAATACAGAACAAGAATACTCCAGGATTAAAGGAAAAACATGTCAAATCCACATTTAGATGGACGGAAAACTAAACGAGTACTAAAAAAACAGGTCTTGAAACAGAGCTTAACCAGATCCAGATCCAATATGGGACAAACTGTGTCTTTCTGGTCTAAACCCGGGATCAAAGCAGCTAAAACTGAGCTAAAACAGGTGGAAATCAAGCATAAACCGGACAATATGAGGACTAAAGTAGAACTAAATCATAATAAAATTGACAAATAGAGACAGTAGTAGAAGTATTATGCTTTTGTGTAGTATTAGTGTTCATAGACATTCATTGTACGTATATGTTTGTAGTACTCCATGTATTTTTGTACAACTTCTTCCAGATGAAGTGCGTGTGGGGCGGTACAGAGGGCTCTTCCACCCGGAGCAGCTCATCTCTGGGAAGGAGGACGCGGCCAATAACTACGCTCGCGGCCACTACACGGTCGGGAAGGACATCATCGACGACGTCATGGAGAGGATCCGTAAGATGGTGGGTTTGATGTTGTTGTTGGTTGAGAAAGACACAGAAAATGTCAAATTGTATCTCAAATCTGAAAGTCAGTGGCTTGATCTAAGCTCAAACAAGCCATTCTGAAAATTAAATCATGAAAGAGTGTCTGGTAAAGCTGTATGACTGACGCTTTGTTTTTCACATTGATAGAACAAAAACAAGTACAATCAGCAACATTTTTTTTAACATACTTTGGTAATAAAAGGCCAGGAGGAAATACAGACAATTTTCCCCACCATGATCAGTCAAGCACAGGCACAGCAGGTTTATCCCCCACACAAAGTCACATCCTCATCTTGAGTTATGGTAATACCAAAGTTATACCAACTGATGGGATGGTCTGGTTAGTGCATGAAGGGGAGACCGCTGAGATGCCAGGTGCCACCGGGGGGCGGTAGTGCACACACGCCTCGCCTCCAGTGTGAAAGTGAGTGTATTTGTGAGAGTGAATCGATATTATAATAGATCCATGGAGTGAATGCAGACAATGATTGCAAATGGGTTCATAGCTATAATCTGGTATGTTTACAGCTTGTGTCCAACCACATAAACAAAATAATCAAATGTTTGAACCAGCATCCATCCAAAATTTGCAGTTATTTTTTGGAATAAACCCAGACTAAACCTAATATCTAAAGAGCAATCAAGTTTGACTGAACCAGCAGCTAACTACCCAGAACTATAAGGTCAAATACAACATTTACATTTTCAGTGTTTGTCACAAAGTTTATCCCTTTGGCAAATCGATTAAACATTGTGGACAAAATTACACTAGCGAAGGACATGATCACATTTGAGAATTTGAAAACAACCAGGACACAAATGATTTAAAGTACACATTACTGTATGTTTGAATGTCTAAACTGTCTAAAGTCGTCCTTCCCTCTCTTCAGACTGACCAGTGCACCGGGCTGCAGGGCTTCCTCGTCTTCCACAGTTTTGGGGGAGGCACCGGCTCTGGATTCACCTCTCTGCTGATGGAGCGCCTCTCTTTGGACTTCGGCAAAAAATCCAAACTGGAATTCTCCGTTTACCCGGCTCCACAAGTCTCCACCGCTGTGGTCGAACCTTACAACGCCATCCTGACCACGCACACCACCCTGGAGCACTCGGACTGCGCCTTCATGGTCGACAACGAGGCCATCTACGACATCTGCCGCCGCAATCTGGACATCGAAAGCCCCGGGTACGTCAACCTCAACAGGCTCATCGCTCAGATCGTCTCCTCCATCACCGCCTCCCTCCGCTTCGACGGCGCGCTCAACGTGGACCTGACCGAGTTCCAGACCAACCTGGTGCCCTACCGGCGGATCCATTTCCCCCTGGTGACGTACGCGCCCGTCATCTCGGCGGAGAAGGCGTACCATGAGCAGCTGACCGTGCTGGAGGTCACCAGCGCCTGCTTCGAGCCGCTGAATCAGATGGTGAAGTGTGACCCTCGGCGCGGGAAGTACATGGCCTGCTGCCTCCTGTACCGCGGCGACGTTGTGCCCAAGGACGTCAACGCCGCCATCGCCAACATCAAGACCAGACGCTCGGTTCAGTTTGTGGACTGGTGCCCCACTGGGTTCAAGGTGAGGGGGGAGAAATGTTGATAGAGGGGGTAAAAGCGATCAGAGTGGTAGAGTGGTCAAAAGTGTTGAAAAGCGGATTCTAATTGATGCAAAAACAAGTAGCGAAACTAGAGATTAATTTAAAAATAAAGAAAAATCACATAAACAGGATAAAATGTGAATGGTTTTATCACTCAACGTTTATTTATAGAGATGTAGAGGTGTTTTAGAATGAGCTTGAGCTTTATATAGTAATTAACATAACAGAAAGTAACAGAAAGAAAATACTTTTGTTTTGTGTTGAAAATGTCACTCTCTTGGCTAAAAAATAAGCGTTTTTTGTCTGTTATCATTATGTTAACGGCATCGAGTATCCAGCAAATTCCTTAGGGACTAGAGACTTGTGTAGTTGAATTTAAATATTAGTATTAAAACTTGGGAACATCTAAAATTGTACAGAAGTCAAATTACAGTCAGGCTAGAAAGTAAAATTAAGTTTCACAATGTGACAAAAATGTATCACGATTTTCCCCCCCTCAATTTTCTTGTTTGAATAATTGCCTGAACATAAACAATACAGACCTTTTATGAATTTTAAAAGATTATTTCAATATTTTATATATTTTATCCTTTTGGAAAGGCGTTTCTGGATTTTTCATTTGATTTATTTTCTACACATAAACAGAACATTTTTAGTGATAATTTCTTATCCAATTCAAGTCCCAAGTCCAGTTTTCTTCCTTCAGAGTCAGAACCATGGATGTATTATATTATCGGTCAGAACACACGTTTGTACTGACAGAGGATTGACTTTGAAGCTGATAATGGACGATTGGAAATGACTGAATCTCGATCTTGTTTCAAATTTGATCAATTCCCCAAATAGGCATCGATATCCACATACTGTACATAAGAGTTAAGTTAAGTTGAGTTAAGTATTCGGTTAAATTGGGTTGAAATCAAGTGCTGAGGAAATACTATCAGCAGTCTAGTTTATGACTTTGTGTTTTTAGTCTTGAGCTAATGGAAAATCAGGGCATTTTCATACTTTTTTATCCCAATACTACAATATAATATTATTGAGGTGAAACTGATTACCAGTAGGTAATAAAATACTGATGCTTGAATATAATAGAATAATGTTCCTCTTTCAGATTTCTTTAATGTGTTTTTGTTGGAGATTTACAACAGGAAAACTTACACATGTTGAACCTGATCATTTATTTCAGCAACAAATTCCATCATCAGCTACATTCATTAAGTTATTAGTTATATTTATAAAATCAGATCTCAATGCACATTTTAGTTGTCATCAATCGCTATTATATGATTATAAATGTAATAATAAGGCTGCAGCTAATGATTACCCTTTTAATGGATTACTGGTCATTTAAGGTCCATGAATATGAGGTTTTCTCATTTTAATGCAGACGCAGAAAAAGTGAAGCCGCTTGAGGACAAACTGAAAATAATAAAGAAATATTTTTCATCACAAAATACTAAACACATTTCCTGCGTCCGACCCATAAAACCTCTTCTCTCAGCTTGTGTTTTGGAGTCTGTGTATTGACTTTTTATTTATTTATTCATTAACCTTTTTTGAAGTGAAACAACATAAAAGCAATTACACTATTAGGAGACATTTAAAGTATGTATAACATCTTCTCCTGTTTTTCTAATTATGACTTAGTTAGAACCTGTGGTAAATACAGTATTCATCACAGTTTTACTTCAATCAAATTTGTGAAGAACATTTGAAAGATAAAAGTTTTTAAATGACCAGAAGTAGTACTGAATTCTAAAACTGAATCCCTCCGTGATGTCATCAATATGCGACGTTGAAAACACAGACAGTTTACACTTGACTGACGCACTTTCTGACCATTTAAATGATCATTCAACAAAGTAAAGTGTTATATGGTATTACTGTTTGTCAAATCATAAGTTTTATGTAAATTAGATGGATTTTGGCTCTTGTTTACAGTATGTTTGCTTGGTAACAGTATGTTTGCTTGGTAACAGTTGTGGAATTACCTCTACCTTTGCTGTCCATGTCCAACCAGGAAGTAACATTACAAACTTTACAAAAATGGTCAAACTGGGGACAAACAGGCAAAGTGTTTAGTAATATGTGAAATATAATTGTTTTGACTATGTTTTAATGAAATAAAATCTGAGACCAGTTCCGATTGAAGCCAGGGCGACGATTACAAAATGAATCAACGATTATTTCAGTATATAATGATAATAAACATATTGTGTTCGTCTCGCTCAGGTTGGCATAAACTACCAGGCGCCCACTGCTGTCCCTGGTGGAGACTTGGCCAAAGTGCAGCGTGCCGTGTGCATGCTCAGTAACACCACCGCCATCGCTGAGGCCTGGGCGCGGCTGGACCACAAGTTTGACCTGATGTACGCCAAGAGGGCCTTCGTGCACTGGTACGTGGGCGAGGGCATGGAGGAGGGCGAGTTCTCCGAGGCACGAGAGGACATGGCCTGTCTGGAGAAGGACTACGAGGAGATGGGCAAAACCAGCTCCGACTCTGAAGATGAAGAGGACGGTCAAGAATACTGAGAAAATACACACATGAGTTGTGTTAAGAGTGACAATATATCACAAAAGTATTGATATCAACACTCAGGGTCAGAGAGAAATGTGTTCTGTTTTAGGTCTTGGTTTAGTCTCTTTAAAGGTGCACTGTATGTCATTTTCTGCAGGAGGGTTTGATACGATGTCATTGTTAACAAAGTTTACAAAGTGCATCGCTAGATAATAAATGGCAACATTAGACAAATTAAATACATGAAAAGAAGAAATACAAAAAGTACACACATAAAAATGAATAAAAGAGTGCTCGCCAGTGTGTTGTTACCATGTTTTGTCCGGATTGTTTCACAGTTTTGTCCGGATTGTTCCACAGTATAGCTTTAAAAAGCAATCTCCATAGAGACGACGGAGAGACGAGCTGGAGCCCCACATCCGAGATCCTCTGTTTCAAAGTCAAATGTAATATGAGTGTTGAAGTCTGCAGCGCCTCGTTCATCTCAGTTCAGAGGTATTTTTAGAAACCTGTAGTGTTAAGAAATAAAATAAATGCAATTAAGTTTAATGTCATACTGTGGAACATTCCTGGCAATATCATCTCCATGGAGACAAGCAGGGGGCAGGCCATCCACCAAGGTGCAAGTTACACCCTGCACCTTTCAATTCTGGCATAAAACTCCTTTAATCTGTGGTCTCATTGTACTTCTGTGGCTTCAGGTAAATGTTTCATTTCGACTCAAATAAAGGAATTGGGGACGTTTTTCTGAATCAATTTAGCTTTATTCAGTTACGTCGTGACACCAATTTGGATCATATACTGGATAATGTTGAATTTATTTGGTAATTGATTTGCAAAGTTTTAAAAGATGGAAATATTTGATTAAACTGTGGTGGTGAAGGGGCATTTTATTGGTACATGAGTCATTGTTTATTACTGTTTATTTAGTTGAGTTCAAGACCAGTTTTGCTGCATTAAGTTCTTGCTCTAAAGTTTGACCCTGTCCTGGTTTACTCCTTACACAGACGTTTTGTCCAGAAAGTAGGAATCAGATAACTAGAATAATCAGATAACTAGAATAATCAGATAACTAGAATAATCAGATAACTAGAATAATCAGATAATCAGATCTAAATATTGCTGCATTTACATAATTTACAGATCATCCAAAACACCTGGTTGTATGTGTCAGTGTATTTTTTTTAGTAAATGGAAGAAAAAGTACAATTGATTAAAATAACGTTCAGAGATTTTTAAACACATGTGCCTACACTTGTAATTGTGTACAGTTTTATTATGTACAGTAATTGTAATAGTTCCATTTAAAATCATGTGAGCATGTGACCACAGTCCCCATTGTTCACGCTCGTCTCACGGCTTTTCACATGTACAAATACATCAGAGCGACGCTGCATCGCCTGCTCTGATCCACTCAAAGAACATTCTTGTTTAAAACGACAACAACAAAAATATTCGTGTTTGTTTTGATACAACAAACAAAAGTGAACAAACATGTTTAAGTTCATAAAAATACAAATATAATAATATGATATATGTATTTATAATATAAATGTCCTTTGCTGTTTCATTTTTCAAATTTCGCATAAGATATATATAAATTCTAAAATTGCATCAGAAGGTAGCAAGTAACTCTGAGTAGTACTTTTGGCATCTGTACTTTTACTTGAGTACAAATGTGTGGTGTAACTGACTAACTCCAGAAATCAGATAATGATCAGTGTTGATTTAGAACTATAAGATAAGATAATATAATCCTTTATTGTCCCACATGGGGAAATTTCATTGATGCAACGCAGGTAGATACAGAGGTAGATACAGAAGAAAAGAACAGATCACTTATAGGAAGTCTGAAAAACACTTTCAGTAGAAGATCTGCTTCTTGAATGAACTGCTGCTTTCAAAGGGAAATGTTGAATGGAGTTTACATTGGCACAGATAAGTCTGTAGTGTAGTGTAGTGTAGTGTAGTGCAGTGCAGTGCAGTGTAGTGCAGTGCAGTGCAGTGCAGTGTAGTGCAGTGCAGTGCGCGGTGCGGTGCAGTGCAGTGCAGTGTAGTGCAGTGCAGTGCAGTGCAGTGCAGTGTAGTGCAGTGCAGTGCGCAGTGTAGTGTAGTGCAGTGTAGTGTAGTGTAGTGTAGTGTAATGTAGTGTAATGTAGTGTAGTGTAGTGTATTATAGTGCAGTGTAGTGCAGTGTAGTGTAGTGTAGTGTATTATAGTGTAGTGCAGTGTAGAGTAGTGTAGTGTAATGTAGTGTAGTGTAGTGTATTATAGTGTAGTGCAGTGTAGAGTAGTGTAGTGTAATGTAGCGTAGTGTAGTGTATTATAGTGTAGTGTAGTGTAGTGTAGTGTAGTGTAGTGTAGTGTATTATAGTGTAGTGTAGTGTAGTGTAGTGTAGTGTAGTGTAGTGTAGTGCAGTGCAGTGCAGTGCAGTGCAGTGTAGTGTAGTGTATTATAGTGTAGTGTAGTGTAGTGTAGTGTAGTGTAGTGTAGTGTAGTGCAGTGCAGTGCAGTGCAGTGTAGTGTAGTGTAGTGTAGTGTAGTGTAGTGTAGTGTATTATAGTGTAGTGTAGTGTAGAGTAGTGTAGTGTACTGAAGTGTACTGTAGTGTACTGTAGTGTAGAGTAGTGTAGTGTACTGTAGTGTACTGTAGTGTAGAGTAGTGTAGTGTAGTGTAGTGTAGTGTTGTGCAGTGCAGTGCAGTGTAGTGTAGTGTAGTGTTGTGTAGTGCAGTGCAGTGTAGTGTAGTGTAGTGTAGTGCAGTGTAGTGTAGTGTACTGAAGTGTACTGTAGTGTACTGTAGTGTAGAGTAGTGTAGTGTACTGTAGTGTACTGTAGTGTAGAGTAGTGCAGTGTAGTGTAGTGTACTGTAGTGTACTGTAGTGTAGAGTAGTGTAGTGTAGTGTAGTGTAGTGTAGTGTAGTGTAGTGTAGTGTAGTGTAGTGTAGTGCAGTGCAGTGCAGTGTAGTGTAGTGTAGTGTAGTGTATTTTATTGTATTGTAGTGTAGTGTAGTGTTTTGTAATGTAGTGTAGTGTTGCTGTTGGAATTCATGTGCAATTCATGTGCAATTACTGTGAAATTCATGTGCAATCTATGTGCTGTCGTGACACATATTCATGTGCAATTACTGTCGTGATCACATGCAATGGTATTTATGTATTTATTTATTTATTTATTTGTCTATGGGAGTTTTTATTTATTTATAGGAGATCTTCTACTGAAAGTGTTTTTCAGACTTCCTATAAGTGATCTGTTCTTCTGTATCTACCTCTGTATCTTCCTGCGTTGCACCAATGAAATTTCCCCATGTGGGACAATAAAGGAATATCTTATCTCTTAGTGTTTTGTAATGTAGTGTAGTGTAGTGCAGTGTTTTGTAATGTAGTGTATTGTATTGTATTGTAGTGTAGTGTATTTTATTGTACTGTAGTGTAGTGTTTTGTAATGTAGTGTAGTGTAGTGTTTTGTAATGTAGTGTAGTGTAGTGTATTTTATTGTATTGTACTGTAGTGTAGTGTTTTGTAATGTAGTGTAGTGTAGTGTTTTGTAATGTAGTGTAGTGTAGTGTATTTTATTGTATTGTATTGTAATGTAGTGTTTTGTAATGTAGTGTAGTGTTTTGTAATGTATTGTAGCGTAGTGTAGTGCAGTGCAGTGCAGTGCAGAGCAGTGTATTGTAGTGTAGTGTTGTGTATTTTATTGTAGTGTAGTGTAGTGTTTTGTAATGTACTGTAGTGTATTTTATTGTAGTGTAATGTAGTGTTTTGTATTGTTTTGTATTGTATTGTATTGTAGTGTAGTGTAGTGTAGTGTTTTGTATTGGCGTGTAGTGTAGTGTTGTGTAGTGCGTTGTGTTGTGTTGTATTGAAGTGTATTGTAGTGTAGTGCAGTATTTTGTGTTGTGTCGTGTTTTATTGTGTTGTGTTGTATTTTATTGTGTTGTGTTGTATTTTGTTGTGTTGTATTTTATTGTGTTGTGTTGTATTTTATTGTGTTGTGTTGTATTTTATTGTGTTGTGTTGTATTTTGTTGTGTTGTATTTTATTGTGTTGTGTTGTATTTTATTGTGTTGTGTTGAAGTGTTCATTAAAAGGATCTGCCAAAGAACAGGCTTTAAACAATAAGTCCCGGCAGCGGCGAAGGTGTCACCTGGAAGTATTCATCCGCCTAGTGTAAACACCACACTTCACAAAGGGAAGAACTGTTCGGAACTATATGACACGCCACTGTGCACAATGAATGAAAGTGATGTAAAAGAAGGGTCTCTGAGGCTGAGACAATGGTTCACATAAAGAAGACCAAAAACATTCCATGCAGACGTAAATGACTACAGACTTTAAAGAATAAAGTCTGAAGAGTGAAGTCTGAAGAATAAAGTCTGAAATATAGGCGGTCTAAATTAAGTCTATAGAATAAATTCTAAAGAATAAAGTCTAAAGAATAAAGTCTGGCGGTAATGTAACACTTGAATACCAGCCGCCATAAAACACAAAAGAAGAAGAAGAAGAATGACTGTGTTCCATTAGTTGATGTAAATCACTGAACACGAATTTGCATATCTGAAACTTTATAGGAAGGAGGACTAGAAGAGAAGGTCCACAGCCTTATTTTATTTATTTTATTATATCAAGATCCAATAA
The DNA here is from genome assembly GCF_026437365.1 of Eucyclogobius newberryi. Taxonomy (NCBI): domain Eukaryota; kingdom Metazoa; phylum Chordata; class Actinopteri; order Gobiiformes; family Gobiidae; genus Eucyclogobius; species Eucyclogobius newberryi. The sequence goes on along the minus strand of NW_027315801.1, from coordinate 12,615,069 downwards.
ATAAGGCTGTGGACCTATAATAATGAAAATGTAGAATTCCAGATATGCAAATTCGTGTAAAATGATTTACATAAACGTATGGGACAATTTTCATGGGACCATCACTTTTATCAAGAGTTTCCATAAATAAAAAAGCATATTCATACATAATGGTAGAAGTTTTTAACTTTTTAAATTCGAGATTTAAGAGATTCTCCATATTATATTCAATAAAATCTATGAGATGTTTTTTTAATATAATATAGAAATACTTTAATAGCCTTTTTTAAAAAAAAATTATAGCCTGTTTGATGCATTCACACTTCTTTATTGCGAGTTGCCCTAAATAAAAATGACCCTGTTTGATGACTAAAGTTCTATATCTTGGTAAATAATACAGGCAATAATAACTATAGTAAAATCAAACTATGTTGGTTGGTATGTTGATTGAAGATCTGAGGCACATTTACTGATTTATTTCTTTATTCAGCTTTTGCAACTCTTATTAAAACAGTATCTTGGCCCTGTGCTGTGGCTAAACCTTTACATCTAAACCTTTACATCTTATAAAACCTTTACATCTTATAAAACATGTCAGATGGCACGTGCACACACGAGCAGAAGCCGGTGTCTACTTTCTCGTGCGGACGTGCTCAGTGCCTTGGAACAGTCCCTCCGTGTGCGTAAGCGTGCGTAACGACCGCGGTGCCGTCTCTGTCTCCTCCGTGTTGATGTGGACTCGCCGCCGGCCTCTGCCTCTCTCACGGCTCTCGCTCGCGGACACAATCTGCGGAGACAAACTTCAGCGACACGTCCCCAACCGCGTCCCGTCCCGCGTGCGCCGGCAACCATGAACCAACCGAGACCGGACGAGTTCAGACCTCCTCCTGAATGCCCGGTGTTCGAACCCAGCTGGGAGGAATTCGGCGACCCGTACGCGTTCATCAACAAGATACGGCCCATCGCGGAGAAGACGGGCATCTGTAAAGTGCGTCCGCCGCCGGTGAGTGTCGACGCGAACACCGGGAGGCGCCGCGGTGCCGCTCGGATGCTGGTTTTCGGATCGGAGAGCGCGGAAGGAGAAGACGATGGAGAGAGCGAGACTCGGGGATTTAAATGGACTGTTCAACATGGCGGATACGAGGCTACTTTCATTCTTTGTGCCGTTGCCGCTGAACACACGGCGTTTTTCCGTGATATTCGCGTCGAAACGTGCGGGTTGTCCGTGCGCTCTGCCGCCGTAGGACGAATATTACGCGCGGTTCGTGGAGAAAATGTTGTTTGCTTCGCTGCGTAACACAAAGCGTCATGTGTCCCTTTAGCCAGGAGGAGGCTAACGTTAGCAAACAGCTCTTAACCTGTCATAATTGTGGCATTGGCAGAGGTGGCTATGCGGAAGCTGATCTGCCGATGATCACACTGTCAACACGTCAATAAAAGTTAAACGTTCACATTTGTAGAAAACATGTTTACGTCGTCCCGGGCATTGACGCGTTTGGCACAATTTCTGAATCATTTTGGTGAAGACCTCATGATGCCCTGGCACACACTTGGTGACACTTTTAGCTCCACAGGCCTTTTAAAAAGAACTCTAAAATCCAGCTTTTCTGGCCTTTACACTGCAGATGTTTTAACGTAGCTTTGATTTGGTGTCATCACAGTTTTGGTGGATCCAGTTATTTTTGCATTTGGCAGAAAGATCTCCTTTTGGAAAACAAGGCAAAATGTTGAATTAGTGGTCAGATGATGGGATATTATACAAGCTGCACAAGATTCTGAGCGTTCTTCAGTGTTTTATTGTTGCTTGGTTGAGTGTTGTTGCTTGAGAATGGTTGGGTGGTGTCCTCCATGTTGGCTTTGTGGTGTAAGCTGCTGGTGAATGAGGCTTCCATCTGGCCATTTTGTTTGTCAGTGGGGGATGTGGGCAACTGACTTACACTAAGATTTAAAGGCTTTTTGTGGCACAATTAAGAATTAAGTGAACCAGTATTGATTTGCCTATGACAGTTGACCCATAAAGGTTTGTTGTTTTTGGTTGGCAATGTCAAAATGTGATGTGTTGTGTAAGTGGTGTGCTACAGGGACAATATCATCCTTTTCTTGTTGTTGTTGTTCGTCAACAGAATTAAACGCAACTATTCAAAATGATAAAAATGAATCCATGTCTGTTGTATTGTGCTGACCTGTAATTTCAACATCAGAAGCACGACATGTTCCTGGATGTTTGTACTACATAACAATCGGGCTGCAATGATTAAGTCGTATTTGGATAATTCATTGTAATAATTATCTGGCCTAAACAGACGCTAAAGCTAACACGGAATGACCTTTTATAACAAAGACTGTGGCGTTATTAAATCACAATGTCCCCCCCCAAAAAAGAACAATCAATAATACACTTTTTGTTAATATTTTCTGACCAGAAACCTTCTGTCACAGTATTTCAACCTCTTGCTTGGTTGTTAATGATGATTTTAAAAAGTCTCAATGTACAGAAATTATCGTTTGACTTGTCGACTAATTGAAAAAAGTAAAATAATTGTTGGTTTAGCACTAAAAAAAAACATATAAACATTCCCAGCAAGAAATTCAACAAAATACGTGTCGAATATTGTTCTACTGTTTCTCCTCATTATATGCTACTCCTTTTGGATGAAACAGTTTTATTTTTCTCACTTGCGGTGTGTGTTTTTTGCCCTCTAGGGTTGGCAGCCTCCGTTTGCTTGTGATGTCGACAAGCTCCACTTTGTCCCTCGCATCCAGAGGCTCAATGAGCTCGAGGTAAACGTTTTAGCTCTGATTTAAGTGTTTTAAAGTGTGTGACTAGGTTTGTCAAGCTAATTATTGGGTTCAAAGTAGTTCGAGTATTCTCGTTTGATTGTACTATTTTCAATTGCAATACATATCGGTCATTAAAATGTGTTAAATGTGTGTAACTAACCAATTGTAACACAAACGTTAACTTAAAACCAATTTATATACAGTCAAATACTCCCAGCCGCTGTAGTAATAGATCTGTGATTACACAAGTGTTCAATTCATTATTCATTTCCATTAAATAATTCTCGCTGAACTTTTTACTGATTGTAGAAAGTAATAATGCCACTCTTCAAAATCAGAATTAAATAAATGAAATCTGCAGACACAAAAACACACAAAATAGCTTTTTGTGCCAAATACAGCAGCATTTTTAAATCAAAGTATCAAAAACCAATGAACAATTTCAGATTTGTATTACCAATATTTAATACCATTTATTTGTAAATATTCCATATCTAAAACCTTCAGTCACCAGATTTGAGCATTTATTTGGTTGATGATGTGTTTAAAAAGTGTCAATGTACAATACAAATAACTACTCTCTCACTGGTCGACTACTAAAATAATTCAGTTGCAGTTTTATAATAATAAATATTAAATAATTAAACCCACAATTGTTAAAATGTGCTAAATTTGGATACATATTCAATCACACGGAATAAATGTCCTCATAAGAATATTCATTTGACCTGCTCCGTCTCATTTAAACACTATTGAATATCGTGTTCTCTGAAACTCAGTCGTGTTTTTCTCGTCACAGGCCCAAACCAGAGTCAAGCTCAACTTCTTTGACCAGATCGCAAAGTTCTGGGACTTACAGGGATGTACGCTGAAGATCCCTCACGTGGAGAGGAAGCTCCTGGATTTGTACAAACTGAACAAGGTGGATTCATCAAAAACACCCGGGAATGTCGAGCATGTTTCCATGAGAGCGAAAAAGAAACATTCATTTTTGTTACAAGTATACAATCCAGAAAACGGCAAATACATCTCCATCACTTATTGTGACCAGCTTTATTTTTATCACACATTCCTTGTTCGTTTGCCATTAAAACGTCAAGGTTTTTTCAAATAAGTTGAACATTTCCGTAGTTTAGATTTATAAATCATATAATTCGTATAATTTTAAGACTTCTCTCATTGGATTTCTTTGTAAATTTGATCAATCCTTTGCCTCGCAATATGTAATCAAAGTTATTATTGTTTAGTTTCTTAATAAAGTGCTTTCCAGAGGGTTGGGTTATTTTAACAAAAAAAAGAATCTCTTGTCTAATTAATTAATTTTTAAGAAATGCGCAAAAACATCTCAGTAAATGTTGAAAATGAGGCAAAAAATGTAGAACCAACCACTTAATTGCACTTTTTACCCCTGATTTAAAGATCACAGTTTTTTTTACAGACATATTTTTTACATTTAACGTCCCATATTTACGATGTTACACGTGTTTCTTCTTCTTTGGCTAAACGATTTGAACCCCGTCTTTCAGCTGGTAGCGGATGAGGGGGGCTTCGACCTGGTCTGTCAGGACAGGAGATGGACCAAGATCGCCGTCCAAATGGGCTTCGCTCCCGGAAAAGCCATCGGTTCTCACCTTCGCTCACATTACGAGAAAATCCTCTACCCATACAACCTGTTTCAGAGCGGCGCCAACCTGCTGGTGAGTCGCCGCGCCAACGTCCACCCGTGACACTTTATAGGTTTGACGTACACGATTCAGCTTTTTGGGCAGAAATATACGTTTTGTCAGTCCGAATTGTGTGTCTAACTAATGCAATGAATTCAACCAGGAGAGATGAAAGAACTGTGACGAAAGAACTGTGACGAAAGAACTGTGACGAAAGAACTGTGACGAAAGAACTGTGACGAAAGAACTGTGACGAAAGAACTGTGACGAAAGAACTGTGACGAAAGAACTGTGACGAAAGGACCGGGACCTTAAGAACTGGGACCTTAAGAACTGGGACCTTAAGAACTGGGACCTTAAGAACTGGGACCTCTTTAGTCTAAAGAACTGGGACTAAAGAACTGGGACGAAAGAAGGCCAATGAAACAAATCCAACGCCATCTTTAAATCAATTGGATTTGATTTATTATACTTAAAATCCTAAACTCTCATGGTATGATCCGTTACACTGCTCTAGTATGTAAGAATATTTATAGAGATCAAACTTAAAAATGCAAACCTAAAAGAGAGCAGTGTTTACTTTTACAAATAAGAGTATGGATTGAATTTAAATAACTTGTTTTTGAGTTCTAAAGTGTTCAACGTGTCTTTAATTAAAAAGTTTTAGTTCTTACGATTATACTGTGGTCTGATTAATTGCAGTTATTAAGAAGGTTAAAAGTGACAGGAGGAAGAGATGATCCTGGTTGAATTGACTTAAATGTGTTTGTATAAGATGTTTAGTCCGAACATGTGCCTCCTCTGCTTGATCCACATTTGGCCGAGAGTTTGGGGTCATGGATTGGTCAGTTGTGGCCGCCCTGTGGTCACATTAAATTCACTCCCACTCTCTCTCTCAGACCCCAGAGGCAGCTTCCAAACTGATGCGTTTGGAGGCTGATCCTGAAACTGAACAGGTATGTTTTTGGGCCTCATAAAACCTCACATTTAACACGCATGAGTACTTCTGCTATGGCTCTCTTAACTTCAACAAATTTTACTAAGAAAATAACGCATGTTTTTGTCGTTGCTTTGGATTTACAACAGGCAAACTATGTGTTTTTATTCAATGTCAAATGTAGATTACATTTTACACTGGAAAAAATACCATCTGAAATAAGATAAATGCTTGAAAGAAGTGGTATTTATCTTGTTTTGAGAATATCTTGAGTACCTTTTTAAAGGCGCAATGGACGATTTTTCGGCGATTTGAGAACTCAGGAGGAAGTGCGCATGCGCACTCCCCCGTGTGGACTGATACAACACACACGTGCGTTTGTTTATTAGCGCAACGGATCTCATCGCATCTCATTTCCCGTAGATTTCCGTCTTCTTCTGAGGCAGCTCGAACTGTCTTTCTCCGTCTTCATTTTGCGCTGTACACTGAGGGAACTATATTATGATAGATCCATGCGCTTAGACACGTGGAAACGTGCTGCTCGTGGGGATGAGCCGCACGCGGCTGCAGGTGAGCAGTAGGTGCGTTTTATGATTGATACGTGGCAGGACTAATTGGCAGTCCACGCCACGAGGAAATAAGACTCAGATTTGTGCCAAAAAAATTGTCCATTCAACCTTTAAGTAAGATTGCCAATGTAACGAGCATAAAATATATTGTTTTACGCAAAAAAGACAAGCATTTTCTAACTTAAAATTACACTTGAAATTGTTGGCAAATCATATTCTAAGGTCAAAATATACTCAAATTAAGATACAAAAAATAATACTTGTATCAATCTCTTTTGAACTTCTTGTCTTACATAAGATTGTACATGTCTCCCGTGCAGGCGTTATCATCAATCATATGCAGCTAGTTATCTTTATATCGCCTTTTTAAGAGGTAACTTAAAATGTCTGCTGCTTCTGTGAGTTCACACTTCACTGTGATTGGTTAAATCCACATGTAACTCACTCAAAACATGACAAAATAGAAAGAGAGGATGGGAGAAGTGTCTGCTTTCGAGCATAAAGCTGCATTTAACAGAGAAAAGCTGAATTCCAATGTGACAATCGGATCACAATTGGATATTTTCATTGTCATAAAGCAAAGATGACACAATTGTTTCTTACTGAGAAATGAACACAACACGACGTTCTGTTCTTTGCACTGATTCATACAAGATAAATGAGAAACAGTGTGGGCTGTTGCCATTATTGTGAGTAATGATGTGTATTGTCACATAATAAAGACATAAAAAGCAGTTCATAAAAGCTTCACACGGAACAATATGCACCACTCTTCCTCTCATGGCTCTTTGATATTATAAGAAAGTGAAAATATTCTTTTCACGTTTGCACATTTATTCCGTTGACTACTGTTCAAACGTTTCCCTGGGGCTTGGACCTGTCCTCTTTGGTTTGACTTGTGCGTCTTTATCTGCTGAGTTCACTGTCTGAGGGGCAAACGGTCTTTCCTTAAAGCGACATCACTACATAACTATAATTATGTTTTATTTTTCCTAGCTGAGTTTTTATACTTGCTTTTTATACGTCATTCAACTCTTCGTTAATTCACTTATATTGGGCAACTTTGACATTTTTTGTATGTTTTTAAAAATATATTAACGTTCTACTTTTATCTTATCTTTTCTTTTCTTGGTAACTGAGTAGTAATTCTGGTTCATTGTCAAGAGGGAGGAAATGATTTATTTTGTTTTTAAATCAACATTTATTTAAGCAGGTAAAAGCCCATTAAGATCGAGATCTCTTCCTCAAGGTTGACGAGCACAAAAATCAAAAACATTTTTTTACACAAATAAGAAAAGAACAAGAAAAGAAAAGTTGTGGCCTCAGTTTATACTTCTGATTTTTAGAAACAAATTGGTCCTAAAATCTCACAATTTTACCAACACTGACGAAGCACTTGTGATTTATTTGGTGAAAGTAAATTTATTTCAAAATATTATAAGTTCCATTACTTTGTATATTTCATTTAAGCCATTGTTAACTATGCACCTTTTTAAAATCCTGTTCGCCCTTTATAAAGGTTGAATCAGTTGAGTAATAAACATATTTTGGCCCATGATTAGCTGTAAATGTTCCAGATAAAGCCCCTTTTAACCTCTGATCGCTCAGTAACGGCGTGTGTGTTCCACAGTGTGTTCAGAACCCGGCCGAGAGTAAAGAGTGCGAGGAAAGCGCAGATGTAAAGGACCAGGTGCCTAAGCTGACCCCTGACCCCAGCGCCCGCCGAGCCAAACGCGTCAAAACTGAGGTGAGCAACACTACAGAGGGAACATGTAGTACAAAAGGAATCTTCAGTGACTCAAGGGAAAAGGCCGTATTTACTGATTATAATCGTATTTACTGAATATAATGTCTTCTGCAAATAACCATTATTTTAGACACCACTATTGTGTCAAAGCCCAGTGTGAAACTCCTTATGAATGTATGATAGGATTAGTCCTTATTTACATCCTGCTTGGTCCTGTTCTAGTTCTGGTTTAGTCCAGTTCAGGTTTAGCTCCAGATTTAGTCCCAGTTTAGTCCAATAGATTTCAAATGGCAATATTTGTCAAATGTAATTATCTTGAATTCTTTTCTGTTTCATTACACTAATCGTCGTTTGGTCCTAAATTGAGCACATTTTAGTCTTGATGTGGTCTTAGTTTGATCCTTGTTTAGTTTTTGTTAAATTTCTATTGTGTAAAACTGTTTTTGTTTTATTTTATTCCACAGAGTGTCTGTGTCAAAACTGAGCCAGTGGAACCAGGGGAGAACAGGCCGAACCTGAGGCGGAGGATGGGCTCTTTTGTCGCCAAACCAGAACCTGGTGTGTGTGTGTGTGTGTGTGTGTGTATATGTGTATATACATTTAAATATATATATTATTTAAATAACTTGGCTTTAATTTGTTTGTTTTGTCATTAGAGTTCATTGTTGTTTCTTGTTGACAGAAAAAGAGATTCCCATCCAAATCAAACTGGAGCCAGTTGAAATGGAGGAGCCGATCGTTGAACCTGATAAATTAAAATCTCGTTATAAGAAACAAGTGCTTCCTCCCGTTCCTCCAAACCCTGTGAGTCCTTCATGTTTGCTCCATGTTATGTTATATACGTCATTGTCTTATACACACTACCTTACAAATACTGTCAATGTCAAATGTATTTATAATACACATGTATAACGACCTCTAAACTGTGCTGCAATATTATGTATTATATACTTGCTAACCCTGTAGTTCAAGCTTCTGCAAACCTGCTCTGAAATGCTCATGACTCTTGTGTTTGTTTAGCAGTTCATATATCAGTCTTCTTGAATGTTAAAGCTCCGGGACACTTTTACTTTCAAACCCTGGAGATGCATTCAGAAAAAAGAACAAATCACATAGAAATTGTTATTTGTTAACAGTGGTGGAAGAAGTACTCGAACATGTCAAAGAAGTAAAAGTACAGATACACGGGCAAAAAAAAAAGACACTATTATATACTATATATCTACTATACAACAGTAAACCTGTAAAAGAGAACTAACTCATTGAACTAAAATGCAGTTAAGTTTTATATATTTCATATTTTGCTAAACATTGTAAAGATGTTATCCCAGAATAGCTCATTTTTTAGGTTTATAATTTCACTTCCTGTTTGTAATTGCTGACATCACAATGAAATTACCCAGCAAACATTGGGGGTAAAAAACTAATCAAATGGCACAATTATTTTTATTTGACAGATTAAACATAATTCAACTGAATAAAAAGGTGCCCTGATGCATAAAGTTTGTCTGGGATGAGTGTGATGTCACTTCCTGTAATTTTCTCCAGATTATTTCAACTTTTCTCTACAAATAGCCACTTGATTGGTGTCAAACTATCATTTATATTTGCAACAGGTTTAAATACATCAAATTATGTCAACATTTGAAAATCGTTTAAAAAAAACTATCATTTGCCCTTTAAAGAAAAGTACTTTTTACTTTTCAGTCCAGTTAAAAAATGTTGCGAAGTAAAATGTACAGAACCTGCTCTTAATGGTAATGATGTAAAATGTATTAAAGTAAATAAATTAAACTAAAAATGTCCCGTTTATACTTTTGCTACTTTCCACCGCTGTTTGTTAGTATGGACACTGTTGTAGCACAGCGCTTCAAAGGCAGAATAACCGAGTATTTGCCACCGCAGAGTGCCCCTGGCTCTGCCTCTGTGCAGGTCGACCTGGTGGTGTGTTTGGTCTGTGGCAGCGGAGGAGACGAGGATCGGCTGTTACTGTGTGACGGTTGCGACGACAGTTACCACACCTTCTGCCTCATCCCGCCGCTCCACGACGTTCCCAAAGGAGACTGGAGGTGTCCCAAGTGTCTGGCCCAGGTGAGCGCCAACGGCACAACACATTCTGTCCATCGGATTTACATGGCTTTCTGTGAGCGGTAAACAAGCACGGAAATAAATTGGTGCGCCCTCATTTTTAACCAGTGTGCCTTGAATTATTACTTGTTTTGCTCTGAATGTCCAAGTTGAATTTAATGATGCGCCATTTTAGAGTGTCCTGAGCAAACGTCTCCGCCAAAAAAAGAAGGCAGAACAAGCTTCATTGCCAAATTTAAAGATCCAAACACGGTGGCAGGACAATATTTTATTGTTTTTACATTATACAGCGGTTTTGTTTAGTTCTGAAAGGTGTGATTTGCTCATATTTGAGTTGGTGGTGGGCCGCGCCGCAGAATCTTTTCAACCACAAAAGTGTGTCGTGACTTGTGACCCCAAAAAACGGTGAGAAAACACTGCCTCATATTGAATTTCAAATGCTATTAAAACAGACAACAAACACTTGCTAACTCATGGGATTAAACCGGAACTCAAAGGTGCACTATGTTTTTCTGGGAGAGGCTCTGTGACCTGTTACTGCTTTGTCCGGAATGTTCCACCCTGTGGCATTAAACGCATTGATTTAAGGTGTTTTTATTGATGCGTTGAAAAACCTGCATTGTTTCTGTGAGCAAAGTCATGTCCACAGATCTGACTGCTCACTGGACATCCAAAGAGAAGATAATTAAGCCACACAAAGTCCAAAATAAAAGTCCCATTTGATCCATGTCGGTCAATTTAGTCCATTTTCAAATTAAGTTCAGTTTTCATACTTTTTTTCCCCCTCCATATCTCAGTTATATTGTCCGTCCAGTTCTTTATCGTCAACGCAATTTGTGCCATCCATTCTTTTGTGACGGCCTTTTTCTTGCTGCCAGAACTATATTCCAAAGGTATCCATTTATTGTGTCCATGGCAGGAGTTTTGAGGCCCAGATACATAGTTCTTCTGAAATCGAGTAGGATGGTGGTGACTCTTGTATTTTGTAAAAACAGTACTGAATATGAATAATTGGCTGTGAGGTTTGAAATCGATCTGTTTCTGATTGGCAGGAGTGCAGCAAACCTCACGAGGCGTTTGGGTTCGAGCAGGCGTTTAGAGACTACTCTCTCCGAGCGTTTGGGCAAATGGCTGATGCCTTCAAATCAGACTACTTCAACATGCCAGTTCACGTGAGTACAACAACACAACACAGCAGAGATGAATATGATTATGTTTAGTTTAATGGGCACAAACCCCTGGTCAGATCCAGATGCAGACATTTATATTTTTTTAATAGACTTGTAGTAGTCACAATAAGGGCTGGGAATCACAGGGTCCCTCACAATTCGATGCACGGCTCACAATAATATCACGATTTTGCGCGATATTTATGCGATAATCGATATATTGCTCATGATATTCTACGATGTACCACTATTTTTTTTAAAGAACCCATTACATTTTATTAACATTTTACTTTGTTAAACCGCAACCTGCATAAACTCAATATGAAATGGACCCATTTTAATCATCAAAACAGTCAAACTGTCAAATGTTTTGCCTAAACAAGTTTCCTTTCATTAAACAAGCAAAAAAAATTGTAGTGCGGTCTCAAAATAATTTCGGAAATTATACCAAAAATGATTCATGGAAATATCGTCACAGCTGCCCACAATATCGATATTGTATTACCAATTTTTGTATCACAATGTTTCTATATTTTGGCACACCCCTCGTCACAATTACATGATTAATTGTTAATTCCTCCAATCAAAGCAGTGTACGGAGTAATGTTATGTAATGTTTGAGCTTGTATGGTGTAAACTATGAATGATAAAGCAATAATGAGTGTTTTCTTGTTTTCCAGATGGTACCGACGGAGCTGGTGGAGAAGGAGTTTTGGCGCCTGGTCGGAGCCATTGATGAGGACGTGACTGTGGAGTACGGAGCGGACATCGCCTCAAAGGAGTTCGGCAGCGGGTTCCCCATTCCCAACGGCAGGTTCAAGGTCGCGCCGGCGGATGAGGTACATCTAGATCTCATCGTCTGATGATTTAAAGGCACTAAGCAACACAAATGTCCCATGTAGTCCGTTTGCCCAATTGAGTCAAACTGAAGCTGTTCATTTGAAACCGTTTGCAGCGGTCCAACTTTATTCCTTACTTTTCCCACATATTCCAAAGCATCCGAATTTATAAGTGCTTTTTCAGAGTTAGTGGAGTTTTCTAGGTATGCTAATGGGCACTTCCAGGTTTCTGGAGTATAAAATGCTCTATAGATAGTTGTGAACAGCGCACAGCAGTCTCATTTTTACCTTAAGAGCTGCTTTTACAACACATCTGTTCTGGAACATAATACATTTCACCCAGCTACATGGAAACAATTATGTACAGCCTTTTAAATGGAGGTGTTGGGGAAATAACTTTTCTTAATACATAATTTTTGGTGTTGTTTGATAGAAGGATAATGAACCTGATAAACAACTAAGATTTGGTTCACGATTTTGTGGCTTTTCTTTCCTTTTTATGAAAGTATACATTCATTCTCTAATACTGGCTTCGGTCATCAACACTTTTTACTTGTCTTGTCTTCACTTTATGTCTTGCTCTTGATCAGTTTATTTTCACGAGGTTGTAATTGTGAACTGTAAAAGTAAAGGTTGTCCTTCCAAACAGAAATACCTGAAATGTGGGTGGAACCTGAACAATCTTGCGATGATGAACCGGTCGGTGCTCACTCACGTCACTGCAGACATCTGTGGCATGACGCTGCCCTGGCTCTACGTGGGCATGTGTTTCTCCTCTTTCTGCTGGCACATCGAGGACCACTGGAGCTACTCCATCAACTACCTGCACTGGTACTAGACAATTATTAATGAATACATATTACTACTTCTATAGCATGAGGCCCAAGATGCTTTACTTAAGGGGAAGGGTATATTACTATTATATTTTTCATAAAACAAAAATGCAAACAAAAAAATTGTTTAGTTGTAAAGTGATGCTTTCCATTGTGTAATTGTCCATTATCATTTATGTCCAGTTGGTGTGTTTCTTTGCAAAAGCCTTTCTTCTTCTAAAAGTAGTTGTCTATAGTTTCCCTTGTTGGGGTTTTGTGTCGCAGACCAATGGGATGTTAATATTAAATAATTGTAAATACTTAACATTAATATCAGGCTATGGATATATTACTATTTTATAGAATTAAACGCATTGCTGTGTAAACTACCACATGCTCAAGCTTTATACGAGTTGGGTAATAATTAAAAGTGTGGACAGTGTTTATCTCAAATAAGTTTCTTATCTCCAAATAGTCAACATAATGATGGAGTTGTCAGAATTTTATCCGATACATTATATTCACAATGACCATTTTATCTCTGAAGTTTGGAGCTGAACAGAGATCTGACCGTAAATGTCCCCATAAAGTCCCAAAAAATATTTTGAGCGAGATTTTCTTTGGCAAGCTTTCTAACCTTTTAATATTTATCTATATGTCATCATTTGTTCACACCCTTATCACACACACCCATCAAATTTGAATAAAATGTGCTTTATTTTGTCTCGTGAAATGCCGAAGCTATTTTTTTCAACTGAATAACAACAACAAAAATTCTCTGGACAGGTTTTCCGAGTGACATTAAAAGATGGTTGAACTGCAGAGTACAAGTTACCTTCCTTTTTTCCTGTGCAGGGGTGAACCTAAAACCTGGTACGGAGCTCCTGGTTTTGCGGCGGAGCAGCTGGAGGAGGTGATGAGGAAACTGGCCCCGGAGTTGTTTGACTCTCAGCCCGATCTGCTGCATCAGCTCGTCACCATCATGAACCCCAACACTCTGATGGCTCACGGCGTCCCGGTCAGTCCCACACCACTGCACCCTTCTAATACACTTTTTATTCAAGATCAGCCCATTTATAGATTGATTAATTTATAGAACAAAACAAAATAAAGAGTACAAGATCAGCAGTCACTGCCCATTTAACCCTTTTCAGACACCTATTATGTTAAATGGCTTTTAATGAGCTTTTAACCATGTCATAACATTTCCCCTCATCAAAAACATACCTGGCATTGTCTTTTGCTTCACTCATGCTAGTTTCATTAATCCTGTTTACGTCTTCTCTGAGCGTCAAATTCCCCAGATTTGTGACGTCAAAAGCAGAAACCTGGAGCTCTCGTGTGTTCATGAATCATCTCCTGACCTTTTCTGAACCTTTTTGCAATCAAATCGGTTCATTACAGCCGCGTTCTCATATTAGCATGTTGGAGCAAGCTAGCTTTTGTTTATCTCCCCGTGGTAATTCCCTCTGCTGCCAGTCGATGGAGTGCTCACACAAAAGGGAATTGGTCTTATTGGTAGAAAGTCGTGTGTGGTTTTCAATGCAAATTTGACCAAGAAAACCACCGTGGCTTTTGTCTCCAACTGTCAAGAATACTCGAGCTCCAAAGACCAGATCAGCCGCTGCAGTTCAGGTTTTGGGTGTATTTGATTGAAAGACGACGTTGCCCAAAACAAGCACAGGGATACAAAAGATAAAGACATTTGCATCCACTGGCATGTTGACCCAATCAGTGTCCGTGTTTTAGATCTACAGGACAAACCAGTGCGCTGGAGAATTCGTGGTCACTTTCCCCAGAGCTTATCACAGCGGCTTCAATCAGGGCTTCAACTTTGCCGAGGCCGTCAACTTCTGCACTGTCGACTGGGTAAGCGGGATTCCAGAGTTGTTTCCTGATGCAACGCTGAAGTTTTCACCAGTGCCATGTTTTTGAATTGATTTTGTCTTGTTGTTCAGATGCCTTTGGGGCGGCAGTGTGTGGACCATTATCGTTCACTGAACCGATACAACGTGTTTTCTCACGATGAAATGGTCTGTAACATGGCCACCAAGGCAGAGACTCTGGATGTGGTCCTGGCCTCAGCCGTCCACAAAGACATGGTCCTCATGATCCGAGAAGAGCAGGAGCAGAGGGACAAAGTGAAGAAATTGGTGAGACGGTTGTCAAGTTTAATTGTTACAAGAAATGTATGGGATCGTTAAGGTTGACGTTGTGTTCCATCAACGATAAAAATAGAAACTTTGTCTGAACCTCCTGATGAATTAAAGACAATTCAGGGGAGCACAAACGGCTAAATAATTTCAATGATTTTTTTTATTTTTTTTTTGTTCATAAGAGTTCTATTAAGTGTGTTTTGAAACTTCCTATAATCTGTCCTTTCCTCCTGTTCTACTGCGTTGTAACAACGAAATTTCCCCTTGTGTGGATATTAAAGGCTTATCTTATCATATCTTTATCTTATCTTATCTGATAAAGTTGTTGTTTTATTTTTTGGTGCAAGTTTATAATGGTAAAAATAATCTGGAATAATTAACTTTTTTATGATCTTTGTACAAAGCCCATGAGCAGGTTTAAATCTGTAATACCATTATGTGAATGAGGCTGGAATTCTAGGGCTGAATTGAGTTAATCGATTAATTGCATCTAATCAGTTTATTGAAAAAATCATTAACTAGAAGAGGTTTTATGACTCGTACAGAGCAGGAATAACATCGAGTAACATCAGTTTTTGACTAATTAACCTTTTTTGTCTGCAAATATTCTCTATCAAGATGAACTCGAGTGGCATTTCTTGCGCTTTACTGTGAAATGTTATGAGAATCTCCAATATTTGGGCCTTTTGTGATCTAGCAACTAATCTATTAGTTGCTAGATTAATCGGTGTGTAAATTAATTGTGTTGCATTTGTGTTAAATTCAGTTATGGCATCGTTACTTAAAACCCGCTGGAGGTATTCTAATCCACATTTTTATTTCCCGCCACAGGGGGTAGCTGTGCGTAAAGAGGCGAAATACGACAACCTCCAGGACGACGAGCGTCAGTGTGTGAAGTGCAGGGCCACGTGTTTCCTGTCGGCTCTGACCTGTCCGTGCAGCCCCGGCGTCCTCGTCTGTCTGCACCACATCGACCAGCTCTGCCCCTGCCCCATCTCCAACTACACTCTCAAGTAAGACACTGACGGATTCTGTACAAATGTTTGGTCTTGGGAAAATGTAACAACCACCCAAGGACAAGTGATTAAAAAGCTAAAATGTTTCAATCCAGGCACAGTCTGTTCACCTTCAGCACATCCAAATTATGACTAAACCTGAAACCAAACTTGAAGTAGACTAGGACTAAACGAGGACCTAGAACAAGACAAATCCACCTCCACATCAGGACTAAAATGTGCTCAATTTAGGACCAAATAACGATGTGAACGCACTCTAATAGAATGTAATGTCTCAGGCTAAAGTAGCAGCAATAAGAAAGCCGAATGAGCCTCACACTTTCTGTTGTCAGATCCCGCAACTAAAACCAGTCAGAAAAATACCTAAAATTACTCCTGCTGGTCTGAATACTATAATAATAGCAAATTTATTCGTATATAGTATTAGAAATGATCCGTCTATAAAAAAGAGAAAAAGTGTGAGAATGGTGGATTTAAAGTGTAAAATGCATTGATGACAACACTGTGGTGACTTTAACCTCCACATGCAGTTTACATGAGACTTCTCCAACTCTACTACTAGAATATAATACTTTGGTTCCAATTTATTTTCCATAAAGACACAAAATGGGCTTGAACATGCATTGTAAATGTTGCATTGTCTCTGTAGTTACAGATACAACGTGGATGACCTGTTTCCAATGATGGCGGCAGTGAAAGCGCGCGCTCAGCTGTACGACGACTGGGCCATGCGTGTGAGCGAGACTCTGGAGGCTAAACTAGAAAAGAAAAGAGGTAAGCTAGAGAAATGCCAGCGCAAGAAGTGATGCCGGTGTACCAGCACGTGTATTTATCTGTATTCACACATCGTTGTAGGTTTACCTGTTTTCCGGGGTCTTTTGTCCGAATCGGAATCAAAAACGTTCCCTGAAAATGATCTCTTGCGTCGGCTCCGTCTCGTGACACAAGACGCTGAAAAGTGCTCGACTGTCGCCCAGCAACTCTTGAACGGCAAGAGACAGACCAGGTGTGTACCAGCCACAGTATTACAGTTGTCCCATTACGAAAGGGCATTTGTGGTGTTTTTTTAATAATGGTTCTTTTGAATTCTTCTTCGTTTTCAGATATTGTTGTGGAAGTGGAAAGTCGCGGAGCCAGCTCACAGTGGAGGAGCTGCGGTCGTTTGTCCGGCAGCTCTACAATCTTTCCTGCAGCCTCCCTCAAGCACCAAAGCTAAAGGTGTGCATTTAATCTGATCCAAAAGGTGGTGGTTTTGGGCCTCAGTTTAGGGATTAGTCTTACAATTTACTACAACGATTTACTTGTTAATAATAATTAATCTACATTAAAGTCAATTCTTGAATATTGTTTTACCTAAAATACAAAAACAATGCTGTCTTTGTGATAAACCAATGCAGTTTATATCCCCAGATAACGATTAGCAGTCAATTGTCTGATTACCCACCGTCACAAATCCAATCTGAGAGGTGAATGTTGAATTAAAATAAGTGCAATAGAGTTCTAATTGTCAGTTATTCCAACCCACTCGAATTTTAACAGTGCGTGGGTTTCAGTATATTTGAATTAAGAATCAGACCAAAGAAATCCGCCAAGGGCAATTAGTTGGAGCTGTAAAAAAGCACATGGAGGACAATGTAACTTTCAGCAAAGAGTGGAGCAAATACAAAGATCATTAATAGATATTACATAATGCAAAATTTCACTCCAATACCTATTCATTTTAGTCTATCGTGGGACGGTAAAGAAAACATATTTTGTTAGAATATGACACTGTCCACTAAGAAGGTCGTTTTCCCCTCTTCCTGTATCTGACCACCTCGCTCCGTCTGTAGGAGCTCTTGAATCGCATCGAGGACTTCCAGCAGCACAGTGAGAAGGTGCTGTCGGACGAGGTGCCCAGCATGGCCGAGATCCAGGGCCTGTTGGACGTCAGCTTCGACTTCGACGTGGATCTGCCGGAGCTGCCCCGGCTCCGTGTGCGACTGGAGCAGGCGCGGTGGCTGGAGGCGGTGCAGCAGGAGAGCAGCCAGCCCAAAACCCTGAGCCTAGAGAGCATGAGACGGCTGATCGACCAGGGCGTGGGTCTGGGGCCGCACCCGTCCGTGGAGAAGGCCATGGCGCGTCTCCAGGAGCTGCTTACGGTGTCCGAGCACTGGGAGGACAAGGCCATCAGTCTGCTCAAGGCCAGGTCAGGGAGAGATCGCCTTGTATTCAATCATCTGAGACGCTTGCCTTGATATATTGTTCATCCCCCTCAATACATTTGACCTCTGAGGATGGGGGACAATGACAAAACATATTGTTTTTAATACTCCGATAATTATATTCGAACAATATTAAGTAAAACAACTGAAATATTATATTAGATGGGAAGTACAGAAATCTCACCATATACATTTTTTATTTGAAAGTTTACAATATAACCTTTTATTTTTAATCATCTCTTTTTGGTGCACTTTAAAGTATTTATTTAATGTTCAAGTTTTGCATACATTCAGGATTATCTAAATTTCCGTATATTGCCCACTTCTATTTACCTCCCTCATTAGTAGAGAGTAATATACTGTGTACAGTTTGTAACGGAGCTCAACAGTGACCGGCCACAACATGATTCTGGAAGTAAATGTCCCATTGATTGTTCCCATAGACTAGGAAAAAAATGACAATGTTGAAAGCTTGTGGCTAATCAGCTGCTGTGAGCTGGTTAGTCTCCACTGTGCCTTTTTTAAAAAAATATTTATTTTAGTTTAGTGATTTTAAGGGAAAAATTTCTAGGACATGTACTTCTGGAAACTGCAGTGGGCTTTGAAGTGGTCTGTCAAGCTCCATAAAATATTTTTACATTATTATTACTGTCAGGTTTAATTTGCATTTAAAACACTTTCATTCATATATTTGTGTTAAAGTATTATTATTGCAGGCCATTTTAAAATATATTACTGTGATGTAATGTACTACATTTTTGCAACTCCCATAAACACTTTGTTGCTTTTTTTGATGTAACTCAGTAGGATTGTTTAAAGTGTTACGAGTTTATCCAGTATCAATCAGTTTCTTTCTGTCTCTCTGATGTAGACTTTGTATAATACATTGGTGGTGTCCAATTTTGCTTTAATTACAGTTATTGCAAAAACGCACCCACTACATCTTTCCCAAGATCAACAAAAAGTGAGCATCACGTATAGTTTTGCTGTCTTTGGTGCACAATAAAAGTTAACGTTTAAAAAAGGGACTCCTATTACAAGAGAAGGAGGTGTTTACAACCATGTTTCAAGCTGTTGTAGTTTATCCCTTTACAATAGATTCTGTTTGGTATTGGTGTGTTGAATAAATCTGTTTAAGTCTGATTATGAGTCAAATCAATAGTCAATCCAAACTGTTCTTTGGCTTGTAGACCACCACACTCCATAGAGACCCTGAGCGGTGCAGCTGAGAAGGCGTCTGCAATCCCCGCCTACCTCCCAAACTGTCTGCTGCTGAAGGACGTTATCAGAAAGGCCCGAGAGTGGCTTCAGGAGGCCGAGGAGCTCCAGGTCATTTTTGTGTCTGGTTTTGTTCTGCGTGAGAGACTTCTTGAGAGAATGTTACAATTGTGGGTGGAAGTTTCCAAGATTACACATTTTACCTGAGTAACCAGTCAGAAACATGCACTACAGATGCACTACAGATGCACGGTTGTGATGTGAGGGAGTTTTGACAGATGTGATGAGATTGTGGCCTTGTCAGGTAGCTCAGTGGCAGAGCATCCATTAATCCAGCGGTTGGCGTTTTGAGCCCTGCTCCAGCCCACAGTTGGTGTGTCCTTGAGCTTGACCTTGTGATATTTTCTTTTAGAGGAATGTGACCGTGGCTACATTCTAGACCTTTTAAGATTATTGAAATTGCATGCAAACCACAAAATCGGATGTGAGTAATCAGAGGGACCATGATTAGAAAGAAATCAGATGATTTTTCTGTAGATATTATTTCAATAATTTTTGACTCTGTAACCACAGTCTGTGTTTGTTAGTAAAGGCTCGGACAACACATCAGGATAAATCTATGACAGACGTTTATGTGTGTTCACTAACGCCTGCTGTTTGACCAAATCGTCACAGTTCAAATTGACTCTTTCAGGCCGGTGGCGGGGTTCCTTTGGCGGACTCTCTGTCGGACATGGTGCTCAGAGGACAAGCCATCCAGGTCCACCTCGAGCCTCTGGACAAACTAGAGACACTCATGTCTGAAATACAAGAGTGGAAAGAAGAAGCAGCTTCATCTTTTCGTCTAAAAGACTCCTCACTTTCTCTCCTGGAGGTAATGAAACTATAATGGAGAATATCAAATCTTTGCCATGATTGGCAAATTAATTATTTTTTTTGTTTGTTTCTATCAGATCCTTTGTCCCAGATGTGAAGTTAGTAGTTTAGAATCTCCGAAGAGGAAAGTCAAAAAAGGAAAAGAATCACCTAAAAATAACAAAAAGAAAACTCCCAAACCCAGCAATCTCGGGGAGGTGGAGAAAGCACTTTCAGAGACCAATGATTCTACCTCTGCAGTGAGTCTGAAGATGTTTAATACAAAACCCCTGGCTTCATTGACAATGAATGTGAACTATTGTTGGACTAAAGTAGCTCTCATTTCTCAGCTTGCGACCTTGGAGGAGCTTCGTCTACGGGAGATGGAATCTTTTTTTAACCTCAGAGCGGTCAACGAGTCCAAGCTGCTGCCCACCACCGACTGCATGGACCTAAGGGTGTGCGTGTGTCAGAAGCCACCTATGGGTGCCATGCTTCAATGTGAACTCTGCCGTGACGCTTTCCACTACGCCTGCATCCCGGACCCGTCTGAAAGAACACATCCCTGGCTTTGTACGCGATGTCGGCGATCAGAAAAACCTCCGCTGGCCAAAATAATCTCCCTGCTGGCGTCGCTGGAGAGGCTGGGAGTGCGTTTGCCTGAAGGAGACGCTCTGAACTATGTTGTGGAGAGGACGGTGGACTGGCAGCAGAAAGCTCAGCAGGTTCTGTGTGCCATTCTGAAGCTGGAGGACAGAGCCGGGACTCCTCCCACTCTGACGCGCTGGGCCCCGGGCAACACGGAGCTGCCCAACAACACTCAGGTCTGACTTTGTCTACAAACTGTCACTTTTAACTAAAAACAAAGCATGATTTACTCTCATAATACCAAACTAATAAAAATGACCTGCCGTTCCTGCCACTGTTGTAGGCTCCGTGTCTGACTCCGGAGTGGAACAGGATCAGTCATGCTCAAACCGTTTTCTACACTGAGCAGAAATGCATACCTCTACAAGGTAAGAGCCCTTCAAACTGCCCTGGTCATGAACATCATGTACCGTCTGTACATGGGTTTGATTGTACCCAGTGTTGGGATGAATACTTTCTGAATACCTGCATTAAATTGTATGTTTGTAATGTATTCCAAGTACTGTTTGAATACACACATTATATTAACTTGCATTACATTGTAGAGTAAAAACATGACACAGGATTAAAACAGGAGCCTTTTAGCAGTCAGGGGTGCTACTTGGATGTATATATGCTTAAAGGTGGTATGGACGATTTTTTTCAGCAAATTTTTATCATATTTCCTCGTGGCGTGGATAAATCATTTGTCTTGCCACGTATCAATCATAAAACGCACCTATCGCTCACCTGCAGCCGTGTCAGGCTCCTCCCCACGTTTCCGCGTGCCTAAGCGCATGGATCTATCATAATATAGTTCCCTCAGTGTACGGGGCAAAATGAAGACGGAGAAAGACAGTTCGAGCTGACGCAGAAGTGGACAGAAATCTACGGGAGACGAGAGATGCGATGCGCTCCGTTGCGCTAATAAACAAACGCACATGTGTGTTGTATCAGACCGCGCGGGGGAGTGCGCATGTGCACTTCCACCTGCGTTCTCAAATCGTCGAAAAATCGTCCATACCGCCTTTAAGGTGCTCTTCAGTTTATTATTTGAACAGGATTCATGCTGATTAATGTTCACTGTTATGCATTTATTTCTCACTAACTAGATGAACACGATACAAGAGCTGTGTCAAATGGCACAATTTATTCCTGTATTTCTCAAAATGAAGATTATGAAGACTTATTTTCAGTACATGTATAGTTTTTGTCCAGTTAAAGTTTTTAGTGACAAATTCTCCCTTTTTAATAAAATGTCACAGAAATGACCTGCCCTAATCCCAATGAACCCAATGACTTTAACATGTTGTGAAGTCTCCTGAAACCCCCAGATGTAAGTGGATAGTCACACTTTGACCTTTGCTCTTGTGTTTGCAGGTTTGAGCAGAGACATGGAGGAGCTCTTGGTGGAGGGGCTTCTTCTGCAGGTGTCAGTGCCGGAGGTCCAGAGTCTGTACCATGTTCTCCTGGACCAGGCCCACAATCAGCTCTCAGAGCGGCTCATGTCCCCTCAGACTGAGCCCACAGACTGTGACCCACACGTGCAGTTCACCTCTCAGGAAAACTCTCTACCGTCACCTCTGGTAACACATTATTCTCTTGTTTTTCTTGATCAATTGGTTGCCTATAATTGATGATTGTTTACAATCAGTTTTAAATGTGTACTATGTAACCTTTCTATTATATAGGGTCTGCCACCCGCTGGTCTCCATGGAGATGCTAGTGCCTTACTTGGAATGTTTCACCTCACTGTTCATTTTTAACTATCTCAAGAATTTTAATGAATTTCCTGGTTAAATAGATTTCTAAATGAATTTAAAAAGCTTTAGTTTATATAGATGTATAGATATAGATATATGTATATAGTTTTAATATATAGAGGATATATATAATTTGCACAATTTTTAGGGAATTTATATTTGATCAAATTTAATATAACTATTCATATTTTTTAATTGTAAGACTATTATTGTGATCTGTTAAAGTGTAGATGACTGAAAAGTAGCAATGTAGTTTAAAACGATGAACTACGGTTCAACATCTGGTAATCTGAGAAAATCTAATCTATTTCTATTGGACAGTGTGAATGAAATTAGTTTTTGTGTCGCTTATGCCAATAATCCCAGGCCACTCAACTCCCTTGACATTGTACAACGTTCTTTACTAATATTAGAATTTGAAACGCTCAAAAATGGCATTCTTAATTTTAACCCAGCTGTTGTCATTTCAGGTAATGGAGGCCATTGTGTCTGAAAAAAAATCTAAACGTCATATTGAACGGGACAGTTTAAACACAGACTTCAGGGGGAGTGAGAAAAAACACCCACTAAAACGACAGAAACTGAATCAAAAACATGTCCATCGACGACCGGCCTCGACCTCCTCGTCTCCACGCTCAGACGGCTCCCAATCAGAGAACTCCGGCGACGAAACAGACGTGTGCCCCGCGGAGAGGTGCCAGCTGCCTGAGGGAGACGAGGTGAGGGACATTCACTCGCTCTTCATTATGATGGCTAAAGGGGCTGTGTAACTCCTGCTTGTGTCCTCTGAGATGTTATTGCTTTGCCTAGAATGTTCCACACAAATGTACCTTATCTGGCATTTATTTAAGTTCTTCATGTGAGCAGGGGCGCCTTTCCTCAGATCTGACCTGTAACTTCTGGTGGCTACACCTGCTTATAGGCTTAATGCTGTACTGTGGAATATTCCAGGCATAGTAATAACCTGGAGACAAGAAAGTGATGGACCTGCAAAATGACATAGTGCACGTTCTCTATTGTAATACACAGATATTCAAACAGAATATTTGTGTATTACAATAGAGAAATACACAACAGAATTCACCAATGTTTAGACCCACAAACTTGTCATATTCATTTGAAAAGATCTTTTAACTTACAATCATGATTGTTTCTTTGAATAATCCAACTTCGAGAAGACATTGAACTTTCTTGTGCATCGACCCAAAAATGAGAACCTGAAACTAAAATCCCAGCATTTTGGAATAACTGTTTTCACATATATTCTAAATAAAGTGCGTTTCCATGTCCGTTGCATCCTCCGTGCCTCGACATTAAAGGCTGCTGTGTGTTCTTGTGCAGGTGAACTGGGTGCAGTGCGACGGCAGCTGTAATCAGTGGTTCCACCAGGTCTGTGTGGGCGTTACCGCGGAGACTGCGGAGAAAGAGGACTACATTTGCGTCAGATGCTCAATCAGCGATGTCTGAAAAATATGAAGAAACATTTTTTTAAGGATTGTCTGGTTCCTTCGCCTTTACCTCTGTCCCATCTTTTTGTAACAACGGTGCTATCTCCTTTTGACTTATCCTGAACTATAATTGTGAAGTTTTTTTTGTATTGTTACATATATATTATTATTATTCTATTCTTTCTCTTCATGAAATGTGGTTGTCTAATTGAAAAATCAGGTTGTGACGTGTGCTGCATGGGATCCCGTTATATTGGTGGAAAGGAGAATTTGACATCATAAAGCCCCAATTAAGAAAGCAAGTTAGTTAAGGATCTTCTCTGGGAACGTCTTGCATGTGAAAAGCATTGCACAAGGGGCATTAGGTAGCTGTTAGGGTTTGTATCCTCTGTCCCCGTTCCACCTCTTAAAAAACGACAAAGATTGAACATTTGACTTTCCGTGTTTAGTAAATGCATCCCTTAATATAAATAGTCCCGGTTTTGTAGAATAGTTTTTTTGTTTTTTTGTTTTTTATCTGAGCAATAATTTGTCTTGAGTTGACTTAAATGGCTCGATCTGCATTGAGTTGTGTTGGTGTGCTGTACAGAGATCTACGTGGTTTTGAAGTAGTGGACGAGGGAACGATGCTGCTGACGTGTGTGTGACCCCAGCATGTAGCCTGACGTAGGGTACTGGACGGAACATGGGGCACTTTGAGATGTTACAAGTTTATATTGGAAAATAAAGCCCTTTTTGTTCTACGATGAATCTCGTGTTTTCTCTCAGGAACTTGACACAATAGTTGGACATCTTATAGCCTGAATACCCTGAACCTGTGTACTTGTAAACCTAATTAAGCAGGGAGTTTAAATTATGAATAACCAAATAATCAATGTGGATTTATCATTGGCAAAGTGGCAATATTTGAAGTTGTAGATATTCCTAAAGAAAAGTGCACTATTGCTTTGCCTGGAAGCATTGAACTCTTACTATCTCCACGGAGACAACTAGGTAATGCTGTCCGAACAAGTTATAGGTCAGGTCTATGGAGAGGCAAGGCCACTCACTGTAAAATGCACGTTTTCAGGTTTAAGGATTCCTTCTAGATTTGCAGGATTTGACATGGCAACGGCCCAACGTTGTCACAACAATGACGTTCTCAAAATAGGGAAGGAATAAGTTGCCTGAAACCACGAATAAACAGTCAATGACCATTTTATAGACCAGTTCTATAGGCAAAGCAATAACACCCCTGTAGAGACGAGCAAATGTTGTAGCTCAGTTTGAAAAGTGTGATTCAAAGTCCCACAGATGGTGAAGATGGATAAGACACTTAACCACATCGCCCCGTGTCTGCTCACACTGGTGTTTGAATGGGTGGAAACTGCTTCGAACTCCTTGAAGGTCGAAAAGTGCTATACAAATCTGACCATCATTTACATAGAGAACCTTTAAAGTCCCACAAATATACTGGCCTTGAAACACATCGACAAACATGGTAGAAAAGGCACCACATAGAGCATAATCACAATCTTCTTGACTAGAGATAGAGCTAATATGCTCATCAATGCACTAATGATAGCTGGTGTACACTCTACTCCTCAGTGTTTGGCCTGGATGTTTTAGATTGCCACACTTTGTCAAATCTAACCTCTGCCTACTTAACCACAGCCCTCGTCGTGATGTTATTGACTGCAGAGTGGACACCCATTACAGCGTGTCCATAAAGCATCTTTGCCAGGCCAAGGACAGAGTGAGACTGTGGCATGTTCAAGACCGTTTTAACATCAAAGGCACAAAGAGAGGCAAGGCAAGGCAAGGCAAGGCAAGTTTATTTGTAGAGCACATTTCATACACAAGGCAATTCAAAGTGCTTCACACTGAGATGACTCTTCTGAACCACATCCTGTTTAAACTAGAACAAGCACCGTGTGAATTGTAGGATGAGCTGAGAACCACTTTTTAAATATATATTCTTAAACAATTTCTAATGTACAAACATATGCTGTATTTATAATGATCTAAGACTAGAAAACAATACTAATGGTAATGGATTTATATTCAGTAAAAAGCCATTTGTTTGACGTTTCTTTGAGCAGAATTAAGCTGTTTTGGTCATTTATTTATGCTGGCACTCTCAAGCCTCAAGCATCAAAAAGCAGTGTTGTGGTTTGCCTGACTTCACAGACTGTTCTTTCTTTTTACTAGGAAATGTTTGGCCCTTGAATCACCCAGCTACATTGTAGCTTCTAAAGTACTCAGTAAATATGCATTATCTGTCTTTGTATTCAATAGCAAGTCAAGTGATGTCCCATTATAGGTTTCATATATATATATATATATATATATATATATATATATATATATATATATGAAACCTATAATGGGACATCACTTGACTTGCTTGTTAATGTCACTTTCTGGACGATTCTTGATTTGGGGATTATCATCTACAGCTCAGGAGAACAGTTGTTCAAGGCTCTCTGAAGATGGAGCCAAACTACACACGGTAACAAGAGGCAAACAACAGGTGGTCATAGCAACAGTCTTCTCTTATTAAGGGAGCACATAGTTCCATTGTGCACTTGGCTTTTATAAAGGTTTTAAGTCAGTAGTTAACAGTCCATCACAATGTATTTAAATCATTTACAGCCGAGTGAAGGCCTGATTTTCACTATACTAATAAGTCTGTAAATAGTGCATAATTTATTCTTCAGTTTGTAGTTCTTATTTTTTCATGACAATGACTCCAATGAAACCTAACCTATTTATTTTATTTTTTATTTTCAATTTAAGAAGAAAATAGAACATATTCAAAATTCCATTTCCTTCATTAAAATAAATAATATATACATATATTACAAGGGAGTGTCTACAGAGCCGCGGCGCGCGGCCGAAACTGCCATGTTATTTTGTGCTCAACCGGTAACATATTGACCGTCTTAAAATCCGAAGCACCAATATGAGTTCTGGCAGGTGCATTTAAAAGAAACCAAATTATTTTGTTTTGTGTACATTGTAACCTAGATTTGTATTTATTTGTTAATCCAGAGTACCATGATGCACTGGCATAGTCAAAATGACATTGAATTAAGGCGACACTAACATTTTTTTAGTCTCCAAGTTGACATTACGAGTCTGCCTATAGAGAAATTTTAACTTTGCATTGGATTTGCTAATTATTTTATCTGCATTGCCTTCTCCAGTAAGAGATTGATCTAATTCGACCCCCAGGTATTTTACATACGAAAAGCCAATGTATTACCAGCACATTGTACCTCAATGGACCTATATTTACTGAGTTTCCTCTTCGAACCGAAGAGTATTGACTCAGTTGTAATGATAACTTATTATCAATCAGCCATTGTCTGATTGATTCAAGTTCCATGGACAGTTGGCGTTGAATTTCCATGGTGTCGCTACCAGCGACAATTAGGGCAGAGTCGTCCGCGTACAAAAGAAGCTTGCATCGGACGGCTGAAGGTACATCATTTATGTAAATGAGAAAGAGTAAGGGCCCAAGGATCGAGCCTTGAGGCACACCGCAAGTGATAATTGCGGGTTTAGAGATAGTGTCATTTATCACCACTGATTGTTTGCGCTCCTGTAAATAGGACTGAAACCATGTTAAAGCTGTTTTTTGACATCCTAGAGCTTGAAGTTTTCTAAGTAAGATCCTTTGATCCACTGTATCAAAGGCTTTTTGGAGATCAAGTAATACCAGGCCAATATAATTGCCCTTATCTTGCTCCAGCCTAAGATAATCTATTAGATGTACCAGACAAGTGTCAGTGGAGTAAGCGGATTGAAAACCTGATTGATACTCATATAAGACAATGACTCTTGGATGAGAGTCGAAACGTCTATTTTTTCAAACTGAGTCCAGATGACTACAACTGAAGCTTTTTCTACTACTCATATAAGAGTTTATTTTGACGTAGGTAATTGTCCATCTGATTATAGACAACCCGTTCGAATATCTTTGATATGGTACTTATTGAGACGGGTCTGTAATTACCGGCTTCCGGTTTATTGTTTTTTTAAAAATTGGCGTCACCCTCGCCGCCTTTAAGCCTTCAGGAATTTTGCCTGGGACAAGAGATAAATTTTAAATATGGGTAACTGGTTTAGATATAAGCTTGGCACCATCTTTAACAAATCTAGGTGATAATTGATCCAAACTGGTCGCCTTGCTTGAATTTAGTTTGTTTAACAATTTCAGCACATCATCCTCAGAAATCACATGTAGGCAAAAGCCATCTTTGGGGGCATGTAAAGACCTGTAATAATCTGATACATGTTGCCACCCATATTTACCAAGACTCTGAGGCAATTGGTCGACTAGAGATGAAGCTATGGTTGTAAAAAAAAATGAAATGCTCGGCTACTTGTAAATCCATCAAATACAGTTTTATTTTCAATATTGAGTCCTATGTTTCCCATTTTAGTTTTACATTTGGAAGAGGTACCGAGACTTTTTAAAATTTGCCACAGTTTTTTAGGTTGTTGTTTGAACTCATTTGTTTTGTTTGCAATATATTCAGATTTGGCTGTTTTTATTTTATATTGGACCTGATTTCGAAGATAAATGTATTTTTCAAACCAACTGTGGTCTTTGGTCTTTTTGAATTTACCATAACAATGGTCTCTTTCATAGATGAAATGTAGAATTTCCCCTGTTAACCAGGGATCTGTATTTTGCTTCACTCGCACATCCCACATGGGGGCAACGTTGTTAATTACAGCCATGAATTTACATTTAAAAATTAACCAAGCTTCATCAATAGCATTGCAATTTGTTACCTCCTGCCAGTCCACCTCTTGCAGCTTTTGTTCAAATAATTCTTTTGTATAGTTTTTCAGTGATCTCAGTTTAACGGCATTATGTTGGTTACGAGAAATTTTCTTAACTTTACGAGTACAATAAATAAGTTGATGATCACTGATACTAAAATTTACAACACCACTGTTATTATATTTAATTGGGTCAGAAACATTTATCAAATCAAGGATGGTAGATGTTAACTTAGTGACCCTAGTTGGAGTTTTGATAAGTTGGTACATATCAAACATAGACATAAAGTGTTTCATAGACTTATTTAAACTATGGTTAAGGTTAGGGTTAGAGTTAAGGTTAGAGTTAAGGTTAGAGTTAAGGTTAGAGTTAAGGTTAGGGTTAAGGTTAGGGTTAGGGTTAGGGTTAGAGTTAAGGTTAGGGTTAAGGTTAGGGTTAGAGTTAAGGTTAGGGTTAGGGTTAAGGTTAAGGTTAAGGTTAAGGTTAGGGTTAGGGTTAGGGTTAAGGTTAAGGTTAGGGTTAGGGTTAAGGTTAGGGTTAGGGTTAAGGCTAGGGTTAAGGTTAGGGTTAGGTTTAGGGTTAAGGTTAAGGTTAGGGTTAGGGTTAGGGTTAGGGTTAAGGTTAAGGTTAAGGTTAGGGTTAAGGGTAGGGTTAAGGTTAAGGTTAGGGTTAGGGTTAGGGTTAGGGTTAAGGTTAAGGTTAAGGTTAAGGTTAGGGTTAGGGTTAAGGTTAAGGTTAAGGTTAGGGTTAAGGGTAGGGTTAAGGTTAAGGTTAGGGTTAGGGTTAAGGGTAGGGTTAAGGTTAAGGTTAAGGTTAGGGTTAGGGTTAGGGTTAGGGTTAGGGTTAGGGTTAAGGGTAGGGTTAAGGTTAAGGTTAGGGTTAGGGTTAGGGTTAAGGTTAGGGTTAGGGTTAGGGTTAAGGGTAGGGTTAAGGTTAAGGTTAAGGTTAAGGTTAAGGTTAAGGTTAGGGTTAAGGTTAGGGTTAGGGTTAGGGTTAAGGTTAAGGTTAGGGTTAAGGGTAGGGTTAAGGTTAAGGTTAGGGTTAGGGTTAGGGTTAACGTTAGGATTAAGGTTAAGGTTAGGGTTAAGGTTAGGGTTAAGGTTAAGGTTAAGGCTAGGGTTAGGGTTAGGGTTAAGGGTTAGGGTTAGGGTTAAGGTTAAGGTTAAGTTTAGGGTTAAGGTTAGGGTTAGGGTTAGGGTTAGGGTTAGGGTTAAGGTTAAGGTTAAGGTTAAGTTTAGGGTTAGGGTTAGGGTTAGGGTTAAGGGTAGGGTTAAGGTTAAGGTTAGGGTTAGGGTTAAGGTTAGGGTTAAGGTTAAGGTTAGGGTTATGGTTAGGGTTAAGGTTAAGGCTAGGGTTAGGGTTAGGGTTAAGGTTAGGGTTAAGGTTAAGGCTAGGGTTAGGGTTAGGGTTAGGGTTAAGGTTAGGGTTAGGGTTAAGGTTAGGGTTAAGGTTAAGTTTAGGGTTAGGGTTAGGGTTAGGGTTAGGGTTAAGGGTAGGGTTAAGGTTAAGGTTAAGGTTAGGGTTAGGGTTAAGGTTAAGGTTAGGGTTAGGGTTAGGGTTAAGGTTAGGGTTAGGGTTAGAGTTAGGGTTAAGGTTAGGGTTAGGTTTAGGGTTAAGGTTAAGGTTAGGGTTAGGGTTAGGGTTAAGGTTAAGGTTAAGGTTAGGGTTAAGGGTAGGGTTAAGGTTAAGGTTAGGGTTAGGGTTAGGGTTAAGGTTAAGGTTAGGGTTAGGGTTAAGGTTAAGGTTAAGGTTAGGGTTAAGGGTAGGGTTAAGGTTAAGGTTAGGGTTAAGGGTAGGGTTAAGGTTAAGGTTAAGGTTAGGGTTAGGGTTAAGGTTAGGGTTAGGGTTAAGGGTAGGGTTAAGGTTAAGGTTAGGGTTAGGGTTAGGGTTAGGGTTAAGGTTAGGGTTAGGGTTAGGGTTAAGGGTAGGGTTAAGGTTAAGGTTAAGGTTAAGGTTAGGGTTAAGGTTAGGGTTAGGGTTAAGGTTAAGTTTAAGTTTAGGGTTAGGGTTAAGGTTAAGGTTAGGGTTAAGGGTAGGGTTAAGGTTAAGGTTAGGGTTAGGGTTAGGGTTAGGGTTAGGGTTAACGTTAGGATTAAGGTTAAGGTTAGGGTTAAGGTTAGGGTTAAGGTTAAGGTTAAGGCTAGGGTTAGGGTTAGGGTTAAGGGTTAGGGTTAGGGTTAAGGTTAAGGTTAAGTTTAGGGTTAAGGTTAGGGTTAGGGTTAGGGTTAGGGTTAGGGTTAAGGGTAGGGTTAAGGTTAAGGCTAGGGTTAGGGTTAGGGTTAGGGTTAAGGTTAGGGTTAGGGTTAAGGTTAAGGCTAGGGTTAGGGTTAGGGTTAAGGTTAGGGTTAGGGTTAAGGTTAGGGTTAAGGTTAAGTTTAGGGTTAGGGTTAGGGTTAGGGTTAGGGTTAAGGGTAGGGTTAAGGTTAAGGTTAGGGTTAGGGTTAAGGTTAGGGTTAAGGTTAAGGTTAGGGTTATGGTTAGGGTTAAGGTTAAGGCTAGGGTTAGGGTTAGGGTTAAGGTTAGGGTTAGGGTTAAGGTTAAGGCTAGGGTTAGGGTTAGGGTTAAGGTTAGGGTTAGGGTTAAGGTTAGGGTTAAGGTTAAGTTTAGGGTTAGGGTTAGGGTTAGGGTTAGGGTTAAGGGTAGGGTTAAGGTTAAGGTTAGGGTTAAGGTTAGGGTTAAGGTTAAGGTTAGGGTTATGGTTAGGGTTAAGGTTAAGGCTAGGGTTAGGGTTAGGGTTAAGGTTATGGTTAGGGTTAAGGTTAAGGCTAGGGTTAGGGTTAGGGTTAGGGTTAGGGTTAGGGTTAAGGTTAGGGTTAAGGTTAAGGTTAGGGTTAGGGTTAGGGTTAAGGTTAGGGTTAGCCATGAGGACTTCAGGGTTAGGGTTAGGGTTAGGGTTAGGGTTAAGGTTAGGGTTAAGGTTAGGGTTAGGGTTAAGGTTAGGGTTAGCCATGAGGACTTCAGGGTTAGGGTTAGGGTTAGGGTTAGGGTTAAGGTTAGGGTTAAGGTTAGGGTTAGGGTTAGTGTTAGGGTTAGGGTTAGCCATGAGGCTATATGGCAGTGCCGTGGTTCCTGAAACTGCTGGGCCATTTGACTGCGCTGCGGCTCTGCAGCTACGGCCAAATTACAAGCCTACAAAGCACTCACGCCTCTAGAGGCCCATGTGTCCAGTCATGGAACACCCGACATTTTCTGCTAGATTATACTTAACGTTCCTATTTCCTATAAATTATACTGCATTGAATTGAACTCATTCACAGACTGATGCGTTGTAAGAAACTGAAGAAGAGTTATCTGATGGTTTACAATGCATTTAAAGCTAAAAGTATGTGAACATGTGAGTCAAAGTTTCTCACCTCTTCTCCATGTGACACCTCCACCAGCCACGACTTCCTCCAGCCCAGTACTTCTTCCGTCATAACTGGAGTTAAATGTACATAATGAAAGCACATATCACTCACAACAGGGCCATGCAGCAGCTCAGGTGACATTATGACTCTTAAAAGTGAAGAATACTTTTTGACAATAAAGCTCAAGATAAGAATACAAATATTTAGAAAGTATCACAACAAAAGTAAGATATATGTTGAATTATTATATAGTGATCAAAAAAGCTTTACACGAGAATTAATATATTATATAGTGGCAAAACGGTTTGTGAAAGGTTTGTAATCTCTTTGTTTAACAGAAATAGTTTGAGTGAAATGTTGCTAAATCTCCTTGTTTTGTAATGAATTTGTGATTTGTTTTATTCATAAAAGTCAGGACTATGATAATATCTTTGGCTAAATTGATATTGAAATCTCCCAGAATGAAACTATTTTTGTTACATTTATTTATGGAATGTAATCCTTCCAGATTTACTATGAAATGATTTAGGTCAGCATCTGGAGCACGATACATCACTAATAATATGTTTCCCTTTTCCCATTTTCATCTCGATAAATAAGAAATGTGAGGGGTCATCTTTATACATAAATCACTAATAGTCACAGAATAAAGTGCGCTTACATATAAACAAGCACCACCACCGGACCTCCCAGCCCATATATAAAACATCAGGTGGATGGTGTCTAAGTACAGTATGTTTTTCACCACATCCTATAATGTCAAACCTGTGGTCTCGACTGGCTCATGGTGCTTTCTAAGCCACGTCCCATCTGATGAAGACACTGGTGGCTGGTCCTGGACCACCTCCGCTCCACCGTGAGCTCAGCCATGGACCCGCAGCAGTTTGCATACCAGCCTGGCATCGGAGTGGAGGACGCCGTCATCTCTTTGCTGCTGCACCGCTCTCTCTCTCACCTGGAAAAGCCTGGCAGCTCTGTGAGGATTCTGTTTTTTGATCTCTCCAGCGCCTTCAACACCATCAGCCGCTGCTCCTGAGGGACAAGCTGGAGACGGCTGGTGTGGAGTATGACCTGGCAGAGTGGATCCTGGACTACCTGACAGACCGACCCCAGTTTGTGAGAGCCCGGAACTGTGTGTCTGACACTCGGACCTGCAGTGTGGGGGCGCCCCAGAGTACCGTCCTCGAGCTCTTTCTCTTCACCCTTTACACTGCAGACTTCAGACATGACACGGACAGCTGTGTCCTGCAGAAGTTCTCTGATGACTCTGCCATCATTGGCCTCATCACGGACGACGATGACGCGGAGTACAGAGGACTGGCGCAGGACTTTGTGGACTGGTGTCAGCGGAACCACCTCCTCATCAACGCGGGGAAGACCAAGGAGATGGTGGTGGATTTCCGCAGACGCCACCCCACTGCCCCCTCACCAGTGAACATCCAGGGACGGGACATTGAGAGAGTGGACTCATACAAGTACTTGGGTGTTCATCTGAACACCCAGGTACTGGGTACAAACTGGACTCACAACACAGACGCACTGTACAGGAAGAGCCAGAGTCGGCTCTACCTCCTGAGGAGACTCAGGTCTTTTGGAGTGACAGGGCCGCTCCTGACGATCTTCTACGACTCTGTGGTGGCATCAGCTCCTGTAGGTGTGGTCTGCAGGAGCAGCAGCATCACAGAGAGGGAGAGGAAGAGGCTGGACAAAGTCATTAAGAAGTCCAGCTCCGTCCTGGGCTGTGCTCTGGATTCGGTGCAGGAGGTGGGGGACAAAAGGGTCCTGGCTAGATTCACATCTATGCTGAACCATGAGTCTCACTCATGTCTCACCCCCTGCAGGACACTCTGTCCGCTCTGGAGAGCAGCTTCAGTGAGAGACTGATCCACCCTCGCTGTGTGAAGGAGATGTTTCACAGGTCTTTCCTTCTGCTGCTGTCAGACTCTACGACAAACACTGTTAGCCCTGAACACGTGTAACTGTCATACTCTTGTGCAATACTAACATAATCATGTGCAATACCGTCATATTCATGTGCAAGTACTGTCGTACTCATATGCAATAATGTCATTTTCATGTGCATATAACTAATGTAAATAAGAGTGTTTACTTTACCACTATGATTAGTACATTGTGTCTTATACTAACTATTTCTATTTTATTTTATCTTTTTTTTTCCCTCTATTCCTTATTAAGAATATGAGAGGTTTTGTTTATAAGAGTTTTTCTATTAAGAGTGTTTTTTAAAGCTTTCTATAAGTTATCTGTTCTTTTCCTCTGTATCTACTTGCGTTGAAACACAGAAATTCCCCCATGTGTGGACAAACAAAGGCATATCTTATCTTATCTTATATTTAGATGTAATAAAGATAAAGCATCATTAGTTTTGTTGGTTACATCTTTTAGTTCTTTGGCTCATACATTCATACATATAGTATAATGTTATTGCTTTGCCTGAAATAAGATAAGATAAGACAGTCCTTTATTGTCCACACGTGGGGAAATTTCATTGTTCTAACGCAGGTAGATACAGAGGTAGATACAGAGGAAAAGAACAGATAACTTATAGGAAGTTTGAAAAACACTCTCAATAGAAGATCTCTTATAAACAAAAACTCCTATAGACAAAACCTGCCATTTCCCAACAAGGGATGGAGGGAAAAATGATAGATAAAAATAAATAAATAAATAAATACCATTGCATGTGATCACGCACTCATTGCACATGAGCATGTGTCACGACAGTAATTGCACATGAATTGCACATGAATTGCACAGTAATTGCACATGAATCACAACAGTAACTGCACATGAATATGACAGTATTGCGAGTGTTCAGGAGTAACATTTTTTGTTATAAAGTCTGACAGCAGCAGAAAGGAAAGATGTTCCACAGTATGTCATTAAATGTATCCATATTACATCTATTATTCAATTACAGGTATTTGCATTGCTTCAAAATGAATATCTTGAAAATGTGACCTGTAACTTGGCCAGGTGGTGTCACCACCTTGTATCCATGGAGACAGGTCAATTTAATACCATACTGTATAGTAGAACATTCCAAAGAAAGCATCTCCATTGCTTGTCCCCAGAAAAGTTACACAGTGCACCTTTATGCTGTCTTCAAGGTTCTTAGTAGAAAACAATAACATATGTAAGTAATTACTTTACATTTTGTTCATTGTAATAATTGTAATTGCAATATTGATCTAAAACATAATAATATAAATGGGTTCCCTGACTTCCTCTTCAAAACTATCTTGACATCTTTGAACCCTTTACGTGTTTGAGCCAATGTCTCCATTCTGTGAATAACTCTGGGCAGTGGGCGGAGATAGGGGATAAGTGAAAATGGATATATGGATAATACAGTAGCTGTTGTTGTTGTTGTTGTTTTATGGCGGTTGGCATCCGAGTGTTGCATTACCGCCAGACTGTATTCCTTAGACTGTTGTTGCTGTTGTTATTGGTTTATGGCAGTCGACAGCCGAGTGTCGCATCACCGCCAGTAGCTCCATGAGTGGGACCTTTAAAATGAGTCCGGTGTTGTCGTGCCTGCGCCGGACGTGATAGGCTGACGCTGGGCCAATCACCTCCAGCTGGACACATCCCCAGAGCGCACAGCGGAACACGGTCGGTGAGTGTCTCCACAGCTTTGCCCGCATTGAAATGAGCTATTAGACAGTTAATTAGACACATTAAACTGCTATCGCGTTAAACGATGACTCTGACATGTAATAAAACCTGCTAAACCGCTGAAAAGACTCCTTGTGTTCCTCTAGTGGAAGTGTTTGGTGGCTTCATGTTACGAGCTAACTCCACTACTTGCGCAGCTAGCATCGGCTAATATCAGCCTGAGCAGATCGTACACCGGTGTAAACAAGTTTTAAAAGTTGTGTTTTACATATTTGTGGTTAAGTGATGCTCTGTAAATACTTCTAGCGACTATTGTTAGCGACCCGTGTCCTCCCAAACAGCTTGTGGATGTGGAGTGTGTGCCCAAAGCTAGCGGCTAACTTTAGCTTCCATGTTAATGCTAGCCACAGAGTCTACCGATTGAACTCGTCTTCTTCGCGTTTAACAACATGTATATCATGTTATTTACTTGTATTTAAACAGTGTAAAATGTTTAGATTCTTCAGCATTTTGACTCTTAACTTGGGTAGATCGGCTAGGCTAACTCCGCCCATGTTGCTAACGGTGTGCTAAAGCGTTAACTAGTTTTTTGCGATCAAAACCTATTGTCTTTCTTATGTTATTCAAATGATTGTGCATCTGTTTTAACTTAAAAATGTTGACTTTGAGTGTGGTTTTAAAACTTTGTTGGTGGTCAGCTAGTGCATTTGGAAACTAATAGCCACACCCTTCCTTTCGAAATCTACTCGAGCTTAAAAGTTCATAAACGCCTCTCAGATCACGCGTATGTCACTGTTTATGATCTAGTCCATTCTTTATCCAGTGACGCGCTTAGAACACTTGTATTACGTGTACAATTAAGTGACGTATTAAGGTGATCGGTTCTATTAAAAAAAAAAAAAAAAAAAAAAAGTTCCAGATGCCTTTGCCCCCCTCAGGCTATTTGACAAATTGACACATCCTCTCCCATCTTTAATCTGGACGTCACTATCTCTTAACAAACACTAAGATGTAGGCCACTTTTTGAGTCATTGTTTAAATGTTACAAGTTTGCACAGTGTTTACTAGCATTGTGTAAGAAAAGTTTTGTTTGTTTTGGGACATGTGACAGCTTGTCTCCTGACTCTTGACACAGATGAGCTGGCAAAAGAATATACATGTCCCAAATCTTCATTGTTATAGATACAGACCCCCTCCGTTGTCGATTCTTTTATTTTTTTATTTGAGGAATTATTCGTTGGGTGTAAAGGCTCGGATTTGTTTTTCTGTTAATGGGGATGCAATGGAACGCAAAATATTGTTATATAAGTTCAATTCAAATCATTAAGAGTTTCAAAATATCATGGGCTGTCACATTAAATCTGATGTACAAGTATCAGCAACAGGTAAAAAGGGAAAAAGAACAACATATCTTGGTCCTTATGACTGTAATTATTTGCACCAAAGGCTTGTTGAGGCATTTGAAAAGGGAAAAAATGGCTAACCTCTTCATAATATTGTACAGGGAGATTTGGATGTCGTGGCATCCCTGATTTAATAATCTAATTTGAATGTTTTTGTTGCAGATCGTTGACCACCTCAGCCTTGTGATTTGTGTCAGTGTCGCTGTGGACCCCCTCCCCAGATGTAGAGGAACTTGTATCTGAGGCGCTGTGTACATAAAAGTAGGTTGTGCAACTTTTGTTAACGCATGTTTTTTTTATTTTATATGCAAGGTAGTTTATTTGCTTTTGGTTGTGACACTATATAAATGACTAAGAGTTTCCATTTATTTATTTTGCGACCCTATTTTTAGAAAGGAGAACATGAACAATTTAAGTTCAGATATTTAAAACTGATGTGATTGTACGTTTATTAAAGGCCTCGCATGTTCCTTGTTGGTAGAGACCGTTTCCGGAAGTGAAATTACATTGAAATACAGCAACACTTTTCAAAGATGAACCAGAAATGACACAATGTTGAATGATGCAGGGTTGTTTTTCTAACCCGTATTGTACTCCCGCTCATTTAGTGCAGTTTAAACATTTGATCACGAACTATTCTAAACAGTGAAATGGGTTTTCCATGTTTGGTTGCGTGTCAGCAAAGTCCACGGTGATAAATAGTGGCGATCTGCGGTGGCGAAGAGGAGGTTCAGTACAAAGGCTCATTGTGGAGGCTCTGGGTGGGTTTCTGATGGCGCTTCATACGTCGTCGTTGGAATTGCAAATGCCATCTGAGTGCGACAGACTTCTTGTTGTGGGACATTTGATTCAACATCTGACAACTCGCCACAGAGGCCAGTGTAATCGGGAACAATTGTATTCACATAAAGCACGTATTTACATATGAACACACCCACTTTTCCCTGTTTGTGGAGCGCCCGTCAACAGTACTGACAGTGAGGCTTGTGTTGCGGGATCAGAAACAGACTTTGTAATTTCTGTCATTAAGTCTGGTTTCTACTGTTTAAGATCTATATTTAAATTGCAATTAGTGGCCACAATTAATACATGTGCAAGTCTGAACTTATTTAGATGGTAAAATGTATTTTCCAGAATAGAAAGCTGCACGAAACACATTTGTCATCATTGAAGTTTAATTTAGTGCCGCCTCAAATATTGTCACAGTGATTATTTACTGGCCGATAAGTCGATACAGTATTTATTTTGAGTGACCCTATAATAGGCTAATAATATACCCCATAAAGCTTGTAGTTTAGAGTTCTATTACATGGGGTTCTTGTATGTACTGTAGTAGTTTATCAGATGATCAAATGCTTTTGTTCCTGAAAAAGCTAAAACATTTTCCCTTTTCTCTAAAAGTTTCCTGTGCTGTCTGGTGTTGTTGGCCACGATGCGCGAGTACAAGTTGGTGGTTCTGGGATCAGGAGGAGTGGGCAAATCTGCACTGGTAAGACCTCCCTGTACATCCCTGGACTCTAGATTCTGACTGAGTTAAGAGACACGCATTATGTGTTTTTACTCTGGGAATTAGATATTTTAAATTAACATGAAACAACAAAGCTTTAAATCTGCAAGTATTTTATTTGGACTCTTTTTGCTGGTTTCCTTGTGAGTGAAATATTGTGTGTTATTGTTATGCTGTTATGCTACTGCCTCTTGTGATTTTTAATCTCTATTAAAAAAAAAAATCCTGGTAAAATAATAATGAATACATTTATAGTATCGCAAATGTTTATTTCCCCCCTAGATTTACAAAAGTATAATAAGATACGCCTTTATTTGTCCAGCAATGGGGAAATTCCAGTGTTGCAACACAGAGTAGGTACAGAAGTAAAGAAGTCTATCTAAAATAGCATAAGAAGCAGACTAAAATAAACAATTCAAATGACATTTCTTTATATGCCCATAATCGCAACACAATATATAATATAATTTCTGCACTTGGGTTTAAAGGAGGTATGTTATGCAAATTGTTTTCCCTTCACATTGGTGCATGTTTGAGGAACATTTATTCTCCTACGTTCACGACGTTATTGCTCAGAAATTCCCCGATACATGCCCAATGCTCTGTGCTCACTTGGTTCTCAGATCTTTTGTGATCTGCTGCTCTCCAGAGCCTAATCCAGCAGCGAGTATCGCAGTTTGTCAACAAGAATTCTGCGTGCTTGTTTCGTGCCAAATTTCAAATAATGATCCACGTGTGTCATTGTTTAATACCATAAAGCAGATTAAAAACACATTTAGCACTCTTCTGACCAATTACCGGGTCAAAGTGCAACAACTTTATTGTCTTGGGCTCACACAGCTGTAGGTCTCAATCACATCTTTGGAAACACTATTTCAAAATAGTGGGTTATTAGATTGTGTTGAATCACAGCGTTGTAGATTAAACCAGTTTAAACCAGTGGTAACTTTCTTTTGCTCTGCTTTTCTACATTTTAGACAGTCCAGTTTGTGCAAGGCATTTTTGTGGAGAAATATGACCCCACAATAGAAGATTCCTACAGAAAGGTTTGCTAACATTTTACAATTCTGATTTAAAAACGCAAAGCATATTTGATAACTGACACTTTCCTATTTTCATTTGTGGATGTAGCAAGTTGAAGTAGATGGACAACAGTGTATGCTTGAGATCTTGGACACTGCTGGAACTGTAAGTCGTCTTCACTGCTCAGTTTCTAAACTGAATGTTGTTTGACTGAAATGTGTTTGTTGTTTGCGTGTTTAGGAGCAGTTCACCGCCATGAGGGACCTGTACATGAAGAACGGCCAAGGCTTTGCCCTGGTCTACTCCATCACAGCACAGTCGACATTCAACGACCTCCAGGACCTACGGGAACAGATTCTGCGAGTAAAAGATACAGAGGATGTAAGTCTAGCTCTAGCAAAAATAGTTTAAGTCCGTGAAACTCTAAACGACCAGGAAAAGTAGATGGAAACACGGTTGAAATCAGAATATGAATTATTCAAACCCCAACTACTGAAATGTACAACAAAAAATATGTCGACACTGGTGCATTCAAAAGTATTGATACTGCGCGTGTACGTGCATGCGTTCGTGCGTGTCATCCCCTTATTGCATCTCTAAACTTAAACATTTGATACTTATTCTAGAAAATAATGTTTAGTGATGTAAGACATTAGGAAATTACTTTTTAAATAATCACTGAGGGCATTTACCGTTTGTAAAATACTTTTGCCCTTTTATTACGGTCAGTGATAAACCTTGTAATGGCCGCTACCGCCATTGTGCGAGACACTTGTCTTTCTGCCTGTGCCTGTCGTGTGAATGCTGATGTCAAGTGCGGTCAGTTTCTTATAGACTTGGAGACATTTATCAAAGCTGAAGTCACAAACTGTACATTTGTGGCATTATGACAACCCACAGGTCGTTTTTATATGTAGAATCTCCGTGGCAACGACCTTTTTTGCGTCTTTATGTAATTCTCGAGACCTCCGAGGCCGATGTGTCTCGTTTTAGTCGCTCGGCGGGGTAGAGGGCGGAGCTTCTCTGTAAATGTCAGCACTTAAGAACCGGCACCTTTCCCTCTTCAGACGCTTTATTAGACGAAAGGTGTCGATGTTAAGCGCTTCTGTAACGCTCAAAAACATGTTCATTTCACACCATTAATTACACCATGAAGCAAGATGAGATGTATTTGAACTTTATTGATTTCACAATCGAGAAAACCACTTGCTCTAATTACACAAGTGTCTGGAAACCATATCAAAATAATTAATAAAATAAAACAATTAAATTGGTGTAAAAAAAAATCCCCAAAACGAACGGTTACAAACTTGTACCAATAACATTGCACTTGTTTTGAAATTAGGATATCGAGACTATTATCTGCAAAAGGTCTGACTCAAAATAACATTAAAACAAACTTGAAGTGTCCTCTTTTAATAAGGTAGAAAGTGATATTTCTTTACACTGTCAATTGTACAGTTCATTCATCTTTTGAGCAATACTTAAAAAAAAAAAAAAAAGTATCTGGTCAATAAATTTTTTCACACTTCAAAATTTGTTGTGTATTTCAACTTAAAACACAATCTGATGCGTAAGTGTAACTGCAGAGGGCGCTGTCGTCCAACTGCTCCTTCTCTAACTATTTAATCACCAAATGAAACTAATTGGATCATGTTTAGCATTTCTCCTGGATTACTTTAAAATTGTATGAACATTGTCGAAAATAAATTGAGGTAGGGATTTATTTAATTTGACTGCGTTTTAGCGCCATTTAGACCGCGCCGGGTTAAGGTTGGGGTTAGCCATGAGGCTATAAGGGAAATGCCGCGGTCCCCGAAACTGCGCGTTTATTTCACCGCGCCGCTCCAGCCACGGCCATTTATTTTACGCTCTTCATTGTCCATTTTATGATTTCTAAATAAATAAAGGATGATTACATGTTTTTCCTTAGGTTCCAATGATCCTGGTTGGAAACAAGTGTGACCTGGAGGACGAGCGCGTGGTGGGGAAGGAGCAGGGGCAGAATCTGGCCCGTCAGTGGAGCAACTGTGCCTTTTTAGAGACTTCAGCCAAATCTAAGATCAATGTAAATGAGGTGAGTCGTCAGGGCCCCAAGTCTGAACCGCATGTGATGATTCGTAACAATTTTGCTAAAAGATTATTCTATTTCTCGTCCAGATTTTCTACGACCTGGTGCGGCAGATCAACAGGAAAACGCCGATGGAAAAGAAAACAAAAAAGAAGTCAAATTGCACATTGCTCTAAATCCTGAAGTGCTTTAGGACAGGTCAGTGCATGGACCTTATGATTAATATTAAAACACTTGGTCATTATCGACATTTATAATAAATGATCCTGTTGTATCAAATGTAATCGGTTATGGGCACCATTCCCTGCAGATTTGACATCAAATAACTTACAGTTTATCCTAAATGTGCTTATCAGCCATAATAGTGCTGGAAAACTGGAAAATGAACGGAATGTGTCACTTTGAGTTTGAGCTGTAGTGTGCCATGTGCTGCAGTGCCCTCTGCTGCTGTAGATGAGGAATCGCACTCTTTCTAATTATCCTCATTTTTGTTTTGAGTAATAAAGGTTAAACGGTCACATTTTCAACAGATTTTTCTTAAATGAGTTAACGGCTGAAACTATTACACTTTCAGGCTTTCATATATGTATTTTTGTATTATTTGAGTTTGTAAATTTGTTTTTGGTTCATAACGCTGATTAGTTTTGTTTCTAATCTCTATTCCCCCAAAAACAGGTACTTCGCCCTTTAGATTGTCTTCACCTTGTTATACCAAATACTCTAATCTATAAAATAAAACTAAAACCAAAACTAGATGCTCATTTGAACAAATCAATACTGAATAACATGAGGACACATGTTGACCCTTTCTGATTTTTTTTTTTTTTTTTTTTTTTTTTTTTAGAAGAACTTGTTTAAGACCAAATAAAAAAATGCTGAATTTTCATTCCCACATGTTTTTTACCACTGAGGGTTTGAAATCAATACGGAACCTTTTCCTCAGTAGTTAAACTAAGTATTTTTGTGCTGTATTTCTGTGTTGATCATGTCTCTTTATTTTTTTGTTGCAGAAACTATTTCCCAGTGGACTGTGCCAGTGTATTCTCTCCAGAACATATTTAAAAAGGCTGACTGAAAAACCACTCACTGGAGGCAGGAGAGGGCACATAACTTCTGCTTTTTTAACTGCAAAGAAATTCTCCCTCTTTTTGTATCGTTGGCCTTATGACAACTGTATTCCCTCTTCTCCAGCGTGTCTTGCTTTTTGGAAATGTATGTTAAAAAAAAAAAAGAAAATAAGAGGAGACTTCATTATCTACTTGGATACTAAAGCGTTTTATTAACTTTGTTAAAGGTGAATTTACAAACGAATACCATGTGAAAACTGTTGGCCTTGTCATACATTACTGCACTGTGTCCATACGTTACTACTTTACAAGGATGTGCATTTGACAACATCTTTCCCAAGTGACTTTGTTTTATATTCAAAGCTACGAGCCTTCCACATCACCCATAATATATTCTACTTCCATTTTTGCATTATAAACCGAAGACAAATTAGTATTTTATAGACTGAGGGGGTTGTGGTGTTTGGTGGTTGTCTTGGGCTTAAATATATTGTACTAAACCAGTTCTAATATTGCTTCTTGTGTTACCCTGTCACAGATGATTTTCCAACTTTTATGAATGATTAAATTTTAGTACATTTTCATTATATTTTGTCTTCATTTGTATCCTAAAATCTGGTGATGTCAAGGTCTAACCTGTGTATTATTTGCCCAAGATCAAATGGCAATCTAGTTTGTGAGTCATTTTTAGATTTAGAAAACGTGTGCAGAAAAGAGCAGCATGTGGTCCACTCACAGGCCACTGCAAAGCTAAACTGTGATGAAAGGACACCACAGCAGGGCCAGATGAGGATCATTTCACACCATTCAAGTCCCAATTGCCCTGTGTGTCCATCTCTAGTATTAGATGTGTTTAGAGCAGCTCTGTGTCCAGCTCTATGTCCATCTCTAGTATTAGATGTGTTTAGAGCAGCTCTTGAGTCCATCTCTGGTGTTAGATGTGATTAGAGCAGGTCATTATCGGTGCTGATTGATGCGCAGTGTTGAGTGGCATCTCTCGCATCCACACCCCTCCCTCGTGCCTCCCCCTCCCTCCCCCTCAGAAGGGCTCGGCTTCAGAGCGACGGGCTGTGCGACCCCCCCTCCCCCCTTCCATCATTCTCCCATCTCTCTTACTCTCTTCCCTACAACAAACATGGCCGCGAAATCTGATGGTGCTCCCGTCTCCGTACGAAGCGAGCCCCCGGCCGAGTGCGCCCCCCGGTCTGATGTGCGGCCTCTCCCGCAGCGCAAAGCCGCAGAACAGCGCTACTCACTGCCGG
This sequence comes from Eucyclogobius newberryi, assembly GCF_026437365.1. Classification (NCBI taxonomy): domain Eukaryota; kingdom Metazoa; phylum Chordata; class Actinopteri; order Gobiiformes; family Gobiidae; genus Eucyclogobius; species Eucyclogobius newberryi. The sequence goes on along the minus strand of NW_027315801.1, from coordinate 12,571,101 downwards.
ACTTCTGCTGGACCCTGTGCGCCCTGCTGGTCTTCTTCTCGGACGGGGCCTCAGACCTGTGGCTGGCCGCGGACTACTACCTCCGGAGGGACTTCTGGTTCTTTGCCCTGACTCTGGTCTTTGTCATTGTCCCGTCCCTCGTGGTGCAGGTGCTCAGCTTTCGATGGTTCGCCTACGACTTCGTGGAGACGGTGGAGAGCGGCACCGCGGCGGCCGTGGTCGCCGCATCGGGCGTGGAGAAGAGCGACCCCAGCCCCAAGGACAGCGGCGAACGGGGCGCTGGCCGCACCGCTGCCGCCACCGGACTGCTGCCGGGGCCGAGCACCGGGGGTGGAGCCCCGGGCTGCTGCAGTGTGTGCATGTGGCTGTTCCAGGGCATCATTCACGTCTTGCAGCTGGCGCAGGTCTGGAGGTAGGTGTTCACAGAGCTGGAACCAGCGCCTGCATCTGTCTCTGGTGCTGGGCACACAGCACGAGGAGAACACTGATAATACGTGATTATAACGCGTTAATTACAAGAGAAATGCACTGTGCATATACATATTTCTATTGTTTAACATGATTCCTTATGGCTCGTGTGGAGGCTAAGGCTCCACCCACTATTCCTCTGCCCTGATGGGCTTTTAGGTCAATAATCTCCTGGGGAAACGGTCAACTCATCCAAAGCAATTGCCCTTTGCAGGAAAACGGAAATGTCTGTTTCTGTGCTGAGAGGATGTCAGTGACAGAGTGGTGCTTCATCTGCCTCTCCCTCATGTTCTCCTTGTGCACAAGTGCTTCTGACTCTTAATAAACCATATTCATGTAGTAGGCTCCTGAGTCAGCCACACTGATGCTCTGCTCTCGGGACAGTGGGTCTGTGGGTCAGACACTGTCCAGACTCACTGCTCTCATTATAGTTTTGACAGACATAAACTGCTGCCAGCTCAGAGCAGCTTCTAAGTGAACAGTCAGGGAGGAGGCTAAAGTCTTTATAGAACTCTTTTTATGGGCATCATGAAGGATAAATGAGCTATATTTCATTCTTTGGTGTGTAAAGTGTGGCCCTGTGTTTGCCTCCATGGCTCTTGTCTCTTCTGCTGCTGTAAACTGCCCGGAGCATACACTGTGTATTGATTTCTTATTTCCTCTTGGAGACGAGTGAGTTTGTGAGCACAGCAGAGGAACAGCACACTAGATTAGAACCACCATTAAAGCCTCTATTTCCTGTGTTTGTTGTTAAGGGATGTCAAGAATAATCAGTGAACACGATTATATCGGCCTCGATATCTCAATAATAATGAAAATGTTTAACTGGTGTTTTATTACTTTTTCAGAATCAAAAAGTTATATTTGATGAAGCCATTTACTAGGCTAATCTATCAGACAGTGTAGATGCAGGTGGAGAACTGTTTCACTATTTCTTCTTCTTCTTACAATAGTTCTAACAATGTGGTATCCCTTTGGTCATCTTCTGAGTCTCATGTCTGCATACAAGTGGATATCGGTGTGTTTTGGCCTCAGCTGCTAATTTAGGAACGATCTGTCACTGATACACCGCTGGTTCGGTGAACCGGGATCAATTTTGGGCCGGCTACCAGAATTAAATGTCAGTGCACATGAGATGGGCCCAGGCTTGTGTTACCGCCGCGCAGACCCAACACGTGCACCCTCCTGTTCACTGCAGAAAAGAGTCATGGCACGGGTTGTTATAATGCTCAGAATATTCATCTTCACAGAGTTACAGTAGATTATTGCACCTGCTACGTGACATGTTGGACTGGATTAAAGGTGTACTATATCACCTACATGAGGCAATAAACGTATCTTTGTTCATTTGCAAAAAGAACAAACAAACAAACAAACAGATATGTCCAGTTTGAAAATGTGTCTCGACGTATGGAATAGTATTTTTATCACACCACATTTGGCTTTTGAAAACACTGTTGTACTTGTGAACCTTTGACAATTCAAATCAAATGGCTCTTATCCTTTTTGGGTTTGATGTCGTGCTGTGTGGAGCATTAAAGGACAAGGTACATCGTCTCAAGCAGATGGACAGAAAAATTGCGTAGTGCTTCTTTAAGATAAAAACAAGAAAATGTATCTGCCAATGTTTTTGTACCTACTGTATTTGCCAACGCGTTAAGCTTGAATTAAGTTCAGTTTGTTGAAGACTGAACCAGGGCAGCCTCCTTTTTGGTCCGTGTTTATTGTAAGTATTGCAATTGCAGCAACATTTAAAATATCAAATTAAGATTCAGTTTTATGTAACTGAACTTGATCTTGAATCAACGTCAATTAATTCAAGAAAATAAACGACTCATTGGTGTTCTGAGTTCAGGTCGTACTAACATACTAGACATTTCTCTTCAGCAGTCTAGTCTTTGTGGAGCCTTTGTACATCCAGGGCTTAGTTTGTGCTTAAGAAGTGGAATAAAAGGGTTACACAAACATGTTTGTGGTGTGGTGCTTGTTGACATGAGGCTTCTCTGACCCGGCATCTCCCGAAGGCAATGAGTGAAACACACATGCTCCTGACAACTAAAGCACAGCAGTTTAATGTACTATATATAACGCACCATCAGCACAGTAACGGCATGGTAACTAATGGTGCAATTATGTTAAGTACATGGCAATTACATCCTGCTGTTATTAATCATAACCCAAACCCAGTGTGAGGGAAACTCCAAAAAATTACGTTACCAGGAAATATGCTTTGTATTTTTGTAAAAGTTGAGAAAAAATGCCCAAATCCAGCCCATTACAGCGTTATTATGCATTTTTTAAAACGTCTTTAAAAAAAACTTAAATGTAAGGTTTCTTTCTCACATAAGGTCACTTTAAAATTAGAAGAAGACAAAAAGCCTCACTAAGGCATTTACGGATTCAACGTTAACATTTTCTGCTACTTAAAGATGACTTATGTTTTAATTTAATATTGAACTATAACATAAGTAGATCATCATTTTACATTTTGGTCATTGTAAACAGCAATATTAATCAAAAACTAAATAGAAACAGGTCCATTGACTTCCTGTTCGCCTCTTCATAGTGGCATTTGACAGTGACAAGCAGTAGACTGTCATTTCGTGTTTTTATTATAGAAAAGTGGCTACATGACATTTTAAAACTGGACATGAGTCTTAATTTAAAAAAATAATCACAAGTACAAGGCAGTGGGCAGTAAAGGGGTATGTGAAAACGTGAATTTTCTGCGCACTCGAGCCAATGTGTTAAGTTGAGTTTGCATAATATGTCCATTTTAAGCAAAATGCAGTAGTTTGAAGCTAATCTATATCTAGGAAAAACTGTTTTTGGCAGTGCTTTTAGTGTTTGAGTTGGATGTCTGTGTTTTTTATACTGTGTTGATGCATGTTTGATGTCTCTTAATCATTGCAAACCAATTTACCCAAGAGTACAAATAAAGACACCTAACCACCTAACCACCTAACCACCTAACCACCTAAGCACCTAACCTAACAGAATCTAAGGAGTCTGTTGGCGTCCACAGGTACGTGCACGCGCTGTACCTGGGAGTGCAGAGCCGCTGGCACACGGACCCCGAGCGCAGACACTACTTCTGGCGCATGATGTTTGAGAGTGCGGACATCAGCATGCTCCGCCTGCTGGAGTCCTTTCTCAAGAGCGCCCCCCAGCTGGTACTGCAGCTCAGCATCATGATCTACGTCAACCAGGTGCTGCCCCTCCAGGGTGAGTGTCAATCACCACTGTGTACACGTATGCAGGGCCCTTTCCATTCTCTCAAGGCAAATGACTATTTGGGGCCCGTACTTTGCCTAAAGTGCTGGACTGGTTAAAGTGATGACAAACATGAAACAATGAACACGATTCTATTTATTTTAGTAAAGTTTAAAATGTATTTTTAAGAAAGGAAATTATACATTTTTTCTTTTTCCCTTTTAAAATGTTCAAATACAGTAACTAACTCTCTAACTCTAACTAAACGCTAAACTAGGGCTAAAGCAGGACCATTTCAGGTCTAAACTAGGGCTAAAGCAGGACCATTTCAGGTCTAAACTAGGGCTAAAGCGGGACCATTTCAGGTCTAAACTAGGTCTAAAGCAGGACCATTTCAGGTCTAAACTAGGTCTAAAGCAGGACCATTTCAGGTCTAAACTAGGTCAAAGCAGGACCATTTCGGGTCTAAACTAGGGCTAAAGCAGGACCATTTCGGGTCTAAACTAGGTCTAAAGCAGGACCATTTCGGGTCTAAACTAGGGCTAAAGCAGGACCATTTCAGGTCTAATTTAGGGCTAAAGCAGGACCATTTCAGGTCTAAACTAGGTCTAAAGCAGGACCATTTCAGGTCTAAACTAGGGCTAAAGCAGGACCATTCCAGGTCTAAACTAGGTCTAAAGCAGGACCATTTCAGGTCTAAACTAGGTCTAAAGCAGGACCATTTCAGGTCTAAACTAGGTCTAAAGCAGGACCATTTCAGGTCTAAACTATGTCTAAAGCAGGACCATTTCAGGTCTAAACTAGGGCTAAAGCAGGACCATTTCAGGTCTAAACTAGGTCTAAAGCAGGACCATTTCAGGTCTAAACTAGGGCTAAAGCAGGACCATTTCAGGTCTAAACTAGGTCTAAAGCAGGACCATTTCAGGTCTAAACTAGGTCTAAAGCAGGACCATTTCAGGTCTAAACTAGGTCTAAAGCAGGACCATTTCAGGTCTAAACTAGGTCTAAAGCAGGACCATTCCAGGTCTAAACTAGGTCTAAAGCAGGACCATTTCAGGTCTAAACTAGGTCTAAAGCAGGACCATTTCAGGTCTAAACTAGGGCTAAAGCAGGACCATTCCAGGTCTAAACTAGGTCTAAAGCAGGACCATTTCAGGTCTAAACTAGGTCTAAAGCAGGACCATTTCAGGTCTAAACTAGGTCTAAAGCAGGACCATTTCAGGTCTAAACTAGGTCTAAAGCAGGACCATTTCAGGTCTAAACTAGGTCTAAAGCAGGACCATTTCAAGTCTAAACTAGGGCTAAAGCAGGACCATTTCAGGTCTAAACTAGGTCTAAAGCAGGACCATTTCAGGTCTAAACTAGGGCTAAAGCAGGACCATTTCAGGTCTAAACTAGGTCTAAAGCAGGACCATTTCAGGTCTAAACTAGGTCTAAAGCAGGACCATTCCAGGTCTAAACTAGGTCTAAAGCAGGACCATTTCAGGTCTAAACTAGGTCTAAAGCAGGACCATTTCAGGTCTAAACTAGGGCTAAAGCAGGACCATTTCAGGTCTAAACTGGGCTAAAGCAGGACCATTTCAGGTCTAAACTAGGTCTAAAGCAGGACCATTTCAGGTCTAGGTCTAAAGCAGGACCATTTCAGGTCTAAACTAGGTCTAAAGCAGGACCATTTCAGGTCTAAACTAGGGCTAAAGCAGGACCATTTCAGGTCTAAACTAGGACTAAAGCAGGACCATTTCAGGTCTAAACTAGGTCTAAAGCAGGACCATTTCGGGTCTAAACTAGGTCTAAAATAGGACTGTTTAATGTCTAAACTAGGTTTAAATAGGGCTAAACTAAGATGACATCATTGCTACAGAAGTTATAAACAATAAATAACCCAAAAAAGGAAATTAAGCTGAAGAAGAGTACATACCACCAGAACAAGTTTGCGTACCACCAACAGTACACGTACCACAGTTTGAGTTGCCAAATTAATATGTTGTATTTATCACAATAACTTTCCTATCAAGCACCTACTGGAAACTCTAGCCTACTAAACAAATGTATAAGTAATGCTTTGTAATTGACATTCAGCTTTTGGGGGCCATCTAGTGGTTAATGGGACCCTATGCACCAAATAATCACATTCTACCTGAATCATTTTCAAAGCAATCTCTGTGGGTGCATTGTGTGAGTCACATGGATGAGCCTGACTCCTTATTTTCATTTCTGTTTTCTTCTTCCCTCTTCTCTCCAGGTCTGTCCGCTTCTGCCTCGCTGATCTCCCTCGCCTGGATGATCGCGTCGTATCAGAAAGTCCTCCGGGACAGTCGCGACGACAAGCTGTCCATGTCCTATAAGTCTGTGCTCGTGCAGATTCTGTGGCACCTCTTCACCATCGGGGCGCGCACTCTGGCCTTCGCCCTGTTCGCCTCTGTGTTCCAGCTCTACTTCGGCATCTTCATCGTCGCGCACTGGTGCATCATGACCTTCTGGATCATTCAAGGCGAAACAGACTTCTGCATGTCCAAGTGGGAAGAGATCATCTACAACATGATGGTGGGCATTGTGTACATCTTCTGCTGGTTCAGCGTGAGAGAGGGGCGCACTCGCTGTCGCCTGCTCATCTACAGCTTGACCGTTTTCGTGGAGAACGTGGCGCTAACTACAGCTTGGTACTTGCACCGAGGTTCGAGAATGTCCGACTTCTACGCCGTCGTCCTGGTGTGCGTGGTGGCCAGCAGCTACGCCCTGGGCACGTTTTTCATGTTTGTCTATTACTGTCTGCTGCACCCTGACGGACCAGTCTCAGGGTGGACTTATATTGTAGAAAAGGAAGTTCCGGTGGAGATGTTGGCCTCTCCTGCCTCTAGTCACCCTCCTGATGTGGTGAGCAGCCCTCCCCGGACACTGCAGAGGACTAAGGGCACGGAGCAGGGCTGTGGCATAGACGGAGACGTGTTTCAAGTCAGGGCCCTCCGTGGAGCTCAGGCCCCTCCACAGCAGCAGCTTTCCCCGAGGACAGAGGGGCCGGTTATTCGCATAGACCTGCCCAGAAAAACGTACCCGGCCTGGGATGCGCACTACATCGATCGGCGGCTACGTAAAACCATCCTGGTGCTGGAAAGTGTGGCTCCGGTCACGCCCAGAATACAGTATCGCTGCCTGGGTACGCCAAAAGAAGTGATGGAGTACGAGACCACAGTGTGATTGCTGTAGACGTGTTATTGCAAGCTCGTGTCGAAAACGCCCTGTCCCAAAACGGCAGGTGGAGGAGGACTCTGCTCCCGGCCCGCCGCGTCTGGACCGGCCCGACCCGGGCCACGGACGAACAGTGGCCGGACGGAGCAGGAGAAGTGTCTTTATTTGTGATGTTGGTGCAAAGTGCATTTTTAGGTTTCTGTTTAATTTCTCAGGTCTAGTGTCGTTCGATAGGCTGCGGTGGTCATGACATACTAGGATTTAATGTCACGATTTCAGATGGATCACAGAGGTTCATTAACACTGATGTTGAAAGAAATATCCAAGCAGAATATCCGGAAATGTTGAACTTTATCTGTTAGAGTCAACAAATTTGCCATATTAATCTTGTGTCTTAAAGCCCCTTTCAACTTTCAATGACAATTATGCGTGGAGTTTGTAGTAACGCCACCACTATATTTAAAAAAATATTTTGCCGTAGTTTATTTGTGCTGCCAGTAAAAACACTGAGCTTTGTGCCAGTTTTTGTTTCATGTGAATAGGCCCAGTAATTACAGAGACAGCCATGAAGAAGCACAAAACATATGCATTATGACAGTTAAAGGTGCACTATGTTTCCATGGAGATGTTATTGCTTTTACGTGAAATTGTTGTCCTATGACAGGTTGGACTATTCATTGAACTAAAATACAGTCAAGATAAATATGTTTTCAATTTTGCTAAAAAAATATATACATTTTATCCCAGACTTGACATTTTTTATTTATTCTTTTAGATTTATAATTTTATCAGTTCGTAATTGCTGACATCACACTGGGAAATTGCAAATATAATGTCACAATATTTAATTTGACAAATAGAGATATATGAGAGCGCCTTTATTTTGTTAAATTAATGTTTAGAGGGTCAAAAAAAGTAGTTCCTTTCGTGTAACTTATGCACAAACTTTGGATGGAATGAGTGTCCCTGGTGCGATGTCAGTTTCCTACAAGATTATCGACTTTTCTCCACAAAAAGCCACTTGGTTGGTGTAAAACCATTTATATTTACAACAGGTAAATACATTCAAATAAAGTCAAAATGAGAAAATTATAAAAACCTGTCCGAGGCACTTTAAGCTTTCTTCATCAGATGTTTCAATCCCATAAAAGAAGTTAAAGTCAAAACATTACAAAATTCCAGATATCTCATTTTATTCCACAGTATTCCTTTATCCTATATTATGGCATAGTAAGGGAATCAAACCTATAAAAGACCTCTATGGTGACTTAATCTGAGCGAGCCTGCCTTTGCCGCTGATCCAACCTGTAACTTGGCCTGGCATTGTCACGTGTTTGCCTCCATTTAATGCCAAACTGTGGAGCATTTTAGGCAAAGCAATAACATGTCCACCACTAAAGTATACATAGTGCACCTTTAAAAAGCTAGTTCTACCTTTAAATCTCCCCAGCTCAGAGTGAAAATATGGGCAGTTGAGTGTCATGATGTCCTTGAACTAAACCTAGAGCAAGAGGAAAAGGTTTTTTATTTGTTTTTTCTCTCTGTTGCGAGTTATATGAGCACATGTGGCAGTGTGACTATCAATCAAACGCAGAAAGTTGCACGAGCACATCTGATTTTGAGCGTTAAGAAACTGACAGACAGGCCTTTGTTGCATGACCGTTTATGGCAGCTACAACTTACAAAAAAGCCGTTGAAGACGTGCAAAAACGGGAACATTGCTGTATTTTTCAACGCAATCGACGACAATTACTGCACAATTACTACTGCTTTTAATTTATTGTGTTTAAAGGTGCACTGCGTACTTTTTCCTGTGGAGCGCACGCCACCTGCTTGTTGCCATAGAAATGTGTTTTGCGTTGCCTAGAATGTTCTCGAGTGTGGCTTCAAACCCATTCTCCGTGGAGACGAGCATGTGGGGTCTGTCGGTCACACAATCGTGCTAATCGTTTGCTTGACCATCTTTTCATTATTTAAAAAGCCAGAAACAATTAAGAATGTTCTCTGTTAGTTGCAACCTTCGTTTGAATTAAATAAAGTTTGTTAAGGAAGTTTCATGATGTTTATTTTTGATAAAGACACGTACAATCTTGTATCTCGTAACAACGGACATTATACTACTTTCACGAGGCCTCGACCTTTCTGTTTGCTCGAGCTTATTAGCAGCTAAATGTTGGGTTTTCACGAACGTTGAGCTCAAATCTAACTTAAAATAAACCTGTTCAATGTTAAAAGATATTGCCTTTGTGTCGCTGTAGTAAGAGACGTTTCACATCGACTCAAATTCAGCCCTGACTCAAATTGGGGAATCACACTGGTCAGGTCTGCGGAGAGGCGAGGAGTCCGATTACAGTAAGAATGCGTGTCTTTAAACAAAAATAAAAACATCTGTAAGGAATGAAACGCTCGATTGATACTTAAATTCCGTTCTGTGGAACATTCCGTGCAGTGTCATCTTCATAGAGACATTCCTTTTTATGATGCCTTCCATCAGAAATGTTACGCCGCGCACCTTTAAGAAGCCTCTGTTGCTTCACTTGGCGGAAGAAGAGTCTCCCTGGAATAAAGCCGGTTGGTCTCTGACACAACAACTATTCTAGTCACAAAAACACATCATGACCTCATGGGCTTTGTAACGCCAAAGCAATGGGAGGAGTACTTTTACGGACTACGACAGAGTCTGAGGACTACGAAACGTCTGAGGAATAAAGTCTGGCGGTAATGCAACACTCGGATGCCAACCGCCATAAAACAACAACAACAACAACAACAACAACTTGGCGGTAATGCAACACTCGGATGCCAACCGCCATAAAACAACAACAACAACTTGGAAAAGGGAAATTCAGAATACAACCTTTGAGTTGAATGTAAAAAAAAAAAATTTGAAATGTGATTATTTGCGGAAAGGTTTTGAGCGTCGTCATGCTGTCATTGAGGTAATTTACATTCTTGTGGTTTGATATCTGTTTTGTCGAGAAAAGAAAAGAGATTTATGTGTTTACAAGGTGGTATCAGCTGTGCTTGGGCCATTTTCCATATCAGGATACACCTTTATTTAAACGTGTACTGCTTGTATTGAACGACATCATAGTTCTTTTGGCCATATTCACTCAGTGGTGTTTCCATAGTGCAATTAAAGGCAACGGGGCACTTATTTAACTCCATGTAATTAAACTGTTCAGTAGAGAGCACGCAGAAGGACAGCACTGTCTGTAATGTTCTGTATCTGTTGTCTGATAAGATGTAAGATATATTTCAGACTCCCATGAGTAGATTTGGTATTAAGATACAGGCCCGTGGTGCTGTGTTCATTATTGTTTTCAATAGCGTAGCCACAAAGGGAACATTGCGTGTGTGGGTTCACATACCAGCATGTGTATGGTGTATGTGGAGGAGTAATCCGGTGCATATAAAACAAATAGAACACTTTAATTTGAAGATTAAATAAAAAAGGTATAGAGAGCACTGCTGTCTTTATATTGCAGTGAGGTAAATCTTGAGGCTCATCTGGTGCTAACTGTTTGAGATGACAGTGGGGAAACATCCTCCGCCTGAGTGGAGCTGTAACTCAAACAAAACCATAAATCAAAGCCTTAAACTGCGGTCACACACCAGACTGTGCTGTTCAGAGCATCAAGGTGATGAACGATTATTTAAATCTGTTGTTTCTGAATAAAGAGCAATGTGTTTACTGGACTAGAGTTTTCCTTTTCTAAAGACTCAGAGTGTGGCACATTCAGGGAAATCCCTTGGGTGGATTAGCAGTATTAATCTCTCTTCACTCTTCACAGATGTAGCTCACTACAATCCTCAAGATGCACAACAAATACAGGCTAAATAAAGTAATACCAGAAAAAACATCATGAGTTTGAAGACAGTCAATCAGTAAAAGAGAAATAACAAATTATAGGATACGGCCCAAGAAACTATTGGAGATAGTTACAGATAGATACATAGATAAAACATTTTCATCTTCCAAGAGCGTCGTGAGGTTGTCACCTGCCGCTTTCTTCTCTGTCCAATCGAATCTATTTTAACATTTTGGTTTAGATCAGGGTTTTTCCTGTTCTTCGTCCAATCACCGCTTGAGTTTCAGCATATGTTGGCATATTTATATCTCAGCCAATCAGGTGCGTGTAGTAACACGTTTCCGTGTGTCTGGACCAATCACGGGGCGCGGACGGTCTCAGCAGCTGTACCGGCTCCGCAGCCTCGGCTCAAAGAGGAATGGCGACCGCCGTGTGCGGACAGCAGTCAAACAGCAGCAAAACACCGAAAACCCACGAGCAGCGGAGGAAAGCGAAAGACTCGCGGCGGAGACAGGCCGCGCTCTCTTTCCTCACTAACATCTCTCTCGATGGACGGCCGCCGCGAGAGCGGAGCGACGCAAACCCGGCTCACACAACGGCCGAAGAGACGCGGGACCGAGACAGTAGCGAGTCTGTGTCTTCAGCCGCCGCCGGGAGCCGAGGCAGCGGCGCACAGGTGACCGAGCCCTGCGCGGACGGAAGTGGCTCTTCCTCCAGTGTCTCCGGTGTCTCGGTGCTCTGTCCGCCCAGACCGTCTTTGGTCACGTCTCCCGGACCATGGACCAACAGCGCAAACGAGGTGTTTCTGGAGGGCGGAACTGCGGTCGAGCCTCTGCTTCCTGAAATCCCCGTGTCTCCCGTGTCCGTGGGACCGCAGCCATGTGCCCGGGGCAAGTCCGGTCCGGCTCTGAGCCCGGCCCCGGGCAGTGGGGCTCCTGTCCTGGACCCACAGAGAAGGTGAGATAAGATCTGTCCTAGCCTTTGTTTACACGTGCATCCTTAAGAGGAACCGGCCAGACACAAAACGTGTTTGTTTCATTTCCTGTTTTTCAGGTCAAGAAATGTTTCTGGTTCTCCTGGACCCAAGGCGCCAAAGAAGGTCCATTTCATCCGGAGTATTAGGCAGTATGACACCAGAGGATGCAGGTGAGTGATGTGCACACAAACACGGGTTTCCCTGGAAAGGAAACAGAGTTTGCTGTAGAAACACTCTCACTCTGCAGTGGCCTCTGCTGGTGTTGTAATAAGCTGCTTATCACTGGCACTCAGGGCCGGCCCTAAGCGAAAACATTTTTGGGGGCCCCTCACCACGTCATCAGAATCAGTTTTATTGCCATTGTCAGTAAACAATTCACATATGGGAACTTTCTTCAACGCAAACAAAGCGCACTAAAACGCCAGGGCATCCGTTTGCCAGTTAGTTTATTCTCAACACCTCACAAGCTCAAATATTGCTAACTTAAATCCCACAATGCAACACAATGGTATTCCGCTGACATCACCTCTACTCCCTGTACAAATAACACACGTCCCAGATATGTTTTTAGGCGTATTTGTGGGCGTTAAGGGTCTACAGCCACATTAGTAGCACATTAGTTTAAATTAATGAACAGGGGGGTCTGGGGGCTCTCCCCCAGAAATTTTCAGACCTTTTTTGGGTCTTCTGCTGCATTTTAATGTGGTCCAGCCAGCTAAAGTAAGAGTAAAATGTTGAGGTTGTAATGCTATAAAATGATGATGTGATGAAACTGTGCCAGGAGAAAATGACTAAAGCCAGTTATTAATACATTAGTGTACTTAATTACTCAATACAATATTGGCTATGAAAAATAATTATGGTCAAATTGATTCATTTTAACTGAAAATGTAAAAGTAATAGTTATCCATACTAATTTATCTTTTACTGCTCCCAACTGTTCCTTCTTGCCAAAGTGACAAAACAAGTTATTTTGGATTAAACAAATGGCATACGCATTGCTTGATTAACAATTAACACTGATAAAACAGTGCAAACATGTTATTCCCAGAGAATGAACAGAACTAGAAGTGAAGGTCCAAACCTCGCTATAATGAAGAGACTGCGTTTCTGCAACTTTGCCACTTTTATATAAAAATATACAGTATTATTCTATAACAGACGTAATCATAATATGTCTGGTTATTTTTCACTATCAATTTATTATAATTTATAACAAATAGTGTAATGATGCTTTTTAAATAAATTGAAATGTTTTATTGCTCTATCACAAGTGAATTACAATATAAATGTTTGTTCTTATCTCAACATCACACACTGGACTCCTGCATGAAACAATGCTGCAATGTGATTGGCTGATGGACCTTACGTGCATAAACCTTTACGTTCCTCACATTCCACGTTAAGAAGTCAAAGTAAAACGGACATCACGAGTCACGATTGATCTCACACATGGTGATGTGAGAGAGAGGGACGCAAAGTCAAACCCGCTCATCTCTAACTGAGGCTGCACAGGGGCCCGGGACAGGGGCCCGGGACAGGGACAGGGACAGGGACAGGGGCCCGGGACAGGGGCCACACACTGTTCACTCCAAAGTCTCACGTCAGAGGTTCTGGACGAGACGGCGCTCGTCCGGACCGGATCTCCGCCTCTTAGTGACCGGGCCATAGACGCCCCTCCCCGGCCTCAGCTGGTGTAAATGTTAAGCTTATTATCTTTCATTCAGACACATATTGTGCGCGGGGCAGAGCTCTCGTCGCCTCCAGTCTGAGCGAACAAACGTGACAGAATCGTGTTGTTTCAAACAGCAGCATTAACCGTCTCTTTGTAAGATAAATTCAATACCTGGAGAGTGTTGTTGAGTTTGCAGTTTCTTTACATCGTCGAGAAGTTTCTTCTTTCGTTTTTCGGCACCAGGAGATATATTCCTCTGGACATGAGGACCACGTTCTGTTGTGTTTATGTTTTGCTCTCGTTCTGCTCGCGCACAATGAAGTTGACCAATCAGCGCAAGTTTGGTGTCTTGGTTGCCAGATTGTCATTAAAAATAAATGCGGTTTGTGCGTTATGTTACCGCTGTGTGCGCTGCCGCGCCAGCAGCGCTACTACACTAGTGGCGCCCGCTGCGCTTGCACTTCGCATAAGACGGGTTGCCAGATTGGGGGCCCTCTTTAACGCCTCGGGGCCCTACGCGGCTGCTTAGTTCGCTTATTGGCTGGGCCGGCCTTGCTGGCACTGCTCACAGTTTGGCCCCAGCAGTGTATTTAATCACCCTCAGAAGCTTAGCACATGCCTCAAAAGGTGCAGTGTGGAAATCCAACACCACGTTGCATCGACAGTGAAGTAACACCAGTGACAAATGGGACTAAAATACCTCCGGGGCATGAGAGCTGATGTGGCCCTCAGACTGTGTTACTCAGTGAAAATAGACTGTGCTTTATATGAGCACTTCTCAAACTTTGATAATAATAATATATGAGATAATCCAAATAAATTAGCAGTTTTTCTCTTTGTTTGATGCCATCCATCACATCCCATGTCCCCGCTGCATGTTTAATACATGTTGCATTTTTACATGTGTCACATCATTCTAATGTATCATAAGATTTGTGTCAGGCTTGTTTTATTGCGGAGTGTCCCGGTGCAGGCTGCAAAATCTGCTTGATTTTGAGTTGAACGTTTATTTAAAATCAAAATCTGACTAGGTCCTTGTAAGCTTTTTTGTGCGATTGTTAAACCCTTGATTGGTCGATTCAGTTGGGTTAGTTTTCTGTTGGTTAAGGAAATATGTGAAGTTGAATAGGAACTGGAAACATCTCAGTGATGTTGCTTGTTGCTTTTCCCTTTCTTCCTAAAACTACAAGTGGTTGTTTTCTGATTCTTAAACTTTATAATGATTGTGAGAAGAGCCAGTATTCCTGAATCCCCCTTGAATTATGCACCATATAATAGTTTCTATCACATGTAGTTTAGCTTCAAATTTCATAAACTCTTTCATTTGCAAATGGGGATGTCACAATATCAATGTTACGACTATTGTGAGGAAAAACATCACGATTAAACAATTATTCAAGTATTGCGACTGCAACTAAACAGTGACATTTTCTTTCATTCCCAGTTACTTTTACTCCAGTTTGTGACTGGCTCTAGAAAATTTTACTTTCTGAATGACAAAATAAAGTTAAATATGACTATAAAAGCCAGAAAAAAGTTATTTACATTTAAGCCAATTTTTTGTAATATAAATTTAAACAAAAATACTTAAATGTTCTACTAAAATTGTCATGATTATAATTTTTTGGTCCTTACGATTTATATTTTGACCTGAATAATCACAATTATCGATTAACCTAAAAACTTGACATCTTGCAAATGATGGAATGAAATGGCTGCTCATTCAATCCCAGTCCCATCAATCACACATTTAACAAGATACAATAGTTGGTTGAACATGACGACAGGCCTAAAGGATGTAGCGATGTCTTCGTTGAGGTCAGACATGAGACATTCTAACACCCGATGGGAGTGACAGTGGCTCAGTGTGGAGGCGCTTGACTGTCTGTCGTTTGACCGCACGCTCACTAACATAGAGAGACATCAAACTAAAGTATGAGAGTCCGTGGTTCTGTAGATGTGATGTGTGTCGCCTGTCATGTGTCACGTCTGCCTGTACTGCTGTGTCCCCAGGATCATGCTGATTTGTGCCAAGAGGTCGCTCTATGCCGCTTTCTCAGTGCTGCCCTATGGAGAGAGTGCTCACCTCAGGTACAAAGAGCTCCATCCCATCTCCTGTGTCATCTGTCTGTCATCGTCACTGTGGGGACCGTCCAGAAACACTGTAGTTACACGTTACAGCAGTAATAGCACGCTAACTGTTCTAATGGAGGATAATCGCATTGTGCTGCTCTGAAAATACTAACCATGCTTCCTAATTGTACTGGCTTGTGTTAGGGTGAGGATGGATGGTCAGTATACTGGGACATTGAATCAACAAGCTCTGTTTGATTTAGTCGGTCTGCTGAGGAAGAATTTGGAAGAAAATTATGAGATCATAAAAGTGATTCTCCCATTAAGCTGTTCATGACCTGTACAATGCACCACAACCTGTAATATGATGTTGATCTAATGTAAGGCCTACATTTAAAATGAGCTTTAATGGTGTCTGTTTTTCATGAGCAATTACACTTTTAGTTCCCATGCTTATTAGTCGGTGCAATTAATTCAATTATAATCAAGATAATTTCTAATTGTCGATGAGCAGCTTTGCTCAAGTCCATTCTGTCAGTAAAAGCGTGTGGTTTGGAGTTTAAACTTAGTTTAATAATTTTATGTGTTAAATGGTAATGAGCTTTATATTTCGGAAAATAATATTGAAAGGCATTTTTGTTTTTAATGAGATCAAATCAAATTCCACAATCCCAATTAATCAATATGTAAGAAAAAAAGCATCCTGATGATTTTTGGTCACATTTCTCAGCCCTACACGCTTCTTTTCCTCAGCCCTACGCGCTTCTTTTCCTCAGCCCTACGCGCTTCTTTTCCTCAGCCCTACACGCTTCTTTTCCTCAGCCCTACGCGCTTCTTTTCCTCAGCCCTACGCGCTTCTTTTCCTCAGCCCTATGCGCTTCTTTTCCTCAGCCCTACGCGCTTCTTTTCCTCAGCCCTATGCGCTTCTTTTCCTCAGCCCTACGCGCTTCTTTTCCTCAGCCCTACGCGCTTCTTTTCCTCAGCCCTACGCGCTTCTTTTCCTCAGCCCTACGCGCTTCTTTTCCTCAGCCCTACGCGCTTCTTTTCCTCAGCCCTACGCGCTTCTTTTCCTCAGCCCTACGCGCTTCTTTTCCTCAGCCCTACGCGCTTCTTTTCCTCAGCCCTACACGCTTCTTTTCCTCAGCCCTACACGCTTCATTTTCTCAGCCCGACACGCTTCGTTTCTTCAGCCCGACACGCTTCGTTTCTTCAGCCCGACACGCTTCGTTTCTTCAGCCCGACACGCTTCGTTTCTTCAGCCCGACGCGCTTCGTTTCTTCAGCCCTACGCGCTTCTTTTCTCAGCCCTACGCGCTTCGTTTCTTCAGCCCTACGCGCTTCGTTTCTTCAGCCCTACGCGCTTCGTTTCTTCAGCCCTACACGCTTCGTTTCTTCAGCCCTACACGCTTCTTTTCTCAGCCCTACACGCTGCTTTTCCTCAGCCCTACGCGCTGCTTTTCCTCAGCCCTACGCGCTGCTCAGCCCTACGCGCTGCTTTTCTTCAGCCCTACGCGCTGCTTTTCTTCAGCCCTACGCGCTGCTTTTCTTCAGCCCTACGCGCTGCTTTTCTTCAGCCCTTCAGCCCTACGCGCTTCGTTTCTTCAGCCCTACGCGCTTCTTCTCCTCAGCCCTACGCGCTTCTTTTCCTCAGCCCTACGCGCTTCTTTTCCTCAGCCCTACGCGCTTCTTTTCCTCAGCCCTACGCGCTTCTTTTCCTCAGCCCCACGCGCTTCTTTTCCTCAGCCCTACGCGCTTCTTTTCCTCAGCCCTACATGCTTCATTTTCTCAGCCCTACATGCTTCATTTTCTCAGCCCTACATGCTTCATTTTCTCAGCCCGACACGCTTCGTTTCTTCAGCCCTACACGCTTCGTTTCTCAGCCCTACACGCTTCCTTTCCCAGCCCTACACGCTTCCTTTCCCAGCCCTACACGCTTCCTTTCCCAGCCCTACACGCTTCTTTTCCTCAGCCCTACACGCTTCTTTTCCTCAGCCCTACACGCTTCTTTTCCTCAGCCCTACACGCTTCTTTTCCTCAGCCCTACACGCTTCTTTTCTTCAGCCCTACACGCTTCTTTTCCTCAGCCCTACACGCTTCCTTTTCCAGCCCTACACGCTTTCCTCAGCCCTACACGCTTCCTTTCCCAGCCCTACACGCTTTCCTCAGCCCTACACGCTTCTTTTCTTCAGCCCTACACGCTTCCTTTCCCAGCCCTACACGCTTTCCTCAGCCCTACACGCTTCTTTTCCTCAGCCCTACACGCTTCTTTTCCTCAGCCCTACACGCTTCTTTTCCTCAGCCCAACACGCTTCCTTTCCCAGCCCTACTTGCTTTTCCTCAGCCCTACACGCTTCTTTTCCTCAGCCCTACTTGCTTTTCCTCAGCCCTACACGCTGCTTTTCCCCAGCCCTACACACTTCTTTTCCTAGCCCTACACGCTTCCTTTCCCAGCCCTACTTGCCTTTCCCATGCCTTTCCCAGCCCTACTTGCTTTTCCCAGCCCTACACGCTTCTTTTCCTCAGCCCTACACGCTTCTTTTCCTCAGCCCAACACGCTTCTTTTCCTCAGCCCTACACGCTTCCTTTCCCAGCCCTACTTGCTTTTCCTCAGCCCTACACGCTGCTTTTCCCCAGCCCTACACGCTTCCTTTCCCAGCCCTACTTGCCTTTCCCATGCCTTTCCCAGCCCTACTTGCTTTTCCCAGCCCTACACGCTTCTCTTCCTCAGCCCTACACGCTTCTTTTCCCCGCCCTACATTTTCTCACGACTTGTCTTCCCTAGCGAGGCTAAACCAGACGCTCACAGACAGAGACTTTCCTCTGTGGCCACCGCGGACCTCATGCCGTCGCTGGAGGGGATGGAGCCCGACGTGACTGGAAAGGTAAAACTAAACGACACTAAAACATTTCAGAATCAGAAAAGTTTTATTGCCATTGCTAATTAACATAATTCTCAAACACTTTCTTTGGTGATTTGGCACACCATAAAACAATGATAAAACAACTTATATAAAATCAAAAAGAAAACAATTTAAATCTGCTATAGGATAAAAATAGTCTTACTACGTACACAAAATGTACGGTTGAATTTAGAGAAGTAGAGTAGAAAGTGAACAGGGCAGTGAGTGATTACATTATAGTTAAAGTGACAGTTGCTGAGCCAGTTTCCGGTCGTCTGCAGCATGGGGGGCTCTGGGCTTGTAATTGGTGAGAAGCCGGAGCCCACTCCACACAGAGGCGAGGTTGTTGTTGAACTGCTTCTTCAGACGTGTATTGCACTGGGATCTAGCTCTGAGCACCTCCCAGCAAAATGTAATTACCAAAAGGATTTCGGTGATTAATCAGTTTACAATCAAATTTCAAAAATATTATGCCTCCACAAAGTCTCTGAGCTTTTTTGAGTCATGTCATTTTATCCAAAACACAACCTTCACCAGGCTGACTACACTAAGGTAAAGGTCACTCTTGCACAAACAGCACATCAACATTTAGACCAAATGGGGACCAAACCAAACCAAGTCTACACCAGGACTAAACTGGGCTCAAACAAGGATTAAACCAGGATCAGCTCCATGTATAGATCTAACTCGGCCTGTCACAGTAACACAATCTGAAGTGCAATATGTGTGTACAGAAAACATAGTGATGAATGATAATGTTGAAGACCAGTTTAGCAGGTCCAAATAAATACAGAACTGATGAAACATTTAAGAAAATAATTATCAATAAAGGGTCATAAATATATGATTATTCTACCCCCTGAAAGTTACGAAAAGTACCCACCAGTGCCCCCAAAATGTTTTCAAGATTGAATTATAGGTTGATTGATACAGTTAAAATGGTGACTGGTTGAAATCTAATAGTTTGAAAATTGAGTTAGTTAAAGTCAAAGTCTTTGTGGTGGAGAAGGGTTCAAATCTGGACAGACTTTCCGACTGCCATTTCAAAGACATTTTCAATCTTAAAGTGCAGATGACACCGGTAGAGTACACATTTTACTCAAACGTTGGGATCAGGATTATATTTAAGGTTTTTGCCTTTTCAGTTTGTCAATTTTGATGAAGCTTGTAATGTAATAGTTAGTAGAATAGTTCATTGTGACCCATATGCAGCAAGATCGTCTTGACTCATGATGAATAGGACACAGACTTGACAATAATTTGATCAATATCCACACTTCCTGGTTGGACATGAGGAGCAGATGTGACATTGGAGGACTGTTTCCTTGTGTAAGGGCCATATTGAGGTCTTTTACATGTAGCATGCACCTCCAGCCACTGTGTGGCGCTGTAGCGTTGGGGCTTGTCTAGGTGTGGGCAGGTGTCTATTTAAGGCCTAATGATGGTGGTCTCAGGGCGACATGGGGGGGCCATACAGTGTGTGGTTGTTGTGTAGGTGTTGAAAATGGCAACAGGGGCCAATAAAAGGATACTACACTAAATACATGAGTCCACACGCCCTGACATATTTAACCCAGTCTAGTGGCACAGGGCCGCTGGCCACTACATCTAGCAACCATTTAAATACACCTAAATAGGATTTGACAGATAATGTTACCTGAAAGCACCTTAAATTATTGATTAAACCGTCAGAAAATGGTGTCAGTTTCAAGTAAATTTGCCCTGCCCTGTTGCCCCTGGCGCAGGGGAGATAAACACTGGGACAGTCCAAATTCAGAGCGTTGTGAATGTGCTGCGTAAAACAGCTGTCAGTGTAATGATAAACTGCAGCTCAGTTTAGTTTGGATCATTTGCTGAATTGGCCTCAAACAAAAATGGGCTTAATGTGTTTACAGTGTTGCTGCTTTAGTCGCATACTTATTAAAACATTATCAGTTCAACTCGCTCGCTGCTAAGTTGCTAAGGTAGCTAAGTGTTGCAAAACCTCTCAGTGAAATGCATTGTGGGGAATGTACTTGCCTGAAGTCTGCATCGCTCTACAATCTACACCGAGGTGAAGTGCAGTTTGAAACGTTATAAAGAATTATGACAAGGTTCTAAGTAAAAATTACAAAAACATGAGACTCAGTTGCATATTACGGCACTGGTCTGAGGAGAGCTACTTTCTCATCTTGTTTACATGCTGGACTAGTTTTGGACCGTTTTACCCTCTTCTCTGCCAACCTCTCCCTCACGGCTGCCAAGAACCTGCATTTGACTGTTTGGTGTCAACTGAGGCTTTAGAGTGTACTTGTAAACTGTTGGGTTGTGACTGAATCCACCAGTTCTGTTCCAAGAAGGATTTTCTAGCTCCTCAAAAAAATAATTTGATTGAAAATGACTTCCAGAATTGCAGTCAAACAAAATAATGAATAAAATCTTGTCCAGATGACTACATTTGAAGCCTTTTCTACCATGAAAATGAGGCTGATTCAGTTTGTGTTTCATGTTCTTCTTATAGCGTCCATAATATATATTTTTCCTTCTCTCAGACCGTCTCGTACGCCGAGTTCCTGTTCCCGACCAACGCTCTGGTGAGACAGAAAAGCCTCCCGGAGACCACCCAAACGCCTCAGACACGTTTCCGCGGCAACAACCAACAAAAAAACTACACGCCCCGAGTCCCAAGCTCTGGATCACAGGACGCAAGTACGTAACAGCTCCTTTAAGGTGTCGAGTGTTTAGTGGAGACGGATACTCTTACCACACACAACGGGTTTAACATATGTACATTTCTGTTACATAACTATTCCTCAAGTGTAATCCTGGCCACTGATAGTGCGATTGTGCGGAGTCGACTGAAAAACTTTTTTATCAGTTTAATCTGGACTAAATAGACTCAAACAGACGCAAGAAGACCTTTAGTGGCATTATTAAATCAAAATGTCCAAAAAAGCATTGACAATTTCTGATTTTCATCTAGAATACATTTTACTCGTAACTATTCTCTATTCACACACCTTCAGTCACCATATTTCGACCATTTATTTGGCGAATAATGTATTTAAAACGTCTTGATGAACAATAGAAATTGCTAAACAATATATATAATAGTTAAACTGGTCAACGAAGGTAAACGCTGACTACTTTACATTACTTTACAGACCTAATATTGACTGAAACACTTAATGAGAGGTCTTTAGACTCGACCGTGATGTTGGATTTGGAGCTAAAATGTTTCTGTTGTAGCTGATGTGCTCAGTGGCCCTGAGCCTGAAGGTCTGACTGTGGTTTGTGTTTACAGACTCTGACGAGACAGAATATGACCCCAACCTGCTGAGTGACCCCCAGTGGCCCTGTGGGAGACACAAGAGAGTGCTCACCTTTGCATCGTATGTGGTGAGTCCACATTTCATATTGTAGTGTAACGAGTATTGTCAAAATGATTAACATAGTAACAAACGACAATAGACTCCTACATTTTCTTTTCTTAACACGTTACCGCTCCTCAGTATGTTGCCCGCAGCCCGCTTCATGAAATCAAACTTTCTGAATGATTAATTTGACAGAAACGGCAAGATGAATAGTTTTACCTAATAATAATCCCTTGTGGTGAGTCAGGGATGTCACAAATCCTAATTTTAGTGTTACGATTATTGGGGGAAAACATAACTTTTTAACAAATATTGGGGCTGTGATCAAACAGTGAAATCTTTAATTTTCTGTCATTCTAGTGTCTGACACGTTACTGTTCTTCAAGTTTGTGACCAGCAACTGCAAGACAGAAATGAGCCAAAAACGGCCAGATAAAGTTCTTTACATTTAGGTCTATTTGTTGGGCTGTATATTGAACAAAAAATACTTAATTCTGCTTGATGGCCACGAATCACAATTATCATTCTTTGGGTCTTACGATTGTATCATCAATTAACCTAATGATCCCTCGTGGTGAGTAATTAAAGCACCACTAAAATGTTAAAAATAAATGTTTAAAATGCATCTGGATAATGAACACACTTTTACTGTTTTACTGAGGCAATACAGTATAATCATTTGGCAAAGCTTCACACTTCATTGACATTTTAATTCAAAGGATAATCTGTGCCAATTTTGGAAGCGTGCTGAGGTTGACATTTATTTTAATCAACAATATCAGATGTTATTAATAGTTTAGTTTATCATATACTGCAGTGTCATAAAACAACTGACCTCTCACACGTTTTTGTCCTGAACTATAAACATAAGTGAGGGGTTCATTGTGAGCGAGCTGTTACTAAACGCGCCTCTACAGCTCTTATCACAGGACAAACACTTTATTCAGGCTGAAGCGGCTCAAATGAACTCTCCACCTGTTTTTCTGCAGACGACTGTTATCGAGTACGTGAAGCCTTCAGACCTGAAGAAGGACATGAACGAGACCTTCAAGGACAAGTTTCCCAACATCAAGCTCACACTCAGCAAAATAAGAAGGTACTATTGTATCTGCTCTACTTCATATGTATAAAAGAAAGGCCGTGGCTGGAGAGCCGCGGCGCGTTCAAATGACCGCGCAGTTTCAGGGACCGCGGCACTTCCCTTATAGCCTCATGGCTAACCTTAACCTTAATCCTAACCTTAACCCTAACCTTAACCCGCCGCGGTCTAAAACGGCGCTAAAATGCGGTCAAATAGCGCAGCAGTTTCAGGAGCCGCGGCGCGCGGCCGGCACAAAAATAACATGACAGTTTGGCCGTGCGCCGCGGCACTGCAGACACTCCCTAAAAGAAATGGGTTTGAATACAAGATCAACCGCAGTTAAAAAGTGATTAAGCTGTTTTAGACGCGACCCCTCATCGTGCTGTACTTCCGTCACTTTTGAAAGTATTTTTACATAGTTTACTAAATTTGAGAGCAGGTTCTGTACTTCCCACTTTACTACATTTTTGAACTGGACTGAAAAGTAAAAAGTGCCTAAGTACATTTATGATGACAAACAAAAGTATAGATATGAAAATGACCAGGGAAATAAAGTTGATTCAAATGGTGTTTCTGTACAAGACAAAAAAATCATAAACAACAAAACAAAGGGTAGATGTAGATATTGGAGGAGGATTACATGAATAAAGACCCTCATCATTATGTACAGTCAAAGAGATGAAACTAGATTTTTTTTGCATCTTATTTACTTTTTGTATTTTTATAAACTTATCAAAATAATGTGGGGCTGTGCAATTATTTGATTATTTATCATTCCTTTTACTCCACATGTTTAATACTTCAAACTCGACAGCAACAGCTCTCTTCGTTTCATGCTTTTCTTTCATCAAACTAACAGCCTCTTTGTTCTGCCTCAGCCTGAAGAGGGAAATGCGCGCTGTGAGCGAGGAGTGCGGTCTGCAGCCGGTTACCATAGCGATGGCTTTTGTTTACTTTGAGAAGCTGGTGCTGCAGGATCGCCTGAACAAGCAGAACAGGAAGCTGGTGGTGGCCGCGTGTGTGCTGCTGGCGGCCAAGATCAGCAGCGATCTGAGGAAGCCCGAGGTCAAACAGCTCATCGACGTAAGAGACGGGGTTTCAGATGACATCACACTTCTGTAGTCACATCCGTGGGTTTCAGATGACATTACACTTCTGTAGTCACATCCATGGGTTTCAGATGACATCACACTTCTGTAGTCACATCCATGGGTTTCAGATGACATCACACTTCTGTAGTCACATCCGTGGGTTTCAGATGACGTCACACTTCTGTAGTCACATCCGTGGGTTTCAGATGACCTCACACTTCTGTAGTCACATCCGTGGGTTTCAGATGACATCACACTTCTGTAGTCACATCCATGGGTTTCAGATGACGTCACACTTCTGTAGTCACATCCGTGGGTTTCAGATGACGTCACACTTCTGTAGTCACATCCGTGGGTTTCAGATGACGTCACACTTCTGTAGTCACATCCGTGGGTTTCAGATGACGTCACACTTCTTTAGTCACATCCGTGGGTTTCAGATGACGTCACACTTCTGTAGTCACATCCGTGGGTTTCAGATGACGTCACACTTCTGTAGTCACATCCGTGGGTTTCAGATGACGTCACACTTCTTTAGTCACATCCGTGGGTTTCAGATGACGTCACACTTCTGTAGTCACATCCGTGGGTTTCAGATGACGTCACACTTCTGTAGTCACATCCGTGGGTTTCAGATGACGTCACACTTCTTTAGTCACATCCGTGGGTTTCAGATGACGTCACACTTCTGTAGTCACATCCGTGGGTTTCAGATGACATCACACTTCTGTAGTCACATCCATGGGTTTCAGATGACGTCACACTTCTGTAGTCACATCCGTGGGTTTCAGATGACGTCACACTTCTGTAGTCACATCCGTGGGTTTCAGATGACGTCACACTTCTGTAGTCACATCCGTGGGTTTCAGATGACGTCACACTTCTGTAGTCACATCCGTGGGTTTCAGATGACGTCACACTTCTGTAGTCACATCCGTGGGTTTCAGATGACGTCACACTTCTGTAGTCACATCCGTGGGTTTCAGATGACATCACACTTCTGTAGTCACATCCGTGGGTTTCAGATGACATCACACTTCTGTAGTCACATCTATGGGTTTCAGATGACGTCACACTTCTGTAGTCACATCCGTGGGTTTCAGATGACATCACACTTCTGTAGTCACATCCGTGGGTTTCAGATGACGTCACACTTCTGTAGTCACATCCGTGGGTTTCAGATGACATCACACTTCTGTAGTCACATCCGTGGGTTTCAGATGACATCACACTTCTGTAGTCACATCTATGGGTTTCAGATGACGTCACACTTCTGTAGTCACATCCGTGGGTTTCAGATGACATCACACTTCTGTAGTCACATCCGTGGGTTTCAGATTAAACATTAGGACTGTTGGCACGGCAATTAACAAAACATTACATCTTTTAAATGGGGAAAAAGTGCTCAAAATGTTGGATAAAACAAGATACTTGAACCTATAATAGCTCCATTTTGAGTACTTTTAAATTATATATTATTGTTTTGAATAGTTAATATCCAGCAGAAGGTGTTGTGTATAATTACTAGTTGTGTAAAACTGATCTGATCATTACTGATTACACCTTAAAAAACTTGGGAGCTCAGGAACTAAAAGCACAAAATCTTCCAACTTTGTTATTTAACTAAAGTTTAAAAAACTGCTACAGAGACGAGACGATACAATCCTCCATAAACCAAGAAGTATTTGTTTTGGTTGACTGCAGCATCTACATCTCTCAGCTCTAGATCATGTAGTGTCTTATGTTTCTGTTCTATGGATCACACACTAAAACATATTAGGGCGACATTTTAAATTGTAACGTGTCAGGAATCTGACTAGTCCCTCAGTTTGTCATAGGTGCCATTTTTAGGACTTTAGACCATTACAAAATAATCTGGTTTTAAATCTCAGTTGCTATGGTAACGGTTCTAAATTTCATCCCTCCAAAATATTGTGTTAACCCCATGTAGGCCTATAGACGTTGTAATCATGTGTAATAGTCTTATTTGTTGTAAGATTACTGAAAGACTTAAATAAGAGCTTAAAATCCCCGTGTTTTAGTATTACTGTAGCATTTGTTTAGTTGTAGTGTTAAAGTGTGACATCATGCCATAAAATGTATTGTTGACATGTAGATTTAGTGTAGTTTAAATATAGTGGGATAATGAAGCTGTCACAAACAGGTGTTAAAAGGGGTCCAATTTCCTTTTGGATATTTCTCTGATGGAGGAGGCTTTTTAAATCCTTCGATTTTTTTTTTTTTTTTTTTTTTTTAAAAGGCAATCATTTAATTAGTGATTGAGTCTGTAATCTCACTTTAACTTCTCACATCATTCATAGTTTGACCTGCCCCTCTTCTCCATTCAAACATAATCCAATAGCTTGCATTGTATTTCTCACATGTTTTGTCTTGAGCAGAAGTTGGAGGAGCGTTTCCGGATCAACAGGCGCGAGCTGATTCCTCTGGAGTTTCCGGTTCTGGTGGCGCTGGAGATGGGACTTTACCTCCCCGAGAGTAAAGTCATGCCCCACTACCGCAGACTGGTGCAGCAGGGGTAGGACACTTTAGAGACCAGAAGAACGGTCCGGAACCTCACAAAACCACTCCAGACCTTTCAGAACTCATTGCTTGTTGCAGGTACAATGGGGTTTTGAAATGCAGAAGTTGATACACGGCTGTGCCCGGTCTGGGTCTGGGTCTGGTCCGACCCCATCATAAATCTGGTCCAGTCCTCAAAAAGATGTTATGGGATGTTCCACAGAATGTGTCTTGCAGAGTTTTTAAGGTATTTTAGTGGCTATGAAATCGACACACGTCATTGACGTGTAATGCTGTGGAACATTCCAGCAGAGCAATAGCAGAGAGCGAACCCATGACCATCCAGAAAAGTGACAGAGTGCACCCTTTAAGCTCTGGGTTTGACCCAAGTGGCTTTTTCTTCATTAAGTCTGCTCATACGGATACAGTTGTCTTATTTTTGGTCTCACACGGGGTTTTCTGCAGTTTGAGCCGGACCTCTGGCGTGTTTTTGTATCGATGGATTCTTTTTGATTCAGCATTTGTGATGTTCTGTTGTTGGCCCTCATGAGCTCTATGTTAGAGTTTACTCGGCACGTTACTTGTGCTTTTATTTAAATATAAATATGGTGACTCAATGTATTTTTGGTACAATTCTTTGTCAGAACCCATTGTCATCTGCACCTTTTTACTCATTGCACAGTTTGAATCTTATTTATTTGTAGAGTTTGATTAAATACTGTATTTTTTTTTATTGAATCCTGTGACACCAGTTTAATGTATCTAGAGAAGTGACCTTTTAATGCTTCTAAATGTCACTGTTGTCACTGTGGTGTGTGTGTGATGCTAAATGATTTTTTTATTCATCCGTCCAAACAAGGTTGGTGTTGAAACTGAAAAGCAGCGGTGGAAGAAGTAACCAATTTTGTTTAGTGTTCTTTGGCTCCTGTAACTGTTTTTTTTTATGTGATACGTATTGAGGTATGCAGTAAAAACAAACCCTCAGCTGACTTAAAGGCGTAATGGACGATTTTTTGGTGCCAAATCTGAGTCATTTCCTTGTGGCGTGGACTGCCGATTAGTCCTGCCACGTATCAATCATAGTATGCACCTACTGCTTACCTGCAGCCGCGTGTGGCTCGTCCCCAGGAGAGCAGCACCTTTCCCTGTGTCTAAGCGCATGGATCTATCATAATATAGTTCCCTCAGTGTACGGGACAAAATTAAGACTGAAATCTACGGAGGCTGTTGAGAACGTCTTGTGGATCCCTCTGTCAGTAGGGTATTCAACTCGCACCTCCGGGAGAGCTTCTCCCATGTCCCGGGGGAGGCTGGGGACATTGAGTCCGAGTGGACCATGTTCTCCGCCTCCATTGTTGATGCGGCTGCTCGGAGCTGTGGTCGCAAGGTCTCCGGTGCCTGTCGTGGCGGCAACCCCCGAACCCGGTGGTGGACACCGGAAGTAAGGGATGCCGTCAGACTGAAGAAGGAGGCCTATCAGGCCACTCTGGCTTGTAGGTCTCCGGAGGTCATCGACAGGTATCGGCAGGCCAAGCGAGCCGCTGTCGCAGAGGCAAAAACCCGGGCCTGGGAGGAGTTCGGGGAGGCCATGGAGGACTATCGGTCGGCACCAAAGAAATTCTGGCAAACCGTCCGGCGCCTCAGGAGGGGGAAGCAGTGTCTCACCAACACCGTTTATGGTGCGGGTGGAGTTCTGCTGACCTCGACTGGAGATGGTGGAAGGAATACTTTGAGGATCTCCTTAATCCCTCAGTCACGTCTTCCGAAGAGGAAGTAGAGACCGGGGACTCGGAGGCTGGCTCATCCATCACCCAAGCTGAAGTCACTGAGGTTGTTCGCAAACTCCTCGGTGGCAGGGCTCCGGGGGTGGATGAGATCCGCCCTGAGTACCTAAAGTATCTGGATGTTGTAGGACTGTCTTGGTTGACACGTCTCTGCAACATCGTGTGGCGGTCGGGGACCGTGCCTCTGGACTGGCAGACCGGGGTGGTGGTCCCTCTGTTCAAGAAGGGGGACCGGAGGGTGTGTTCCAACTACAGAGGGATCACACTCCTCAGCCTCCCGGGTAAGGTCTATTCCAAGGTACTGGAGAGGAGAATCCGACCGATAGTCGAACCTCGGATTCAGGAGGAGCAGAGTGGTTTTCGTCCCGGTCGTGGAACACTGGACCAGCTCTATACCCTCCATCGGGTGCGCGAGGGCGCATGGGAGTTTGCCCAACCAGTCCACATGTGCTTTGTGGATCTGGAGAAGGCTTTCGACCGTGTCCCTCGGGGTGTCCTTTGGGGGGTGCTCCGGGAGTACGGGGTCCGGGGCCCTTTGCTCAGGGCTGTCCAGTCCCTGTATGACCAGAGCAGGAGCTATGTTCGCATTGCCGGCAGTAAGTCAGACCTGTTCCCAGTGCATGTTGGACTCCGCCAGAGCTGCCCTTTGTCACCGGTTCTGTTCATAATTTTTATGGACAGAATTTCTAGGCGCAGTCAGGGGTCGGAGGGTGTCCAGTTTGGGGACCACAGGATCTCATCTCTGCTGTTTGCAGACGATGTTGTCCTGATGGCTCCATCAAACCCGGACCTGCAACATGCACTGGGACGGTTTGCAGCCGAGTGTGAAGCGGCTGGGATGAGAATCAGCACCTCCAAATCCGAGGCCATGGTTCTCGACCGGAAAAAGGTGGCTTGCCCTCTTCAGGTGGGTGGGGAGTCCTTGCCCCAAGTGGAGGAGTTCAAGTATCTCGGGGTCTTGTTCACGAGTGAGGGAAGGATGGAGCGTGAGATCGACAGGCGGATCGGTGCAGCGGCTGCAGTGATGCAGTCGCTGCATCGGACCCTTGTGGTAAAGAGGGAGCTGAGCCGAAAGGCAAAGCTCTCTATTTACCGGTCGGTCTACGTTCCTACCCTCACCTATGGTCATGAGCTTTGGGTAGTGACCGAAAGAACAAGATCGTGGATACAAGCGGTTGAAATGAGTTTCCTCCGCCGTGTGGCTGGGCGCTCCCTTAGAGATAAGGTGAGGAGCTCGGCCACACGGGGGGGAGCTCGGAGTAGAGCCGCTGCTCCTCCACGTCGAGAGGAGCCAGCTGAGGTGGCTTGGGCATCTGTTCCAGATGCCTCCTGGGTGCCTCCCTCGGGAGGTGTTTCAGGCATGTCCCACCGGGAAGAGGCCCCGGGGAAGACCCAGTACACGCCTCGGGATCCCCCCGGAGGAGTTAGAGGAAGTGTCTGGGGAGAAGGAAGTCTGGGAGTCTCTGCTCAGACTGCTGCCCCCGCGACCCGGCCCCGGATAAAGCGGCAGAAAATGGATGGATGGATCTATGGAGACATGAGATGCGATGCGATCCGTCGTGCTAAAAAGCAAACGCACGTCTAACCGCGAGGCTTCTCTGCTTCCGCACAGGGGGCATGCGCACTTCAAAAAAACGTCCATTACGCCTTTTTAAGTAGGAGTAGAAAAGCAGTACTGCTCAGCGGCCTGTAGAGGTCACCAAAAACACTGTCTTCAGCAGCAGAAGTGAGGGGAAAACTGGTTTTATTTGGATATATTCCGGAAAACAATTTAAATATAGTTGTGACACATGGTGATTTTATTGGCCAATGATTGCCTTGATCGCCCTGAGCGTATGCCACTGGTAAAATGTACTTAAAATACAAGGCTCAAGTTTAGAGTTTTCATGACCAGATGCACGCCTTATAAACATGACACCCGAAAGTATTTAAATACAGCGTTTTTCTTTTGTCCTGTTACTTTCCAGCGCTGCCAAAATGTCTGTTCTCAGTTTGTGCCATATTTTCTTTTCTCAGGAATTCTGTTTTGAATGACACCTAGGAAATCCAAAGAAGTTATTATTTATGACATTGTAATGATTGTCTTGTGCCACTCGATACAGTTCACACTATGAAAGGTACAATTCACTGCACTTGGATTCTACTGACTTTAGTGCTGAAGACTTTATTTGTTTTAAATGTTTCTACTGACACACGTCTGTGGTTATTGTTCTTGCTAATGTTTTCTGTGTCAATGGAATTCTGCCCATGCTGAGAATACTGTGGTGTCAAATGTGACTATTTACCATTCCAAAATGAAGACTATTTAAACATTATTTGAGCAATGATTTAATGGTAAAAGACACTTCATATTTGTTTGCTGTGGTGTTACTGACCTTACAATGCAATAAATATATGAACGTTTCAATTATACTTCAGGAAGTGCCGTTTGTTCATAGTTTCTTTTGTGATAGAACAGACAGATTTATCCTGATAAATAACACATCGGGATGTAACAATACTGAAATGTAGCTGTATATTTAATGGTTTAAAAAAAAGGTACATTATTAACTTTTCTGGTGCTAGACTCTGGAGATGCTACGCTCGTACATTAAGCGCAGGTCAGATCTGTGGAGAGGCGAGTGATCAGTGTGAATGCAGTCGAGGTATTTTCTTTGCAATAAAAAACCCTGTAACTAGAATGCAAGAAGTGGTTACATCTCCCTGGAGACACCAGAAAAGCTACGCAGTACACTTTAAACAGAGTATTTCAGTATTTCTTCCTGATTTCACTGAAAAGGAGCAAAGCATTATCCGTTTAGTCTAGTAAAATCCACTGGGAACTTAACAGCGATCTATACGTAGCAAACTTTCATGAATATTTGTCTTAGCCAGTATTGTTGCATCCCGGTTTTAAATGTGTATTTATATTACTAGTCCAAACTCATATCTTCATCGTCGTCTTTCTTGTCTTTGCTGAGTCCGTCCTGGTCGGGCTTGGTCTCAGTTTCCATCGCTTTGGCAAAAGCCTCCAGATCTGGAACCACAATCAGATTCACCTTTAAAATCATGATCATCTCATACTGTCCTATTAAACACATCTAAACTGATATCGAAACTAATAAAGCTGTAAATCTTGAAAAATGTATACAAAATTAGGACAATACTTGCTTTCCTGAAGACTTATTGTATATAGTGTATGTACAGTATATTTAAAAGGAGTTTTAGACCAACAGTGCCTGTTGCTCAATAAATTTTTATTGCCATGGCAACAGAATAGGCCCTTTGTTTTGTATTATAATAATCATATCATCATGAGCTTCCTCCATTTGAAAGACACCAGTAAAAGTAAGTGGGAAAGAGCCGTTTTGACAGATGAAGAATGGGAAAATCTCAATGGAATCACAAAGAAATGGATGACACAAACAGATCCAACAGCCAAGCACTGGACCGCATAACTGAACTCCTAAAATGAAAAGGATCACATTGACTGACTTCATTTAAAGTTTTAAGGACTTGAAACACAATGCTTTTTGTTATGGGAGTGTCTACAGAGCCGCGGCGCGCGGCCGAAACTGCCATGCTATTTTGTGCCGCAGCTCCTGAAACTGCTGCGCTATTTGACCGCGCTGGGTTAAGGTTAGGGTTAAGGTTAGCCATGAGGCTATAGGGCAGTGCCGCGGTTCCTGAAACTGCTGGGCCAATTTGACCGCACTGCGGCTCTGCAGCCACGGCCTTTTGTTTTAGACAAAATGTGCCTTAAGTTTCTTTTAACGCCTCTCACTACCTTTTTTCTTATTGGTTTAATTCTCCTGCTCTCTCTGGTCCTGTTTTTGTCTCTCTGCTCTATATTTAAAAACTGAAAAAGAGACCACCACCAGTTTCAAGTAAAAAAACATACAATATGTACATCTGTTTCTTAATATTGAAATCAAAGTGTTTAGTGGCATGAAATGTGACCACAGTTCGACATGATAAAGATGGATGTTGAGTTGATAATGTTGTATTTGGATGAACATGTGAAAGCGTCTCTCTCACCTCCTTTGTTGGCTGCGTCCACGGCCTCTTGGGGCAAACCAAACTGATTCATCAACGGGCCGAGCTGCCCCGACGCCAGAGCGCTGCTGAACATGCTCAGAGCCTGGAGACACAAGACACGTGCCTAAGTATTTTTGAGCAAATGTAATATTGGATAAATACATGATAGTCAAGTTTAATGCGGTACAGTGGATTATTCCCGGCAAAACAATCACATCTTAATGGAGACGAGCAGGTGGGTTCGGGTTAGAACAGAGAGGTTACATCGTGCTTCTAAAACCAGTTACTCTACTTTTTCTGCAAGCATCCGTTCTAGGGATCTCAATTTAATTTTAGCCTGTGCATCATCATTGGAGGGTTCATTTATTAGTGTTGTGGCGAGTAACTAATATCGAATGCTTCAAACTTATTTAGCCGAGCAAATTTCTTCACTTATGTTTAGGATCTATTCTTTCAGTGTTCAGGTTTAGGAACAGCTATTTAAGCTAAAAGGTTAAGCTTTAGGATATGTTTGCTAAACCAGCCTGTGCAGAACTGTATTGCGGTTGTGGAAATTACAATATTTATCCACAAAAGGCAAAAACAATAGAAACCAAAACTGCTATGACGGCCATAAAAAAGCTGTTAAGAAAAATAAATACAAGAATGATAAATAATTATTTTTGAAAAAATATCTCTTGACTTTTTTGGCCCATGGTGTTTGTTAGACAGGACCGTGAGCAGGAAATGGAGAGCTGGGCGGCCGACCCCAGTGAGCGGCATATGTGCTGCACTCTGCCACCGGCCGCACGCATTAACATTCATTCTATTGTATTGCAGTTTGAGCAATAATTATATCGAACAGTATAATTCATTAATCAAACTTGAATTCAGAATTTTATTCTGGATTTGAATAGATAATCCAGATGAGATGGTTATGGGATTTTGACATAATTTAAAGGTGGAATGGACGATTTTTTTCAGCAAATTTTTTGTCATATTTCCTCGTGGCGTGGATAAATCATTTGACCTGCCACGTATCAATCATAAAACGCACCTATCGCTCACCTGCAGCCACGTGCGGTTCGTCCCCACGTGCCTAAGCGCATGGATCTATCATAATATAGTTCCCTCAGTGTACGGGGCAAAATGAAGACGGAGAAAGACAGTTCGAGCTGACGCAGAAGTGGACAGAAATCTGCGGGAGACGAGCGATGCGATGCGCTCCGTTGCGCTAATAAACAAACGCACGTGTGTGTTGTATCAGTCCGCACGGGGGAGTGGGCATGGGCACTTCCGCCTGCGTTCTCAAATCGCCGAAAAATCGTCCATACCCCCTTTAATTTATCTTAAAGTAAGAAAATAAATTTGGCACTGGGAAAAGTCAAATGTTCTTAACTTATTAAGAAGACACACAATGAAGCAAGTCAACGTAAAATAATCAAGGTCAATCAAACAATTTGATCTAAACTGGTGAAAAAGTCTAGATTAATATCCTTAAATCAGGACATGTGAACTCATCCAGAGTGCATATATATCCATGTATATTTGGTTGCGTTGGCCCCAACAAACTGACCAACAGAAAGCTAAACCTTGTGGTCCAGTTACAGACTGACCTGCTGGAACTGCGGCGAGGTGAGCGTGGTCTGCAGCTCTTCAGGGCTCTGCAGCAGGGACTCGCCAGAGGGCAGGTACGGCAGGAGCCTCTGCTGCACCTCCAGGTCAGCCAGGATCGGAGCCATGATCTCAGGGGTCAAGACACTGGCCAAGTCCACTGCAAGAGAGACGATGGGAGGGACTTTAGCCATTTAACGCTGTTTTACATTGGACAGTGCAGTAACAGATAAAGATCCAAGCAATAAAAGAGAAATATTTTTAGGCTTTTATATTGATTCAACTTGAGTTTAGACCTGAAATATTTATTCTATTTGATTTCATCTATAATATGGACACAGCCAAGACAAAAAAGAACATGTTGCTTTAGTCCCCGCTTTAGTCCCCGCTTTAGACCCGCTTTAGTCCCCGCTTTAGTCCCCGCTTTAGACCCGCTTTAGTCCCCGCTTTAGTCCCCGCTTTAGTCCCTGCTTTAGTCCCCGCTTTAGACCCGCTTTAGTCCCCGCTTTAGTCCCCGCTTTAGTCCCTGCTTTAGTCCCTGCTTTAGTCCCTGCTTTAGTCCCTGCTTTAGTGCTCCACACTGTGGCCCTGTGAGGCGACAGCTGTATCAGTTGAATGTTGTCCTTTACCTCCCTGAGCCGTGGCCGGGACGTTCATGGTGGCGAGGATGCTCTGCAGGTCTCGTAGTTGGATGGGCTGAGCGCCGCCAGCTGCCGCAGAAAGGGGGGGCGCGGCGGGAGTGGAAGGGGAGGAGGCCGGGGGGGAGGAAGCGGCGGCCGCAGAGGGAGTGATTGGCGTGGTCGGCACCTGAGACGAGCCCAGACGACTGACGGTGGAGCTGGAGGTCGGGGTCACGGCAGTGGAAGGGCTGTGGAGGGGAAAAGGATTACTTATAGGATAGTATTTTTATATAGAATTATCGGCACTCTGCGATGTTTATTTGTATTTATTTATGAATAATTATTTACCATTATTTGATTAGTGAAGGACACCATCAATGTATCAATGTTATGTGAACCAAATTTGAATAAGATAAGATAAAACTTCCGTACTATTGGTATGTAAACTTTTTACGTAGATTTAGAGACAAAGGCTTTTAATCCAAAAAGCGTTTACAGTACGTGAATTATTTCTGGTACAATTCCCAGTTCCATGATGGACTGGGCACAAACATAATCATAGCTACTTATTAGCTACTTTTTAATAGTCATTTATCTTGATTTTTTAATGAATGTTTCTATTCTGCTGTTCTTGAACTGTGTTGCAACACTGGAATGTCCCCATTTTTGATAATGGTAATCGAATCAATCTTTTTATAACAAAGACAGGCACACTATTCAATCATAATGTCATAAAAGGTTAAAGAATTTCAGATTTTATGAGTAAATATTCTGTAGAAGTCTTCACCATATTTTAACCTTTATTTGGTTGATTATAAAATTGTCTAAATCTCAATGTATAATAGATATAATTGTTTGTCTATTGGAAAATATAATGTCTGACTTGTCGACTACTAAACAAACGGTTGAATGAATGGTGAGTTTAAACAAACCTTGTGGAGGAGTTACTTGCAGCTGGAACACTGCTGCTGCTGCTACTGCTGCTGCTGCTGCTGCCGAGCAGGTTTGCCAGTCCTGGACCGGCCAACGCCCCGAGACCACCTGAGGTACAAAACAAACCCCCTGTTGTTTATCTGTCAGAGAAAAAAAACCTCTGCACATAATCTTTGTGAAAATGTGTTTTAGATCTGATGCTCTGCTGCAGTATTTGTCGCACCGATGCCTCCGAGTCCAGTGGGTCCGATGAGCTGCATGAGCTGATTGTGGCTCATGTTTCCCAGCAGGCTTTGCAGGCCACCCTCTCCTTCACAAAAAAAAAACACAAAAAGAGTTTGTTTTGACTTTCTACAAGTTTAAAAACTATAGTAAAAGTCTTTAAGTACAGGAGTTTTACCTCCCAGAGCAGACAGGTCGTGTCCTCCTCCTCCGCCGCTGCCCAGGGCCCCTGGCATCGGAGGATTATTCAAATACTCATTCACTTTACGGCAGAACTCCTCATCCTTGTCTGTCTTGGGCTCCTGAAAACAAAATTACACGTGGACTTACTAATCAAAATGAACACTATAACAGCAGTGCATAAATAAAAGAATACTCTATGAATACGCTGTGAATATGCTGTGAATACCATGTGAATATACTGTGAGATTTGCTTGGTAAATATGACATGTCAGATCTGGTACCTGCATCCAAAAGAAGAGTCTCTTGGATCCTGCTTTAAACTTCAGCACATAGACTCGTCCCGTGGTGCACTGGTTCACTCTTTTGAACTCGCAGTCATCAGGAAAGATGATCAGGTCCTAAAACCAAATAAAGCAGGTCAGGCAAAGAAACTGACATGGATCAAA
The DNA here is from genome assembly GCF_026437365.1 of Eucyclogobius newberryi. Classification (NCBI taxonomy): domain Eukaryota; kingdom Metazoa; phylum Chordata; class Actinopteri; order Gobiiformes; family Gobiidae; genus Eucyclogobius; species Eucyclogobius newberryi. The sequence continues at coordinate 12,534,956 of NW_027315801.1, read as the reverse complement.
TGACTAAAATGACTAAAATTTGCTGTATTTATTATAGTCTGTGAAATACATAACTGAGATTAGCCATTTTTATACAGCGGCATCGGGTGGAAGATATGTACCAAACTATGAGAAACTCAGTCTAGAAATAACAAGGTCTCAACCAGGACTGAAACGTGTACTTATATGGGCATCAATATTTGAACTTTAGCGTGTACGACCCAGTGAAACCTTCAAAACGAGACTTGAGTAAAACAAATCTGGTCTAATGTAAAACTACGGTCATGAATATCCTTCGTTGAGCACATATGCATTTGTTTGGCCCGTTTGAGCGCCTTACATCGTCCACGTTCCCTGTGGTCCGGTCCTTCCAGCAGAAGTGAATGAGCGAGTCGTCGGTCTGCTGGATGTAGACTTGTCCTTTGCGTTTGTCGGGCGTCACCGTGCTGCCCTTCATCGTCATCTTCCCCGCCCTGAACTCCACCAGGTACTTGCTGGACGAGCCGCGCGAGCCCGACACCAGACTGGGAAACAGCGCTCCGGACGCCATGGCGGTCAGCGGGACGGGGTCTGCATGAAGAAGGGCAATGGAAATGGAGATAAAAGGAGCATGTACTGTAGTGTCGTCTGTACCAAACGCTCCTATTGATTGAGTAACAGGTTTGACCAACAGGACACTGACTTTAATCTGTTTTTTAGCACTGCAAGCGGGAGAATCAGAAACAAGTACCACCCAGAGCTGGAAACGCGCCAACCAGACTGTAAACCGGGATGAAGGGGCTTATCAACTGTCTCCTGTCTGCAGTTCTGAAGAGGTCGGACTGCAGATGGCGCTGTCATCCTACCGCTCAAAGTAGAAAGACTGCGCCAAAATCTGTTTAAAATCAGCTGACCAGACACGGCACGGTAACGCCAGTGACACGTCTGAGGAGGGCGGCAGAGAGCAGCCGCAGCGTGTCACTGTATGACACTCAAGTGCAGGTCTGACAGTAAGAAATCCAAATGATCATTATCTGATTTCTGGCGTTAGATTATTGAAATGTCATGTAAACAGTTCCGTGTGATTATTCTGATTTATTTCCGATTGTTGACAAGGACAATTAGAGATCTTTTAAAAATGAATTGTACTTTGTCTTCCAAATACAACAAGTACTTTAAAAACCCACTAATTAACTGACACATCGGATTTCTCTAAGGCATGTAAACATTATATGTGACGTTGCATTTTTTTTAGGTTTAAATGAGCAAAAACCCATTCCTCTGTTCCTTTCTGTCAAATGAGTGGAGAATTTAAAATCTAAACATTTCAGAGCTACCCAGAACACAGCAGACGAAATCTTGGGACCTTTTTTTTTAAATTCAAAATTGAATTAAATGTCCTATTAGATTAATTGCCCCTTGAGACTAAGCGCAAGAAAATAATTGTATTTACTAAAATGTATAGAGTATAGATGCGACTTATTGCTTCTACTGGTAAAACAAAACTAAACAAAAAACACTGATTCAATATAGTTACTTCTATATATTTAGAACCAGGGCTTAATTTTTTGTCCCATTTGGAGGAACGCTTTCGCCTTTCTCTAGATTTTTTTTAAGGTTTAACCCAGGAAATATTTCGTTGGTCCCAGCTACTGATTAAGAAAAACAACTGACAATAATGAGAAATTATAATGCGAGTTTAATGGAGGAATTTAACAACAGTTTTGTCCTAGTCCTGTTCCCCCAAACTCATGGCCCCAGAGGTCATGGAAGTATGCTTGTTTTGACAATTCATATTCAGCTTGTTTTTAGACAATGGGAGCAAACCTTAGACAATGTGGGGCCACCATTGTCTCCTTTACTGATGGAAAAACAATGTCTTTTCTGCTGATAGTGATTCATTGTTGAATATCTCCCAGTCTCAATTGATTACAAGCCTAAAACACAACAGTGATCAAAAGCAGAGCAAGACAGAGACATGACATCATTGTGCCATTGTGAGTGGTTACATCAGTCCGAGACAAAGCAACATTTCTGCAGTAACATGCCTCAAATCCTTGGGTCTAAATGGAAACACATTCCACGTATTTACAACAATCTAATGTTGCACTATAGCACTGTTTTTCATGTAGCGGCTCTCTCCATCTCCAGGCGCGTGGATGACTCCGCATCTCTGAACCGCAACCGCAAATTAAAAGACGAAAACGCGCAGAGCGGAATGTATTTCAACGATATCTAATCTTAAATCTCAATTGGCAACGTGTGCGCTCGAAACGGCCGACACAAAATGAGGAATAGATGGATAATACTTACATACTTCTCGCCGATGTCGGTCAGTCACCTGCTGCGGGCAGGTTTTTGATGAAGAGGCGTTCTGATTGGCTGATTGGAAACGTTGCCGAGCGGTGATTGGTTTGGTTATCTATCAATCTAACAGTATCGTTCAGGTTAGGTTGAAAAGGCACGCTCTGGCCGCACGGGCCAAATGAATGTAAATGAGCCAAAGCGAAGCAGAGCAATATTTATGCTCATATTTTAAAATGTACTTATGACTAAATTAAGGCTAAACCAGGACTGAAGCCAATGGATTAAAACAGGATTTAACCAGGGTACACCAAATAGCCAGACATGGGTCTAAATGGGTAAAGTAACTTAAAATTGTACTCAAAAGTAATAATACCTTTAACATAATATAAAGCTGTAGGGGTCCAACTGGTTTGACCACTTTTCCAAATATGCCAAGCCAAAAAGAAGCCTTTCAATGGTCCTCTAAGGAGAAGACCCAGTTACCTCTGCAGGCTTATTTGATTTATTCCATGTCAGTAAATAATAATCACAGAGTCGTGAGCTGTCTTTTTATGTACACTTGGTTAATTAAGTGTTTATTTAAGTCTATTTGTTGGCTTAAGTCTTACATAGATGGGGTTTTAACTTGTGGATAATTGATGCGAGTTAATTCAAACTAAATACATATGTGTTAAAAAAAAAAGCCACACAATGAAATGAGTAGGTTGTAATGGTTTATAATTTATTTCTTATTAAATATGTCTGTCTTCTAAAGAAGTGTGGGTAACAGTAAAGATGTAAACATTTCAACAGATGCTGTGCAAATAACCTTTAATAAGGAGCAGCTTTGAGCGGCCGCAGTGTTCACAAAGTGCTTTGAATGGAGTTGATTCAGACGGAGCTGTTTGTGCAGAGGCTTCGCAGGATCTGGCAACACAAATCATGGCAGAACTCCAAAGATCTACAGCGATTTAGAGAACTGTGTTGTAGTTCTGGAGACTTTTTCACTAAACTTCTACAGCAGAGATTCATGGAGGTTTTTGGGCCACTTGAACCTCACTGTTGTCCTGGTTTATGGTTCATATATTGTAATTACTGGGCCGGTCCACATGAAACAAAAATTGCGACAAAGTTCATTGCCTTTTCTGTCAAACCAAAAGGTGAAATCATCAGCTTCTGAACCCCAAAAGACGTGATTGTTGTCAGCTGAAATAACTTTAAGTCATGTTATTAAGTTTGTGGAGCTGATCCCTCACAAATAATGATAAAATTCAACATTTTTTGATCTAGTTTTTTCTCTCAAAAACAAATGTTGAATCTCCCATTCGGCCATCCATCTGAAATTATCACATCATTTGATCATATTCTGTTGGAAAATGCTTGTTCCAGTTTTGAAAAGACCCTGAACTTTGATATTTCGTTCATGTAAATTCATTAGGGAGCTAATATTTGAAGCACACAGAAATAGTCTTTTGAGCAGGAAAAAGAAAGACCCGGGGAGTGTTTGAAACCAAAATGAGCACCTTTTTGTATTGCTCTGGTGTCACATTCGTGTAGAGATCAGAAGAGAAGAGATCTTATCGTTTAGCCTCCAGCAAAAAGATACACAAGTACGCAAAGTGTCCGTGTGATGCATAGGTTCTTATGTGTAATAGCTGATGTTCCTTTACCTGAAAGGTGTATTTACAGTTTCTTTCACAGTGCAGAAAAAAGATTGTATGGCTTAACTTGAAAATAGTATTCCTTAAAAGGTTTCTGTTTCCATTCCATTTCACCCTGACAAATGTTAAGGACCCATTTCCAGATCTTTTGCCTGGTTTGTACTTATTGACTAATGAGGGGCAGCTGAAATGAATATTGTTAAAATGCAGATATATCGAGTTCTTGGGTCTCGTAATTGTGGTTATCATGATCATTTTAGAAGCAAAATAAGCTATTTCAGTTCAGTCTATACTCTATAAAAGTGTTAAGCTTTTATATCTGGCCGTTTACATTAACTTACATATTATAATAAGTGTATTGTTAACTTATTACCTTGACTTTTTCATTCAGAAAGTTTGATTTCATTAAGCTGGTCATGTATTTTGATTATTGACTTTATTTTATTTAATTCAAATCAACTTTTACTGTTGTTTTGATGTGGTGTCAATAATTATCATGTTTCGTTTCACAATAATAGTAAAATTTGATATCATAATAGGCACAATCAGGTTCAACATTTGTGAATTCACCTTTTAGATATTTCTGAGGAGAAAAACATTTAATCAATAGGGAAAACTGGATTGTGTCAGATCTCCAATGGTTAAATTTGGCTACTTTATGATGCTTTACATTACATTTAGCATAATTCAAAAGTACGAGACTTCAGAGAGATAAATGCATTTAAAAGGCTATTTTCTTTACTTTTTTGTGTATTATGTGGACGGTCAATTTGATTCTTTAGATTGATGGGAGAAAAGCGCGCACTCAGAGGAAACCCGCCCAACTCGAGGAAAAAAAGACCAAATCTGGCTCAGGAACCTAAATCGAGGAAATCTTTTGCTTTACAGTATGAACGTATTCTCCAGCTCGCGTTAAGACCAGAAAGGCCACTCTTGTCTCGTCTCAGTTATTCTCAGACGACAGATACACGTACCTTTAAGACCAGCAAACATACAAACATTCAAGCAGCTTTTCATTCTGTCAGCGTCAACAACAACTAGTAGTTCATTTGTTGGACACTAAATATTTAAATTGGTTATAAAAACTGGAAGCAGGTGTGTCTTTTAAATAAGCCCTGATATTACGGGTGAGGTACAGTACATCAATGTTTACACACTTTGAATTCGAGTAGCTCATTTAAGTCACATTTTAAGGCTTTATAAACGTGTGACAGTTGCATTTCTACTATTGTTAGCATAGTAAGTACGGCACAGTTTAATCTTTAAGTAAACTAAAATATTGTTCGACCTCTTTCGGGCGTTTGACACGATTCGACGCAAAAACAGTACTGGTAATGGACGACGGGTGGCGCCAGAGGGCAGATCCCAGGCTCAGTAGATGTCGGGGCAGTCGCTGTAGTTTCTGTCAAAGTATCCGCCTGCGTAAAGCCAGTCGTCTGCGTTGGTGTGAGGGTTTGTGCCCGGATGAAACCAGCTGCAGAAAGAGCAAACGGTTCAATGGACAAACAGGACTGGAAGAACAATTAGTGCAACACAACAACAACAATATCGGTGTTGTAATGTTGTAATGTTGTTGACAGTGTAGGCAAGAATGAAAATATCCCTCTTTTGCTTTTTATAATATGGATAACAATAATGATAGATCACAATCCACACGAAATTAGCCCATTTTCTTTTGGGATTGAAAGGACTTTTGTTTAGTCAATAAAGGCCGTGGCTGGAGTGCCGCGGCGCGGTCAAATTGCCACGCAGTTTCAGGGACCGCGGCATTTCCCTTATAGCCCGTTATAGCCTCATGGCTAACCTTAACCATAACCCTAACCCTAATGCGGCGCGGTCTAAAACGGCGCTAAAACGCGGTCAAATAACGGCGCAGTATCAGGAGCAGCGGCGCGCGGCCGGCACAAAAATAACATGGCTTTTTCGGTCGCGCGCCGCGGCACTGCAGACAGTCCCATAAATAAAATGAAAATAAATAAATCGATCTATCGACCAACATTTTTGTTAGTCACCTAATTATTTTATTGAGATTATAAAGGTTTTTATGGATCACAAAAAAAAAAAGGAGAAAGCGTGGCGTGCGTTAGTTTGAGATTTAATTGTGTTTTTAAGACGCCTTTTACACATGTAAACACACTGTTTACTTGTACTTTCTGGTATACGCATTTGTAATTCGATCGATTAGAGCCCCAATTTCTACATAGTAAAACTTAGAGACTTAATATTGTTACATTCCTTTATGCGATTGTTATGTCTGTGTTTATGCTCTTATTTACACCATTATAGGGCTGCACAATATGTCGCAATTTAAACTAAAATCGGAATTTGATTTGGCACAATTATCAAACCACAAAGATAAATAAAAGAACAATAACAACAAAATAACTTCTCTTCGTCTTTTTAAAGTAAACTCTTGTTGTATCTGTAGTTTAGACCTCTTTAGATTCTTGAGTTACTTTATCAGTTCATTGTTTAGTCTCGTCTCAATAGAGATTGTTATGAGCACTCTGAACAGAATCCTACTGTTTAAACGCCACAAATCGAATCACAATTGGACGTTTACCCCCAAAATCGTGCAGTCCTACACAGTTTCATCTCAAATACTGCAGCAGGTCCAAACTCACCTCGTCGACCACTCCTCCTCGTCTCTGGAGCGCTCCTTTCGCGACGTTCTCTGTTTCTCCTCGAGTCGTTCTTTCTCTGAACTGGCCGTGTCTGTGGATAAGCATGCGGCCGTTACAATGGACGATGGACGCGTCTGAGTGGGACAGATGTAAACGTGTGCGCTCACCTATGTCTCCGTTCTCCATGGCCTTGATGTCGGGCCGGAGTCTGCAGTCTGTCGGAGGCAGAAGTCGCTCTTTGTCCGGCTCCAGCTCGTTTAGTGTCATGGCAAAGCTGGTGAAGTTATACATCTACAACACGAGAAAGAAGACTGTTTGATAAAATGATGGTCCAGTGTTGTGGTCTGCTGCGTTCAAAGGCTGCGTCCACTGTGTCAACTGTTCAGTGAGAGGACCTTTTCTCGCACGTGTATGTTAGACTTGTGCTGTCATTTTATTTATCCATCCATCCATCCATCCATTTTCTACATGTTTCATCATATCGTGCCATTATTATTTGTATTTTTAGTATTTGTATTTGTGTTATTAGTATTTGTATTATTAGTAGAAGTAGTAGTAGTAGCAGCAGTAGTAGTATTTGTATCATCATCATCATCATCATCATCAATAATATTAATAATAATAATATTATTGAATTCTGTTCATTAGCAATGGCAATAAACCTTTTCTGATTCTCATTCTGATTTCTGGTTGTGTTTCTCGTGTTTCCCTTTTGTGTTTTATCATATTGAACAATTTGAAAAAATAAATAAAAATCATTTGGTTGTATGTGTATTGTATTGACATGTCTAAGCTCCCCGTTCAGTGCTTTTTTTGTAGACTCTAAGAAGAGAGGACTGGCTTTGGAGAAATGAGACAAAAACAGACTCAAGAGCGTCATTAAGAGTAATCTGTGTATGTAAAAATAGTGACAGTGAAGTTATGAGTGAAAAAAGTCATGTACAAATGGAAACACAAAATGAATAGGTGTTTTGAAAGGCGCCGTATAAAGTCAGCGCATTAAAACAGGTTGATCTGAAAATGACCTGTGCAGAGTGAGGCGGGCGTGGCTTTATCCTCCAGAGTAAGGCACTTTCTGGGATCACAGTCACGGTCTCCTGGAACTCCGGGACATCGTCCGAGTCCTCTTCTTCACAACTCTGTTCCTAAACACAAACGAAGGAGACACGTCTGAGCGTTAAGCAGAACTGGACCGGTCAATACAGATAAATAAATAACTACTGTACAGCTGCCACAACTTCAACACGCCTTTGACTTAAGCCACATCATCACACGGCGGGACAGAAAAGTGCTGCTGGTGTTTGATACGATTCACTGTTGACGTGACTCAGACAGGACAAGAGACACTGAAGGAACCACATCCAGGTCGGCCTTACCTTCTGCCCAGCCACTGCACGTCGTCGTGAAAGGACATTTGAGACACACATAATCAAAAAAGTAAATAAAACAGATCTGAGGAGAAGAAAAGCTGTGCAATAGGATGAAAACAAATGAAAGAACTTTGTTAATTTATGGATATTAATTTAATATTCTCCATATTTACCAATCTTGAGTCTGCAAGTTTATTATACCAGGACTAAACACATTGAATACTTACGGTCTTTCATGTTGTATAACTAATTAGATACAATTTCAATACTTAAGAAAAAGCTTTGATAAAACAATTACTTAAAGAGTATATTGAATATATTTACAACACAAAATAATAGTTTCTTAAATATCACCAGATGAAGATAAAACACCATTCTAAAACTATTCAGAATAACTTAAATATGTCAAATTTATGCAAATTATTATCTGTATCGATGCTTGTTAAAATTAGCATCTCCTTTTATTATTGATTAGGATATTTATTTTTATTTGTGCATCTATTTTTATGTATTATTATTATTATTATTATTATTATTATTATTATTATTATTATAATGTCATCATCATCATCATCATCAATGTATGTTTTACCTTAGAATGATCGCACTATATTAAGCACAGCAGTTTTGACTTTACATGAGCTGATTTTGGTTATTTTTGTGAAGTCCTACAGCAAATATAGCGGTTGTACAAAACACGTGAACAAAATATTATTTCTCACCCGCTTTGTCTTTTCCGCTCCGCTCTTCTTCTCAGACTTCTTGTGCGTTTCATGAACTTTCGGGTCGACGCTGTACATGCACTCGGTCCACTTCCCGTAAATGACTTTTAGTTTCTTTTTGCTGTTTTAACAAAAGAAGATCAATTAGCACACGAATATAATATTATATGTCCAAGTGTCAAAATATTCTATGGTAAAATGACTGTTGTCGAGCAGATTTTAAATATAGCGGGATAATGGGGACTAAATGTTGCAGGAATTTGTAACATCGACATGAACTAAAGCAATGCTAAAATATTTGAAAAAGTTAATGAAATTATGGACATAATCAATGTTAGATCATGTTGCTGTTTTGTTTTGTTTGAAATGTCCCACGTCACTGTCATAAATGATCAGGTTGGTACCTTTTGTCTTGAATGTAGCCTTCTACTTTGTGCAGCTCTTTTCCGAACATGCCGCACGGTTTGAAGTTCAAAACACACTTATCTCCAGTGCTGAAAACAAACGCAGCAGAAATTTAAAATAATTATTTCAAAGCCTTTGTGTGTGTCTAAACTACAGCGTTGGCAGTTATTTCATGTAAATAAATGTTCATCAGTAGTACCTATGGTTGATGATCTCCACGGTTCCATATTGCTCTATCCACAGTTTCCCTAATATGACGTTATGCACACAACACATTGGGTTCATCCACGTGTAAGCTTCTTTATGTCTGATTAAAAACATATATACTCATAATGAATCATGTCATATCGATGCTACTGTGTCCATCTCAGCACAATCCCAGACTCACTTGAGCAGCTCCAGTGTCATGGTGCCTTTGGGCTCGGCTTCGATGCTTTTCCCCCAGAACTTGAGTTTGGGGTAAATGGAGCCGTGGAACACAAACTCCTCCTTCAGTGACTCTGCGTGGAAGGCACTGACTGGAGGATGGTGGCTCACCTGCTCCGAGATCAACCGGTAGCCCTCGTCCTCCCTGGAAATGTACAAATACTATCAGTTTTTATTTTATTTTATAGCTTGTAAGAAATACTGTTTGTTTTTTTCTCTACAATAAACAAAAGGCATAACCTACGGCACTACAACACACGTGGGTTATTTTGCATTATATATGCTATCTTAAATGACAATATTGATCTAAAATGACTGACTTTGCCTGCCCTTTTACAATACGTCACCGCAAACGCTGACAACACAAAAAGCACAACTACAGATCACGTTGACGAGGAGCTGGCATCCAAATATACTTGTATCACCATTTAAGAAAAAAGTAAGTATAAAACTGTGTGTGTGTACAACAACACGAGAAAACAATCATACCATGGTTAAAAGCTCTTAAAAGTTGATTTCACATTATAACGTCTTCACTATTTAACAACAAGCTTAAGCAATAAAAACACACACAATTAAATTAATGCCATTAATACATTAAATGTAATACTGTGGTACTTCTTGGTACCACAGTTGGTTCTTCTTTGTTGCTCTTTTTTTTCCCTTTCCTGTTACAACACAGACATTTCCCCAGTATGAGACAAAATACTATTTTTTAATCTCCAATACCTTATGAGTTCATATGTTTCCCCAAGTAAAGGATTAAATGGTTTTCCAGTCCGGTCCCATTGAGATGCAACAGCAGAAACGGCAAAAGCAGCGACGACCTGTCGGACAGAGACAACGGGTCAAAGCCAACAGCATCTCACAGTATAAAGCTGTATTCAGTGCAATATTTCAGGGACGTACTTTTAGATGTTATTATTCTTAAATCTCTATAAATTCCCTGACAAGCCTGCAATAATTGTAGTCACATTCCATAAGATTGAGTAAGTATTAACAACATCGTCAAATCGACTGCAATGAAACAGCAGTGTTCTCGGCATCTTTTTTGGTGTCCCACCACCATCCTCAAACCTCAGCCCAGCGAGAACACTGAAACAGTAAAGGTTTATATTCTATGTTGGCGACTGTTCTCTTACCAATGCAGAAGTATTTTATATCCAAAATACATGAATGTATTTATACAGATATAAAGAATATATGTTTACTTGAATTGCAACAAATAATTCACAAATAGTTGGAATGATTGTGGAAAATTGACTACTAAAATATTAGACTCTTTTAATAAGTCTTAATTGTTGTCTGGATTATACAGACTCTAAATCGCATGCCAAAATAACCCAAAAATAATAACCAATTGGTGATTTTTCTCAATAATGCACTTCATTCACAATATAAAAGCCTTCAGTCTGCATATTTGACCATGATCAGGTTGAATATGTATATGAGCTCTAACGTTGAACACATGCTGTACCTGCATGCGGTCGGTGGAGTCCGACAGACTGCAAGCTTCGTGGATGAGGTGAGTGTGATCCATGTACTCCGAGATTCTCTGGAGAAAGCTCAGCGGTTCGTTGAATACCACCGGCATCGCAATTTTGGACAGCTCCTAAATAAATGAAAACATGAGACAGCAATGATTTACTGTGGTTACTTTTATTTTATCATTATTGACCATACATGTTGTCATGGAGCTTCTACTCACCATGCCAATGCATTTCTTCAGGATATTCCACACGCTGAAGTTATTTCTGGAGACCATTTCTGCAGGCAATGTTTTCCTAAAAAAAACGTGTATTATTATTAGTAGTGGTTTTATGTGGCCAAAGCATAATTTCAGCCAACATCCTGTGTTTTTGTCAGCCAATCAGTTTTCCATCTTTGACTCTCAAACTCATTAAGAAAAAAGCACTTTCTCTTCACTTCTTCCACCTCTTGAAGCAGTTTTGAGCTGAAACCTTCTCCCCATCTCCTCCTCAGTCAGTCTCTCCATCCATATTTCACCTAACACGTATTTTTGGTTAAGATTTGCTGCCAGAGGCTTTAGTAACGAATTCCCCGTAGTTACAGTTGCAATTTTCGATTCTTGTAGTAAATCATTCAATCCATCAAACAATTAATGCTCCTGGACCTGACTCAAAACATAAATCATAATCAATAAGTCAATGGTGCTTTTCTTTTTTATTTATTTGTTTGATGTACTTGTCTATAGTACAGTGTATGAACAAAAGTGCGTGATTGGCCAGGCAAAACAAACAATGGGTATGAATGAATGCGCTCCTCACCTGCGTTGCCACAGTCCATTCTCTTGAGAGGCACTTTTGGACACTTGGGCATCCTTAAAACTCTGCTCACATGAATCATCTGACTCCAGCCCTGAGGGATTGAGACAAAGCAACAGAGGAAGCACACTGGTAGACGTATTATTTACAAGACATTATCAAAATGTAATTGTTTTTTATTTAAAGAAGAATAGAAAGTATCTCTTCAAGTATCTCTTCATGTAAAACCATTCAAAAAGCAAAGGCAGCCTGCTTCTTTTTTCCCCCTTCATATTTTAAATCCAGAATGGGGCAAAAGTGCAAATGAAAACCACTCAGATACAAGTGAGTGACACTGAAGCCTGGTTTAAAGACATTTACATGATTTGTTTGTTTAATAGGTTAAATGGTCCAAGATGGCACCGCTGAAGGCTGCCTCTGCGTTTCGGTGCTTCGGCTGCAGACTTCCATCTCTGCAGGACCTATACGTCTCCAGGGCTCTGGGACGTGCAGGTCGGATCATAGCCGACCCTTCTCATCCTGGACATGGACTATTTGAGTCACTCCCCTCAGGCAGGAGGCCACTCCCCTCAGGCAGGAGGCTATGGTCCATCCGGACCAGAACCTCCCGCCTCAAGAACAGTTTCTTTCCCTCTGCCGTTGGACTCATGAACACTTCTTAAACACATAATTGAATCACTCACTGCACTGTTCACTTCTGCACTACATATGTATAGCTGTACAACCGTAAATTTGTGTACATATTAAGCCTATTTTTTATTTTTATTATATTATTATTATTTTAATCTATAGCCTATTGTTATGACTTATTCATTGTTCGTTGTTTTATTGTTTTGTGTCGGATCGATCACCAAGACAAGTTTCTATGTTTTTGAGTTTTGTTCATTGACAATGGCACTACACCTAACTAAATCTGATTCTGATTCTCAGGTTATGATGACAGACACTTGGCAAGTCAAAGAATTTTTAGGTTTTACTGACCAAATACTTTTTGACCACACATTAGAATATTGTTCATATTCAACCATGAATTATACTTTCTTTATATTTTATGCAAGTCTACCCTATGTCTAGTCTTTATACTAATCTTGAGGCAAACAAATAGAACCTTTTCAATATTCTTTTACTGTTGAACCAAACATTTCTACCATGGAAGTTCCTAAATATTAGTTTATTTTGTTTTTTTGATGAGTGGTCACTTTATTAATGAAAATGCATTATGATCTACTTTACTTTGCCTTCATTGTTGAGCATTCTGACGGTATAACATGTTAAAGGGTCTACAAATGTACTAAAGAAGACATTTACACACACATCTTGAGCTCCAGAATTATTTCTGGAGGTATAATTAGTGCATCTCACCTGTCTCTGCGTCGTAAAACTCCTCCTCGCTGTTCATACTGAGCACTGCAGTCAAAGTGTCATTCAGAACTTCATGTTTGTCCCATATGGCCTGGTCCCGAGCATCATATTTGGACCTGAACAGCACCTGCACCCGCGAACAGCTAAAAGCACAAGACCAGCTGCTTTATGACCTGCAAGTACATACTGTCAACTACAAATCGGACAATAACAAGAATGAACTCTTGAAGACGGCGGCATTTGGTAGATTCATTTTGTTGTTAGCAATTAGCATTCAGTCAAGAGGCTTAACCAACGCATAGTAAATGACAGGTTTCAAGCAACGTCATTGAAGTACAAACTAATAAATGTTCGTGTATTTCGTGGAATGCAAATTGAAATGTCGTGCAATTATGGCTACCTGATATTTAGGGCCAAAATGAAGCTCCGAGAGCATAAACAATCCGAGTTTACCACTCCACAATCGGACCGGAAGTGAGGAGCAAGGACACTGTGATTGACAGGTCCGTGAGCCAATCAGATCCCTCCATGATGAGGTAACGCCAGAGCGACTTACTTTGTTTTTTTTCGAAAACATGTTTAAATAATACTCTTAGGCTCTCCTTTTATCTTTCCTTTGTTGTTGTTATACATTTCCTTTGATTGAAAATGTATTTTAATTCGAATTAATCATTTTTAAAATATAGTAGAAAAAGCTTCAGTTGTAGTCATCTGGACTCAGTTTGAAAAATTAGACGTTTCGACTCTCATCCAAGAGTCATTGTCAATGACTATGACAATGACTCTTGGATGAGAGTCGAAACGTCTAATTTTTCAAACTGAGTCCAGATGACTACAACTGAAGCTTTTTCTATTATGGAACACGCCTGGACGAATGAGGGATTACACCGACATTTTTAAAATAGTTTATTTAAGGCCGTGGCTGCAGAGCCGCGGCGCGGTCAAATGGCCTAGCAGTTTCAGGAACCGCGGCACTACCATATAGCCTCATGGCTAACCCTAACCTTAACCCTGACCCTAACCCTAACCTTAACCCGGCGCGGTCAAATAGCGCAGCAGTTTCAGGAGCCGCGGCACAAAATAACATGGCAGTTTCGGCCGCGCGCCACGGCTCTGTAGACACTCCCTTTATTTAATACCTTCTTCTTTGGATGTTATGCAAGTCTACCCTATGTCTAGTGTTTGGAAGAAACAAATATTTCGTAATAGAATACTGAATACATGCTCTCACTATAGAGTTGCACATTTAATTTCCCCCCACAAATTCAGGATTTCATGATCAAATACCATAATGCATTTCTCTGATTGTTATTTCCCAACCCTATTTCATATAGAAGTCAACTCCTACTACAACTCCATCCAACATCATCGGCCTATCTTGAAATAAAAATCTTGAATTCTTTTTTTTTATTATTGAATGTGACCTAAAAAAATCAAAAGGCATCATTAGTTTAAAAAAAAATATTTTATTAAAAAAAGACAAACTATAAGTTTACCATAATTAATTAACATGGCAATTAAATCATACTGTACAAAATTTTGTTCAACATGTAATCAAAGACAAAATCAAACTAAACATCATAATGAAATAAAATCAACTACAACAACTTCAAGTTGCCAGTGAGTTACAAATAAACGCTTTAGCTTTTGTTTCAGTGTTATACTTTCACTTTTTTCTCGACTGTCTATCTCCTTTGTCCTCCTCTACCTCGTGATTGAAAGGGAAATATGGGACCTTCAGATGGAGTGGGAAGTAAAGGAGTTTTGTGCCTAGAAGGAATTTCATGCCGTTTTTGTTCCATGTTCGCATTAGGGCTCACAGCGCTGTTATCAGACTGTTCAGATCCAGTTGCACCTGATGTGCTTTTTAGTTCTGACTCTTTTCTATGTGAACTGTGACTTTCAGATTTAGGGTCCTCAGAATCAACTTTTGGTAAATCAGACTTTTGGCCTGACTCCTGATCCCTTCTGTGAGCGGATCGGTCCCTGCTCAGACTTCTATGAAGGGGTCTGTATTGATCATCTCTCATGTCTCGTCCACTGTCTCTTTCTCTGTCATGGGACACCCTGTCCCTTCTGGAGCATGGTCTTTCTGGCCTGTCATAATCTTGTCTGTTTCTTTTCCCCCCATTCCCGTCATTTTCTGGTCTCCAGACATCAGGCCTTTGATTAGACTTTGCAAAATCCCCCCTGTTCCATCTATCCTCTGGGCCAACCCTTGAGTCTCCAAATTGTCCGTCTTCTCTTGGCCCCCTATTGTTAGGGTTTCTGTATTCATTTTGGGGTCCCCTAAAACAGGGACTTGAGTTTCTCTGTCCATAGCCTCTTTTCTCACTGCCAAGATCACAAATTTCACCTTCATGTCCAAAGTCTGGGCTCGGCCCAGCCCTTTGTGATCCAGGGTTTTCCTGTTCATCTCCTCTAAATTCTTGACCCCTTGGCATCCCACTGTGCAGTGGACCTGGTCCGTCCATAGGGCTCCATCTATATTCATCAGGTCTGTCAAAATCTATCCCTCTGTGTCCACCTCTACGAGGTCTTGGCCCACACATAGTGCCCCCTCTATTTTCACCATCTCCACTAAAACCAGGGCCTCCTTTGTGTCCTCTTCCTCTAGCAAGACCTAGCTCTCCGTGTCCCCTTCTATGAGGTCCAGGGCCACCCCTGCTAAAACCTGGCCCTCCAAATCCACCTCTGTGTGGTACTGAGCCATCTATAGGAGAACATCCATGTTCATGTCCTCTTCCAAAACTAACCCCTTCGGGCCCTCGTCTGTGAGTACCTGGACCACCTACTTGGCCTCCCCGATGTTCCCCACCTCTACCAAACCCTGGCCTTCCACGTCTCCCTCTATTTGGCCCTCGGCCATCCATAGGTTCATCAATACAAAAATCTGGCCCTCCAAAATCTTGTTCACTTTGTTCACCACCTCTATCAAAATCAAGCCCATCAAATTCTCCGCTGTTCAGCCCTGGACCATCACTTTGGCCACCTGTATGTTCCCCACCTCTGCCAAAACTTCGTCCCCCTCTATTTGATCCGGGACCATTGCTTGGCCCTCCAAATCCTTTATGTGAATCATAGTCATCAGTTTCACTATTTATGTGTTCCCCACCTCTACCAAACCTTTGGTAACCATGCCCTCCTCTGTGAGATCTTGGGTCACCCTTAGGACCACCTCTAACAAAACCTGTCCCTCCAAATCTATCTCTATGAGGTCCTGAACCATCCATTGGGCCTATTCTATCAAAATCTGGCCCTTCGTGCTCCTCTATGAGCTGTCCTGGGCCATCCATTGGTCCTCTATGTTCCCCACCTCGACAAAACCCTAGCCCTCCGAATTCCCCTCTACGGGGTTCTGGTCCATCTAGAGCGCCACTATCAAAATCTGATGGTCCATCTCCTCCCCAATCTTCCCCATCTCTACCAATTCCTAGCCCAACAAATCCCTCTCTACATGGTCCTTGGTCATCCATAAGGCCATCTCTGTCAAAATCCGTCTCACTGTGTCTTCCTCTGTGTTTTTCTGGGTTGTCCATTGGGCCACGTCGTCTACAACCTCTTTCAAAACCTGGCCCTCCAAATCCTCTTCTATGGGGTCCTGGTCCATCCAAATCTGACAGTCCATCTCCTCCCTGATATTCCTCAGCTCTACAAATTCTTGGCCCTCCAAATCCCCCTCTATGGAGTCCTGGCCCATCCATTGGGCCTCCTCTATCAAATCCAAGCTCCTCATTTCCTGGGTCGTCAATAGCGCCACCTGGGCAATCCATAGAGCATCCTATATATAAATCTGGCTCACTTTGTGCTTCCCTATGAGGTCCTGGGTATTCTATTGAACCACCTCCATGTTCTCCACTGTTACCAAATCTTGGCCCTCCAAATCCACCTCTACGGGGTCCTAGGCCATCAATTGGACCACGATATTTCCCACCTCTACCAAACCCTCGTCCTCCAAATCTACCTCTGTGTGGTCCTGGCCCATCCACCGGGCCTCTGTCAAATTCTGGTTCTTCATGTCCCTCCCTTTGAGATCCAGGCCCACCCATAGGACTATCTCTACCAAAACCTGGTCCTACAAAGCCTCCTCTATGGGATCCTGGGCCATCTATAGGTCCACCTCTATGTTCCCCGCCTCTGCCAAAATCGGACCCTCCAAATCCACCTCTATGGATACCCCGGCTGTCCATTTGACCATGATGTTCCCCACCTCTGCCAAACCTTGGCTCTCCAAACCCACCTCTACGGAGTTCTGGCCCATCCATAGAGCCTCTATCAATCTCTAGCTCTTCCAGCCCCCCCCTTTGAGGCCCTGGGCCATCCATAGGACCACCTCTCCCAAAACCTGGTCCTCCAAACCGACCTCTATGAGGTCCTGGCCAATCTGTAGGGCCTCTATCAAACTCTAGCTCTTCCCATCCCCCTCTATGAGGCCCTGGGCCATCCATTGGACCACCTCTCCCTAAATATGGCCTTCTAAACCCACCTCTATGGGGTCCTGGGCCATTTATAGGTCCACCTCTCCCAAATCCTGGTCCTACAAGCCCACCTCTATGGGGTCCAGGGCCATCCGTAGGGCAGCCGCTATCATAATCTGGCTCTTCATGTTCTCTCTTGTGATGTTCTGGGCCATCCATTGGACCAAAAAGTTCTCCACCTCTACCAAACCCTGCCCCTCCAAAACCTCCTCTATGTGGTTTTGGGCCATCCATTGGGCCTCTTCTATCAAAATCTGACTCTCCATATTTTTTCAAGCTTCCCCTGTAATGTCCCGGGTTCTCGACTGGCCCACCTCTACCAAACCCTCCCCTAGGGGGCCCTTGGCAATTCATATTCACCTCTCTGAAAGCAGGACCACTACTTTTCCAAGGACCGTCCGAATCTGCTCCACTCAGTTCAGGTTTTGTGCCATCTATAAAGGTTTCAGCACTTTGTCCACTTAAATTGCTAATGGAGAAACCACCATCAGACCCACAGTATGATCTTGAACCTCTGCTTTTAAGTTCTTCTCCTCTTGAATGAGTGCCCATAAAATCTCCACCACTGCTTGTGTCAAATTGTGATTCACTCAAATTTGGAATTTGAACTAAGTTCCTAGGGCCAGTACTCCACATGTTTGGATTTCTTGGACTGAAATCTCTTTCTAGACTAGGCCATCCACCACTTTCCCCAAAGTCTGACTTTAAATGCTGATCTCTGGTTGAGCCCATGGGTGTATTGGGGCTAAAATTACTATTGGCTGACTCCCTCCGATTTCTAATGTCCCTGTCAGCATTGGGGGTTTCTTCAAACATTTGATGTCTACTACTAAACTGTTCGTGCATTCCCTTCGTTCCAAAAGTAGAATTGTCTCTATTAGATTTAATGGAAATATCTTTAAGTGTATTTGCATCTTGTCTTTGGTTTGTAAGGGCTGGGCTGCCCTCCCTTGATGCCTGGAGGACATGTTCAAGATCCCCCAAGCCTGGAATTGAATCTTTACATGGAATGTCTTCTTGGCTCTCTTCATTCTTAATTGGAGGGATTTTAACTGCAAGAGGTTTGGGATCATCCAGTTTTTTTGTTACACTGTTGTCTGAAATAGTTTCTTCAGAGTTTAATTCTACTTTAACAGAAACCACAGCAGCTCCTTTAACTAAACCTGATGGCTTTGGGGCATTTGAAATACAGATGTCAGGAGTTTGAATTGGTTGAGAATAACTTTCAATTTTAACATAACTTTCAATTTCAACTTTCTCTTCAATAGGTTCGGGTTCCTTGTTGTTCTCTGTCATAACAATGTCCATACTTTCTTGTTCAGAAAACCGTGGCTCTGGGTCTGGACTCTGGGGAGAATCTCTTGTAGGTGGTTCAAGCTCTCTCAATCGTGTTAAACTGTCAAGTTTACCATCCATCATGAGATCTGTAGCCCATTTCACTTGTTTAAGGTCCCCTGGAATGTTATCATTGCATGCAGTTTGTTCTTGAGTCTCTGTGGTCGTGGGTATCCTCGTCTCTTCTGTATTGACATAATTTGTTTTATCAGGAGAATAAGGAGAATAGTTCTCATCTGGGTTTGTTGGTTGTGGGGCGGCTTGTTGACAGTGTATGAAGTGTTCTTTTTTTTGACGTGGTGAAAGAGAGGTGTGTTTATTCCTCTGTGATGACAAGGATCTTCTGCGTCGTCTTGAGCGAGTCTGTGAGGTACTGTCCCCCTGTGTTCTATGCCGCTCTGAGCGGTCTCTGGATCTGTGCCTTGAACTGGTTCTTTCACTTTTGTGGTGTCTGTCCCTTTCCCTTCGTCTTCTTGAACGTGAAGGAGAGCGTCGCTGGGTTCTTCTAGATGGACTTCGATGGTGCCCCGTTTCGCGATTACTCTGTCTTTTTGGGGAATATTTGCGCTTTCTGCTGCGGCTGGAACGTTGCTCTGTTTTAGAAACAGAAGAATCTCGAGACTTTGACCTAGGCTTTTCTAACATACCAGCTTGAATTTCATCAAAAAGAGATTCATCCTCTGGATCATATGCTACATCAGAATCCCCAATTTCACCAGGAGAGGGAAGTTCCTCATTTTCTTCTTGCTTATTTGCTTCTTGTGTGTCACTTTTATCATTCATAATGTCTGTTTCACTCGCTATAGTGGAGGGAAAGTTGTCTTTTTCTAATGTAGTATCCACAACTGGATTGTTGCCCGCGTCTGTTGCACCACTCTGCATAGCTACAAGTTTAGTCAGAGGCAGAGATGATGATGGAGACACGAGAGAATCTGAGACTGAAAACTTAGCCATAAACATCCCCACAGCTTCTCTCTGTTGACGGAGAGCTTCTTCCTGTTCTTTTAATTGCCGTTTCTGCTCTTCAATTTGCCTGTTCAGTTCCTCAAGCATGCGCTGTTGTTCCGTCAGGGTTTCAGCCGAGATGACCACAGCGCCTGTAGGAACAGTGCATGCTGGGGCAGGGGCGGCCACGACAGGAGCCAGAGTTTGGCTTGGAGTAGGTTTAGAAACTGGAGCAGGTGTCCCTTGGGGACAATCATGAACTTGAGGGGGGTTTGATTTTAAGGTTGGAGTTGTATTTGACATTTTTTTGGAGGTTTTTTCATTTCCAATATCTTCAAAGATTGTTTCATCTTCAGGATCATAAGCAACATCATAATCAACATCTTCTGAAAATTCAGGGATATTTTTCTTAATGTCCGTGTTACTTTTGGGAACACCACCATATCCTCCTGCAGGATCATACTCTTCCTCCGGATCATATGGCCGATCTAAATCATCATTGTCTTCTTCCTCTATTTCTTTGATTGTGGTTTTTCCTCCAAACTGCTGAACTATTGGATCCACCATTGATATTTTAGGACGGGCTGCTTTTATTGTGCTACTTGGTTCAAGTGAGACCTTAGACTCTGTTTGCTTGGTGGGAAATAATTGTTTTAATATTGTCTGTAGAGGCGTTACATTATCGGAGGTTGTGGTTGTCGTAGTTGTTGTAGTATCAGTCTTAGCAATGCTTTCTTTGTTGGTTTTGGACTGAGAGACAGAGGCTACAGATGTAGTTGTAACAAATGAGGCAGAGCTGAAAGTTGATCTGGGAGGTGAACATGGAGGTGTGATGTTGATGGGAATCTCTGGGTCATAGGGTTCAAAGTCGTCTACTTTGTTTGAACCATAAAGACTTGGAGGTTTTGGTATCCATGATGGGTCTGAGGACATTGTTCCTTTGGGACGCTTTTCTTCAACTTCTGTGGACAAGCTTCCAGGACGTTTTGTTTTTTGGATGACTGCAAGGCCCATAAGAAGATTGGGACGGTTCTTTTCAAAACCTGAAAGGTGTGGCAAATTAACATAAGTGTCTCCACCAATTTACCTTTCCAAATCCAATCAATTGCTTTATTTTTAATACTTTACCTGGTCCTTCAAGTGGCTGAAGTACGGCTGGTAATGCTTCTTTTGCACTAAGTGGAAACAAGTACATGTCCTTAATGGAACGGTTGTTGTTTGCTACAACCCCAAAGCGCCCCCTGCTGCTGAAGTACGAGAACAGTGAAACATAGGCGACCTCTTCCTCATCAGTGGCAGGTTGAAATCGGATGACACATAACTCCTATTAATAAAATATCAAGAAAATGCATACATTAACATTTTAAAACTACAACATTCAAGAGAGAAAAATGCATTGACTGTGTTGTTCTTGCCTTTGTAACTGAGGTTTTCAGTTTCGCAACATAGTCCCAAACAGTTTTTGGTAAAATCCGCCCTCCAATTTGTATTGTATCAGGTAGGTCCTGACATTGTGAAACAACAAATCAACAACCAAAGTGGGAAGAAATACAATAAAATACATTACAGACACTGAATATTAACATACCGTTTTGAAGGGTTCAGCTGAACCTGAAACCAGATATCCTTTTGTGACAAACTTTGCAATGGTCAGCATGTTTAGAAAACCTTTCCAGAGAATGTCCTGCTTTGCAAGAAAATGTGCAGGTCCACCCTCAGAAGAAATCTTAGGAGAAGAATTTCTGTAAGAAAACACAAACACATGAATTGCATGGTACATATTTTAGCATTTGAAACATGATAAAACTATCATATCACCTTGAGGATGAGGCATAAAGTCTAGGATCTCCTGAATGCGATGGTTTCGTTAGGATAGATTTGGGTAATACTGTGATAGAGGGAAGTGACACCGGTGGAGCAGTTTGTACTGGAGAGCTAGTGTCTGTTAAAGGAAAGTAGGAGTCTGATTTCTGAGCTTCTCTTTCACTCAGAGCTGCTGAACTATTGGTCAAAGCAGTGTATCTACTCGCTGCAGTGCGAGGATCACGCCTCGTTATGGATACAGTGGAGACAGAGGGAATCACCACCGGGGTGTATGATTTCATCGGTGCTGATTGTCGATCATCAGAACTCGGGGACGCGGGTGACTCCATGACGGGGGAGGCAGGTGTATCCATAGTGGGGGAGGCAGGGGAGTCTTGGGTAACGGGTGAAGCAGGAGACTCTACGATGGTCAGGACTGGGGAGCCCATGGTGAAGTGAGGCACAGGTGAATCCGGAGAGTCGGGAGGGGCTCGGAGAGGAGAGTCATCTCTTTTGGACCTTTTCCATAAAGGCTCACGCTTATCCTCAGAAACCTTCTTTTTCTTCTGTGCAGGCTCCCCCACCTCTTCTTGTAGCATTTGACCTATTGATAAAGCAGGGCATTGTTAAAGCATTATGAAACGATTCATAGGTCGGGTTTGTGCGACTTTTATACCTTGTCATCAAAAAACACAGAAAGCAAAAGAAAACTGTACAACAACACATGCAAATTACAATATTGTCACAAACACAACTCGGAATTAATGTATCTGATGAGAGTTATAAATTAAAATGTATTTTTTAAGTGGAACAGATGTATGTTAATCTGTACAACTCTTCCAGAGATCTACTCCTTTAACACATGTACAACATTTCACAGTATTTGTTCTGTAAAAAAATAAATAATAAGCATCTCCATTCTTCTAAATTTATATTGTTATCTTTGATTTTGAACATATTCTCTAATGATTTTGACAAAAGATTGTTTTTATCCAATTTCCAGTGTGTATAGTAAAAATGTAATTGCTCATATGTTGAAAATGTAATTGCTCATAAGGCCTTTTTTCAAGGTGAAGATTGTTTTTGTATTTGTCTCATGTGTGTTGCTTCAGATCTCAATATAATAGATTATGGAGGGAATTACTTATGAATTATGTATAATAAATTGACGAAATGTTATTTAAAATATATTCAGTTATCTACAGTCTGGTCTTAAAGGTCCCAAAACATGCAAAATAGACTTTTCAGAGCTTTTAACCTTCTTACATTGCTATTTGTGCTTCATATATGTACCCAGAGTGTTTTTTTGATTGATTCCCGCAGTTTTTAGCTTTAGTACAGACTATCTCCTTTCCTCGAATCTCCAAACTGACGGGCGGTGGGGCAAGACCGCGTCATAAGGGCAAGACCGCGTCATCATCCCCCCCCTCTCCCTCCCGCCTCCCGTCTGGCTTTTAACACGGAGGAGAGTGGATCGGTGGTCGAAGACGTTCTGGACGGCGTGGAGGAGCAGCCTTTTCTGCCTGCACGTGCCCGGAAACGTAAAAAGTCCCTTAGCTCGTCCGAGGGTTCTGGGAATGAGCAGCAGGATGAGGCTGAAGCTATTGATATCCGGAGTGAGAGCAGAGACTGTAAGGTGATCATAAAGCTTGCACAGGATAGTGCATCCTTTAAGGAGTGGAATTCAGTGGCATTGTCAAAGAGCCTAACTGTAGCTGTGGGAGTGATCAAGAGTGCGAGTGTCCTTAGAGATGGCTCGCTGCTGGTCGTGTGCAAGGACGCGGCTCAGCAACGGAAGGCGATTGGAACTAAACGTCTGGGTGGAAAGGACATTCTTGTGTCTGATGCTGAAAGAAACACGGTCAGTGGAGTTATCGTAGGTGTCCCTACGGCGACGTCTGTGGATGAAGTTAAGGAGAATTTGACTGGAGTTACGGTGGTGGACGCTAGGCGTTTGAAGGTGACCCGGTCTGGGGTAAGATGTGACAGCTTGTCGGTAATGGTAACACTTGAAGGGAGGTGCCTGCCTAGTAAGGTGTTCATTGGGTTCATGTGCCATGACGTTAGGCCATATGTTCCACCGCCCCTGCGTTGCTTTAAGTGCCAGCGCTTTGGGCATATTGCAGCGGTCTGTAGAGGGAGGCAAAGATGTGGTAAATGTGCAGGAGATCACGAGTATGGGAAGTGTGACGTGGGAGCAAAACTGAAGTGCTGTAACTGTGGGGAAGAACATAGCTCTGCCTACGGGGGATGCAGGTTTAGCAAAAGAGCTGCTGAGGTGCAGAAAATGAAGGTCTCTCAAGGTATATCCTATGCAGATGCAGTCAAGAAAGTTTCAAGTAACGAGTTTAGAGTAAATACAGAGAGAGGAGCCAGCGCTGCTCCCAGCCAGGGCGAAATGAGAAAGGCCAGCGTGGCTCCCAAGAAGTGTGAAGGTTTCAAGAGTGGAGGTCCCAAGTGTGCAGGTTCCAGAATTAATGAGAATACCCTGGTTGTGGATAGAGAGGATTTCGTACTCTTTATGGTGGATGTTGTAAACTGTGCTGCTCAGACTCAAAGCAGAACTGAAAGGATCAGGATCATTGCTAAAGCTGCAGGGAGATTCCTTGGAACAAAGGAGCTTGATTGGGCAGATATAGAAAACAGGCTAAAGGCGCTAAATGGGAGTCGGAGTGATGGGGGTCTGCTTTTGGGGAGTCAGAGTGATCAGAGTGACGAGATGGGGGTGGGGGTGGTCTCCTGTCCTCGTCCAGTCTCGTAGACGCACGGCTACCAAGCAGCGACATCAGTGGAAATATTAAAGCCTATAGAATGAAGCCTAAATAAAGCTGTACGGTGGAAGCACCGAACGTCAAAGAAGGAGAGGAAGATGAAGAAGAGTCTCCCTGGAATAAAGCCGGTCGGTCTCTGAAACAACGCCTGAAGAATAAAGCTGTACGGTGGAAGCACCGAACGTCAAAGAAGGAGAGGAAGATGAAGAAGAGTCTCCCTGGAATAAAGCCGGTTGGTCTCTGAAACAACAACAACTATTCTAGTCACAAAGACATATCATGACCTCATGGGCTTTGTAACACCAAAGCAATGGAAGGAGTACTTTTACGGACTACGACAGTCTGAGGACTACGAAAAGTCTGAGGAATAAAGTCTGGCGGTAATGCAACAATTGGATGCCAACCGCCATAAAACAACAACAACAACAACAACAACACAGTGCGAGTTGTGTGGGCCTCTGGGATTTATTTATTTTATTTATTTATTACTATTTTATATTTTTGCTCTTTTAATTATTATAGTATAACATAGCATAAGTATAATCACTGTCACTTTTTCTGTACAGCACTTTGGAAACAGGTTGTTAGTTAAATGTTCACTATAAATAAAGTGGACTGGATTGGATTATATTATGGCAATTACTTTGCATAATTTATTTTTCGTATTATTTATGTGTGAAATATGGTCTATAATAATTTGTAAGTACGTATTTTCAAAGACTCTTTTTATTGGGGCGTTGTTAATGATAATTTGTACTTGATTAGTATTTTTGGTTTTGATATAATTCATATAATAATTTTTGTTTTTCTATATTTAATGACAATTTATTGGCGTCAAACTATATTCTAATTTTGAGCAACTCCCTCTCCACCATTTGTAGAAGATTTTAGGCTTCATCTGAACAGTAAAGAGTGGTATCGTCTGCAAAGAAGATGTAATTTAACCATTTTAATGCAATCTATAAAACATTTCAGACTTTTCGTTATTTATCTCCACATACTGGTATCGGTTTTGTAGGTAGCTTCATACAGGTCCTCGAAAACCATATTTTTCTAGTTTTTGTAATAGTATGTTTAGAGTAGAGGGGTTCCCAAACTTCCCCAAAATAACTAGGCAACTGACTTGGGGCCCCTACAGTAAAATTAAATTAACATCTGTAATAATTTCAAGTTCTAAAACATTTAAAAGTTTGATTTTTATTTATTTCAGTAGTTTATTGAGTAATTTGACCCAATTTCACTAGACACTGTTATATATTATTATATGATACATGTTATTATTATCTAATACAGTGTAATAATTTTGAAACGACATCTTGAAATCATCTTGAAATCACCCCATATCTATTGTTTTGCGACCCCTGGGGTCGCGAATCCCACTTTGGGAACCACTGGTCTAGAGAATGAAGAGCCTTCTTGACAGCGATAAAGATGCTGACACAATATTTATTTGAATCAATTGGTGTGGCTAACTGTAAGGATAAATGGTAAAGTATGTCTTGTTTATGTTTATTTGTTTTATTAAAATCAAAACTCAGGATGGATCAATACGAGGGCTTCTCTGTTTAATGCAGCTCTATGGTCAGCCTCTGTCCTGACCACAGTGAGTAACATGATGATTTTAATTACCTACTAAAGTTAAAATGAAAGATTCTTTGTGTACATGAATCGTGATTAAATCAAAATAGTGATCTGGCCATAAAAATCATGATTTCTTTTTTACCGCAACACCTAGTGGAAAGCTTTCAAGCAATAAGATAAGTTCTAATTGATCATATATGGCTTTTTTCTTTGGAAATCTTTTTAAAATCAGTGAATCATCCATGCAGTTATTTAGGCCACTGCCCTCAATCTGACATTTGTGACCTCACTGGCAGGCTATTAGCTAGGATTTGAAAACACCCCGTCCAACCGGGGGCTTAAATTTTTTTTGCGAGCGCCGAGTATCACAACCTTTTTTCGACACTTTTACAAAATAAAGCAGCGCTTTTAACACGGAGGCGCCTACACGGCGATCTACACCGTTCGTGCCCTCGAAAATGTCCGTCCACATGTCGAGATACCCCGTCCAAAAAACGGGAAGACGGCCCTCTAGCTAAAAGCCTGCACACTGGGAGTTTGGAAGCACAAATATGAATAATACA
Organism: Eucyclogobius newberryi; assembly: GCF_026437365.1. Taxonomy (NCBI): domain Eukaryota; kingdom Metazoa; phylum Chordata; class Actinopteri; order Gobiiformes; family Gobiidae; genus Eucyclogobius; species Eucyclogobius newberryi. Next base: position 12,508,381 of record NW_027315801.1, on the reverse strand, counting down.
CATGACTAACCTGTACAGATTTTGCATTTGACATCAAAGAGGTGCGTATGATGTTCTGCCGTAGTGTCTTTGAGCATACAGGTGAGAATATCAGCTGCTTGAATGGGCTGGCTGGTCTTTGACTTCACTACAGGGTCTGGAACAGGTTTCTTTTGTTCTTGAAAAGACACATTCTACAAAGAAACAAAAAACATGTATAGATATAAGATAAGATAAGATAAGATAAGATATTCCTTTATTGTCCCACATGGGGAAATTTCATTGGTGCAACGCAGGTAGATCCAGAGGTAGATACAGAAGAACAGATCACTTAGGATATATAGGTATAGTTAAAAAAACAAGAGTAGTTGGTGAAAAGTCTGCGCACCTTGGTCCTATCAGTTCTGGTCTGAATCAAACTGGGTAAGTCTAGCTTTACTGGTTCAGGTTTCTGCAGAGAACCTCCCACAGATGGCATGTTCTTCACCTAAAAACAAAATTATAATATCCATTCTATTAACACAAGATCTGTTTGGCCTTGTGGGGTTGAATATGGAAGTGTCTTACCTCCTTGGGACTTGGTTCTGGCAGCTGTATCGCCTGCATATCTTTCTGGCTCATTCTGACAAGTCTGAAGGGGCTGATCTCTCCTTGGACCAACCGAAACAACAGGCCCTACCATGACCAAAAAACATTAAAAACCGATCAGAAAACAGATTACGACTGTGTTTTATGTTGTTGGTTTGTAAAGTTTAAGTGTACCTTATTTTTTGGATCCTTCAAGTTGAACATTATAGTGCGATACTTGTTCATATATTTGCTGTCCGTGTTGCGAAATATGTTGAACATCTCTGTCTCGATATTCGTGACAAGTTTTCCAACATCCTTTTCAGACATGTCCAGCTCTTCAGTGTCACACACTCTGCACAGATGGACACAAAGGTTTCATTGCAAAGAAGACATCACTCACTCCAATTAGTGTTCTACTTATTTCAGGAAAAAAAAACATACAATATATTTTTACTACAGAGATAATATACATTTATTAGGGGTGAGCGATATTGACAGTCTCAATATTTTCGATATCGATAATCAGACAATATTATGTCAATCCAACATTAATGTGCTGAAACTGGTTTTAAATGTATTAGTTGAGGTTTAAGAATCAGACAATTGTGAACAGACTTACATTTTTGCACTTTTTGGGGTAATTTTACACTTTATACAAGAGAGTTTTCCTCCCCTTTTTATATTTTTAAAAATGCTATCCATCCATCCATCCATCCATTTTCTGCCGCTTATCCGGGGCCGGGTTGCGGGGGCAGCAGTCTGAGCAGGGACTCCCAGACTTCCCTCTCCCCAGACACTTCCTCCAACTCCTCCGGGGGGATCCCGAGGCGTTCCCAGGCCAGCCGAGAGACATAGTCTCTCCAGCGTGTCCTGGGTCTTCCCCTGGGCCTCTTCCTGGTGGGACATGCCTGAAACACCTCCCGAGGGAGGCGTCCAGGAGGCATCCGGAACAGATGCCCGAGCCACCTCAGCTGGCTCCTCTCGACGTGGAGGAGCAGCGGCTCTACTCCGAGCTCCTCATCTTATCTCTAAGGGAGCGCCCAGCCACACGGCGGAGGAAACTCATTTCGACCGCTTGTATCCGCGATCTTGTTCTTTCGGTCACTACCCAAAGCTCATGACCATAGGTGAGGGTAGGAACGTAGACCGACCGGTAAATAGAGAGCTTTGCCTTTCGGCTCAGCTCCCTCTTCACCACAACGGTCCGATGCAGCGACTGCAGTGATGCAGTCGCTGCATCGATCCGCCTGTCGATCTCACGCTCCATCCTTCCCTCACTTGTGAACAAGACCCCGAGATACTTGAACTCCTCCACTTGGGGCAAGGACACCCCACCCACCTGAAGAGGGCAAGCCACCTTTTTCCACTCGAACCATGGCCTCGGATTTGGAGGTGCTGATTCTCATCCCAGCCGCTTCACACTCGGCTGCAAACCGTCCCAGTGCATGTTGCAGGTCCGGGTTTGATGGAGCCATCAGGACAACATCGTCTGCAAACAGCAGAGATGGAATCCTGTGGTCCCCAAACCGGACACCCTCCGACCCCTGACTGCGCCTAGAAATTCTGTCCATAAAAATTATGAACAGAACCGGTGACAAAGGGCAGCCCTGGCGGAGTCCAACATGCACTGGGAACAGGTCTGACTTACTGCCGCCAATGCGAACACAGCTCCTGCTCCGGTCATACAGGGACCGGACAGCCCTGAGCAAAGGGCCCCGGACCCCGTACTCCCGGAGCACCCCCCAAAGGACACCCCGAGGGACACGGTCGAAAGCCTTCTCCAGATCCACAAAGCACATGTGGACTGGTTGGGCAAACTCCCATGCGCCCTCGAGCACCCGATGGAGGGTATAGAGCTGGTCCAGTGTTCCACGACCGGGACGAAAACCACTCTGCTCCTCCTGAATTCGAGGTTCGACTATCGGTCGGATTCTCCTCTCCAGTACCTTGGAATAGACCTTACCCAGGAGGCTGAGGAGTGTGATCCCTCTGTAGTTGGAACACACCCTCCGGTCCCCCTTCTTGAACAGAGGGACCACCACCCCGGTCTGCCAGTCCAGAGGCACGGTCCCCGACCGCCACACGATGTTGCAGAGACGTGTCAACCAAGACAGTCCTACAACATCCAGATACTTTAGGTACTCAGGGCGGATCTCATCCACCCCCGGAGCCCTGCCACCGAGGAGTTTGCGAACAACCTCAGTGACTTCAGCTTGGGTGATGGATGAGCCAGCCTCCAAGTCCCCGGTCTCTACTTCCTCTTCGGAAGACGTGACTGAGGGATTAAGGAGATCCTCAAAGTATTCCTTCCACCATCTCCAGTCGAGGTCAGCAGAACTCCACCCGCACCGTAAACGGTGTTGGTGAGGCACTGCTTCCCCCTCCTGAGGCGCCGGACGGTTTGCCAGAATTTCTTTGGTGCCGACCGATAGTCCTCCTCCATGGCCTCCCCGAACTCCTCCCAGGCCCGGGTTTTTGCCTCTGCGACAGCACGAGCCGCGGCTCGCTTGGCCTGCCGATACCTGTCGATGACCTCCGGAGACCTACAAGCCAGAGTGGCCTGATAGGCCTCCTTCTTCAGTCTGACGGCATCCCTTACTTCCGGTGTCCACCACCGGGTTCGGGGGTTGCCGCCACGACAGGCACCGGAGACCTTGCGACCACAGCTCCGAGCAGCCGCATCAACAATGGAGGCGGAGAACATGGTCCACTCGGACTCAATGTCCCCAACCTCCCCCGGGACATGGGAGAAGCTCTCCTGGAGGTGCGAGTTGAATACCCTACTGACAGAGGGCTCCACTAGACGTTCCCAACAGACCCTCACAATGCGCTTGGGTCTGCCAAGTCTGTCCGGCTTCCTCCTCCGCCAGCGGATCCAACTCACCACCAGGTGGTGATCGGTTGACAACTCTGCCCCTCTCTTCACCGGCCGGAGGTCAGATGACACGACAACAAAGTCGATCATTGACCTCCGGCCTAGGGTGTCCTGGTGCCATGTGCACTGATGAACACCCTTGTGCTTGAACATGGTGTTCGTTATGGACAATCCACGGCCAGCACAGAAGTCCAATAACTGAACACCGCTCGGGTTCAAATTGGGAAAGGCGTTCTTCCCGATCACCCAGGTGTCACTGTCATTGCCCACGTGGGCGTTGAAGTTCCCCAGTAGAACAACGTCCCCGGTCGGTGCACTGTCCAGTACTCCTCCAAAGGACTCCAAGAAGGCCGGGTACTCTGCACTGCTGTTCGGCCCGTAGGCCGCCACAACAGTGAGAGACCTGTCCCCCACCCAAAGGCGGAGGGACGTGACCCTCTCGTTCACTGGGGTGAACTCCAACACGTGGCGGCTGAGCTGAGGGGCTATAAGCAAGCCCACACCAGCCCGCCGCCTCTCCCCGCGGGCAACACCAGAGAAGTGGAGCGTCCAGCCCCTCTCGAGGAGATGGGTTCCAGAGCCCAAACTGTGCGTGGAGGTGAGGCCGACTATATCTAGTCGGTATCGCTCAACCTCCCGCACAGGCTCAGGCTCTTTCCCCCCCAGCGAGGTGACATTCCATGTCCCCAGAGTTAGTCTCTGTGTCTGGAGATCTGGAGATCTGGTCGCCGAGGCCCCTGCCGTAGACTGCCGCCCAGATCTCTCTGCACCGGCCCCTTATGGATCCTCCTGCGGGTGGAGGGTCCACGGGAGGGCGGCCCCACGTCGCCCGGCCACCAGGCGCTCGCCATCGAGCACCCATCCCAGGCCTGGCTCCAGGATGGGGCCTCGGTGACGCAGATCCGGGCGACGTAATCGGCCTTGTTTTTTTAATGATAACCTAATTAAATTTAATAGTCCATAAACACAACCCATCAGTGTTCTCAGATAAAAAAAAAAAGAGTTAAAAAAATAAACTCAATATAATAAAAACATAATAATCTTAAATTAAAACTAAATGGAATCCTCAGTGTGTTTGGTCAATTATTATTGTTAATGAGAATGTTTGTTGTCTAAGGCCAATAATAAAAAAAAGATCAGGTTCAACATTTGTGGATTTTCGTTTTGATATTTGTAGTCATCAATAAGCATAACTGACCCCCCCATCTGTGAGCATGACATCATCACCCATACGTTTAAATCATTTCTCACCTCTTAAACAGAATGCCGACTAGAGAGCGCTGGATGCTTTGCCTGATTTGGTTGTTGGGCTGAGATGGCAGTCTTGAAGATGGGGCGCTGGGGGCAGGGGGCACGGGCAGATTCCTTGTCTCCGTTTGCTGCACAGGAGCAAGAGAGGGCTTCGTGGTGGGTTCTGGAGTCGGGGCAGGTGCTTGGTCGGATAGAGGCTGGGGTGCGGGGGTCTTTTTTGGTATAACATAAGCTGTCTTTTTGACCACGATAGCACCTGTTTCATGCATTCTGCTGACCGCTGGAGCAGGGGGCAGCATTACTGGAGGTTTAGTCTGTTTTGTTGTGGTTTGTGGGTGCACAGGCTTTGTTGGGGGGGTGGAAGGTGTGCTTGACTTTGGGGAATTTACTTTTGAAGAGCTCGGCTTGGAGACATTCTTATTATTGATTGGTTCTTTAGGCTTTTCCAGAGGATGCTGTGGTTGTGCTGGATCAGGGGCAGGTTTAGGAGTTGGTGTACTTTCCTTAGGAGGTGGGGCAGGAGCAGGTTTAGGATGAGGTGTACTTTCCTTAGGAAGTGGGGCAGGAGCAGGTTTAGGATGAGGTATACTTTCCTCAGGAGGTGGGGCAGGAGCAGGTTTAGGATGAGGTATACTTTCCTCAGGAGGTGGGGCAGGAGCAGGTTTAGGAGGAGGTGTACTTTCCTTAGGAGGTGGGGCAGGAGCAGGTTTAGGAGGAGGTGTACTTTCCTTAGGAAGTGGGGCAGGAGCAGGTTTAGGATGAGGTATACTTTCCTTAGGAGGTGGGGCAGGAGCAGGTTTAGGAGGAGGTGTACTTTCCTTAAGAAGTGGGGCAGGAGTCGGTTTAGGAGGAGATGTACTTTCTTTAAGAGGTGGGGCAGGAGCAGGTTTGTGAGGGGAGGCAGTGGCAGGAATGGCTGGTGTATTTGGAGATGTCACTGTATGAGCCTCTTTTGACGTTGCAGTCTCACTCACAGCTGATGCTGTTCCATGGTCCTCATCAGCGGCTAGAAAATGACAAACAAACAGGAAGCACGGTGCATTTTAAAAGTTGACCCACTTCATGACAAAACAATTTAACCGAAAATAAAATTATGTGTTGAGACTGCTTTTCTATGGTTTTAATGTAAAACTTGTTAAATTATATAACGATTTACATGACCATGATTGGATTCTAAAATGGTGCTTGTTTGGGTTCATGTGAGCGTGCAATAGTTCACCAAATCTATAATAAGCATTATTTATTTGCATATTTTTTTGTGGCTGCATGTCCATATAGATAAACAATGTAATTGCCTACATTCCTCACTGAATAACAGATAATATAATCCTGTTCATTAATTTGTCCGATATCTGTCACTTCATCTGAATATAATTTATTAGTAATTTACTTTAACTTTATTTATTTAGTTGTTTTAAATCAGAGAAGAAGATGCAATGGTATTTTGTGTGTTTGTGAGTAAATAAAGGAGAGACAGAACTCTGTTCTCTGGGACTATTGGGTCTTGTGCTCAATAACTCCAATGATTTTTAACTAACGAATAAACAAATTAACTAATTCAAATTGTAGGTTAAAATTACACCGAAGTACACCTTTATAGATATATTTAAAAAGGCCGTGGCTGGAGTGCCGCAGCGCGGTCAAATGGCCGCGCAGTTTCAGGGACCGCGGCATTTCCCTTATAGCCCGTTATAGCCTCATGGCTAACCCTAACCTTAACCCTAACCTTAACCGTAACCTTAACCCTAACCAGGCGCTAAAACGCGGTCAAATAGCGGCGCAGTTTCAGGAGCCGCGGCGTGCGGCCGGCACAAAAATAACATGGCAGTTTCAGCCGTGCGCCGCGGCTCTGCAGACAGTCCCATTAAAAAAATCTTCTCAATAACTGTAATGACATATATTTGATATCAACAATCCTAAACGCCACGCATAGTCCAAATATGCACAAATACTGAATTCCTATAAACCAGAGATTATTATCTTTCAATACTGTTCAATTCAATATAATAATGTTTCTTAGATACAAAATAAATACTGTACACAGCATTTGACACAAGGAGATCTTGTGGAATATATAAAATCACAGTCTACAAAATAAACTACTAACATATATACATTGCCCCGATGCAAATAACTCCAAAGGGAGGGGGCCCTTGGAGGATGTGGTTGGGGTTGGGGATGGGGGATTTAGCAGAAGCCATAGTCCTCCTGCTCAGAGTCCATATATTGTCTGTCCCTTTCAGTCTTCTCATAATAATTTTTTTCTTTTTTTTTTCTTCTGTTCTTCTGTAACTTTTTGTCTTTTGGGTGGTGAGTCTGGTGGGTCAGTCTTCACTTTTGCCGCAAAATTAGACAGCACATTTCAGAGGACACATGAACGCGACACGAACGCAGCGGCCAATCAGATGCCCGCTTTCATCGAAATTAGATCACGGACATCGCTCGGCCAATGAGAAGCGAGAAGAGACTGCGAAGTGGGCATGTCTGTCAAAACGAAACTTAAACGATGAAAATGCCCCGAATATGGCCAAATTACTAGTTAAATCTTGATTTTTTTCGAGGAATTTAGATACAGGGGCCCTCTCCTAATTCAAACCGCGGGCCGGCCGGAGATATGACTGCTTACGGGCCCCCGTCTATTTCGCGGCCTGATTCATATTATGTGGCTTTCACTACAAATAAATAAATCATTCACCTTGTGAGTGTGTTTGGAGTTTCATTTGGGTTCTAGTCTAAACCTGTCAAATTAACTCAAAATATAAGAAATTGAGACAAAAACATGATAGTAGTAGTTTATACCACTGTTGTCAGAGGATTTGATTTGTATGTTGCCTTTTTATGGGGAGTTTGCATGTTCTCTCTGATGGGTAATATGAAAACAGCCTAAAATACTGAGAATACTTAACAGAAGCACAGTTTACAAAGAGCCTGGACACCACTGCCTCCGACAAGTCAAACTCAAACAGAACCATGCATTCAAGTTTGTTTATTTCTGTGACACACATGAAACAAGAGTTCATTGGTCATTCATCGTTTCTCTCAGCTCAGGTTAAAAGCATTTTGTACTTCGCTCATTGATTCTGCAGAGATAATGTTTATCAGTCCCCATGATTTTTTTCCTCGTAAGCCACCATGTTTGCTTTGATTTTTTTGAGGAACGAACCATGTCTGTCTCTGATTGGATAATGCACCTGGCAATCATGCCCATCTTAACTGACATAGGTCTGTATTCACCTTATTCCTGAAGCTCGTTTGGGCGCCGCCATACGATGTAATCGGTCTTTTAGGTTGTATTAGTTAACAGTTAACACAGGGCTGCCAACCTCCAGAGAAAATAAGTTCTAGAGTGGTTATCGGACCGTCCAGGGAATCGGTGCATAGACTTGTTGGTCACATGAAACTTTGATATTTTACAGAAATCAATCTACTTTAGAGCATATTTCAGCAGCGAGACTTTTCCCTCATTCTACATTCAAACCAAGAGAGTTCCTACTGGACCGAAAGTGTGATTTATAACAGAAGTGGCCATCACGTGGGAAAAGAGGGAAAAGTGGGTGGGAATACGGTCAATAGAGATATCATTCTGGACTTTACAGGCAATAAAATCATTCTTCTCTCGCTCTGAGGATAAACGCTGAACTTCAGGCCTAGTCTGTTTCACCTGTCTCACTCAGGGCTTATGCTGCTTTCATGTGCTTGTCGGGCGGATGGTAGATTTTTCCGAAGGTGGAGCAACCTTTGGATGCAGAGAACACACTCTATACCGGTGTGTGACTCAATATTTTTGGGCAGATATGTCGCATACTGTGGTTCTTCAAAGCTTATTGTTCACTGATTATAAAATATATTGCACTCTAACTTATTCGTAGTTAACTTTACTTTGCCTTTCACCAATCAAACGCCCACTACGTCGCAACTCGGGTTGTCAGTACAATTTCCAAACGCCCATCTCTCCGATTTTGTGTGGCGTTCTTGTGCAACTTCTGGTCAAAAACTTACACCACATGAAAGCACCATCAGCCCAGTCTCACTTAATAAGACTACGGAGAGGACACAGCCACCTCCACCAAGACCCCCATTAAGACACGCCTCCCTTCACCAAAACCCATTAAGACACGCCCACCTCCACCAAAACCTCTTCTAGACATAAAGACATGCACCTGTGTTTGGTGAGACACAATCAGGACAGGAATTAACTGAGCAGGAAAAGTTTATAACACACAAAGAGAAGGCCTTTTTTCACTCAAAGCCACAGGCTCAAGGATAAACCTTCTCACTAATGTGCTGCTCGTTTCTCATTAGGGGTCACGGGTGACTGGAGCCTGAAGTTTGGTAGGATAGTAGCTGTGGTAAATATTTATCATAGTTTTGGTTTTACTTCCGTTGAATTGCAGTTCTATGAAGAGTTTAAAATGACAGGAAGTAGTGCTGAAAACAGAATCCCTGTACCTATGTCTATCTAGGTCACTGATCTCAAAAAGGCGGACCACGGGCCACATCCGGACCGCGAGACTATTTGGACCGGCCTGCATGTTAACCTCTCAAAGCCCACTGCAACTATAGGAAGATCCCTGATCAGACTGTGTCTTCAGTTTCATTGCTTTTGTGTAATGATGCACACTGGCCACTGGTTCAACGTGAGATTTAAACCATTCTCGTTGTATAGAGTTCTCAGTGAGGGTGCACTTTGCCATACAACAACATACAATTGAACCAAGACCATGAAGCAAAGCGTTCTGGAATGCTTGTTTGTGTTGTACTTTATACATATACATGTACAACAAACACATTCTTAGCGGAAATCCCAGGGGGGTCCCCCTAATTAAAACTATATTTAAAAAAAGAATGCAGCGCTTCTGCGGTGCGTCACTACTGCAGTGCTATGCGCTACTTTGCGACAGCTCCGCCGTGACCTGAGAGCCCCGGTTCTTCTGAAAAACTGCTCTGTCAAAGCAGCAACGTGTGATGCTGGAAATGACAGTTTCATTGATGATTTGGTGTAAATGTAACACGCGTAAGGACCGTGTGCTTGGAAGTCAGCTCGACAACAAGGAACTTTACGGGCCCACCAGGGGACAGCGTGTTTGCTGGCTTCGTTGTTGATTGAAAGACCTGCGCGAGTCCACGCGTGTGATCTGCGGGTCGTCCCATGTGTTGGGTTATTAAAGATGGACCGCGGTCTCCTCCCCGGACATGTGCACTTTTGTTTAAGGCGTGTCTAAATTCACACCTCATTTCTCCGTGAATATGTTTCGGATTGTAATGGTTATAATTGTCCCACTTTAGTCATGTTTGGTCCTGGTTTAAATCGGTTTTAGTCTTGTTTAGTCTTGGATGGTGGAAGCGGTGACGTCATTTCCGGTGAGTGTGTCGCGTTTTCAGAGCTGTTCGTTCTTAGAGCCTTTTACCGATTAATCCACGAATTATACACACTATTTACGCATCATATACACGAAAGTGAACGTTTGATTTCTCCGCAAACAATCCGGAGCCTCAAGCCGCTCGCTTTTCAGTATTTCGTGGATTAAAAAGCCCTCCTCACTCTCTAGCTCCAGCCTGAACTAGCCTAGCGTAGCCTAGCCGCTAGCGTCATGGCTGGATCTACCTTTACCTGTTTGAGCTGTCATATGTCGAGTCAGAACCCTGGCTCCTTCTCTGATGATAGGTGCGTGAAGTGCAGTGTAGTGGTAGTTTTGGAGGCCAGGGTTACGGAGTTAGAAGCGCGGATCCGCTGTTTAGAGGAGCTAAAGTCCAGTTATAGTTCGGTTTTAGCGCGAGGGCTACCGGACCGCGCTGCAGGGCGTAGCATTAGCATTAGCAGTAGCAGTAAGGCCGAGCACAGCCCCTCAGCGTCTCCCGTGCAGCCGGGACTAGACCAGGAACAGAATAGGGACCAATTTGTGACAGTTCGGAGGGGACAAGGCGCTAAACGCCGAACCTCAGAGCGCCGTGAGCTTCACGTCTATAATAGGTTTTCTCCCCTCAGCGATCACACGCCCGCTGAAAACACGAGAGAAACTCTTGTAATCGGGAGTTCTATTGTTAGAGACGTGAAGCTGCCAGCTGCTAGCGTTAGGTGTTACCCGGGGGCCAGAATGGGTGACATCGAAGGAAACCTTAGGATCTTAAAGCGGAGCAGGACCCGTTTCCGGCGAGTCGTGATTCACGCAGGCGGTAACGACGCCCGGCGGAGACAATCAGAGGTGCTCAAAGTTCAAGTAGCCGCGGTGTGTGACCTAGCGAAGTCGATGTCAGACACTGTAATATTTTCTGGTCCCCTGCCCAATCGGATCAATGCTGAATTGTACAGCCGTCTCTCAGCATTCAACAACTGGTTATCCAGATGGTGCCCTCAAAACAACGTTGTCTTTATTGATAACTGGAGTGCGTTTTGGGGAAAGCCCGGGCTCATACGCAGGGATGGCATCCATCCGACTTCGGAGGGTACATCCCTATTAGTTCGGAATTTGACCGATAGTCTTAGTCATGTTAAGTGACCATCTAGGGATGAGCCCCAGGTGCAGAGCAGCAGTTCAAGACGCTCCTCTGTCGCTGAACTCTCGCCCGTTCTGTTACATGTGAAGTGTTCAGATTCAAGACAGATAGAGACTGTGTGTGTCCCTCGTGTCCCTCGTACAAATAATGCCAAAAAGTCACATCTCAGAAAAAATATTTCAGGCGTCAGACCAAATAACTTAAGGAAAATAACAATCACAAATGACACAAATACACAAATTAATAAACACGTAAAATGTGGACTGCTAAACATTAGAGCAATTTCCTCCAAATCCCTCTTAGTTAATGAATTAATTAGTGACTATAACATAGATCTTCTAGCTCTAACTGAAACGTGGCTTCAACAAGACGACTACGTCAGACTAAATGAGTCCACCCCACCCACCCATGTTAACTTTCAGACTGCCAGGAGCACAGGCCGAGGTGGTGGTGTGGCAGTGATCTCACACTCAAGCCTACTCATGAGCCCTAAAACTAACAATGCATTTCACTCATTTGAAAGCCTTATGCTGTCGATCACATGTCCAAATATGAAAAACCAAAAAGGAGTTTTGTTCATAGTTATCTACCGACCCCCTGGTCCCTACTCAGAGTTTTTAACAGAGTTTTCTGACTTTATATCAAACTTAGTGTTAGTCTGGGATAAAATAGTTATAGTTGGAGACTTTAATATCCACGTGAACATGAGTGATGACGCTCTCAGTAATGCCTTCAGCGCCTTGTTAGACAGCATTGGTTTCACTCAGAATGTAAATAAACCGACTCACACTCACAAGAACACTCTGGATCTTGTCCTAACGTATGAAACAGAGATTAGTGACCTCATTGTCCTCCCTCAAAACCCTATATTGTCAGATAATTTCCTAATTACCTTTCAGTTTATTCTTAAAGACCATCCAGTCCCACAAAATAAAGTTATAATGAAAAGGACAATATCTGAAAAATCTATCTCAAAATTCAAAGAAATAATGGAGCCAATATTCAGTGACATGTCATGTGATCCTGCTGAGAACAGCTTTAGTCCCAGTTTAAGTGATCAATGTGTCGACTTGACCGTGAATTCTCTGAAGTCTGCTCTTGACGTTGTCGCGCCGTTAAAACAGAAGGTCATTAGGCCAAAGCGCGCCTCCCCATGGTACAACCAAGAACTGCGTTCACATAAACAAAGAGTTAGAAAGGTAGAGGGATTATTTCGTCGCTTTCACACCGAAGAATCCCTAAAAGCATGGAAAAGTTGCCTGCTGTCCTATAAGCAGGCTCTGCGTAAGGCCCAAACCAGATATTATTCAAATCTAATAGAAGTCAACAAAAGTAACACTAAATTCCTTTTCAGCACTGTAGCTAGGCTAACAAACTGTCACAGTGCAGTAGAGCCCTCAATCCCAGCTACACTTAGCTCTGATGATTTCCTCCTATTTTTTAACAATAAAATAAAAACAATCAGAGATAAATTAGATGAAATTACCCCCGCTATTAGCCCTGAACTAGCCCAAGCTGTAAATCTAACGTCTCATATAAATCCACCTGTAAACTTAGAAAGGTTCACAGCTGTTGATCAAGCAGAGATAACTTCAGCCATTATGTCCTCTAAAAGCTCAACTTGTGTCCTAGACCCCATTCCAAGCAGACTCCTCAAAGACATTCTCCCCCTAATTATAGACCCTATTCTTAATATAATAAATACTTCACTCCAAAGTGGCTATGTTCCACAGTCCTTCAAACATGCAGTCATTAAACCTCTTCTGAAAAAGCCTAATCTAGATCCCGACCTATTGGTAAACTACAGACCTATTTCAAATCTTCCCTTCGTCTCTAAAATCCTTGAAAAAGTTGTAGTAAAACAGCTTTGTCGCCACCTGCAGGACAATAACTTATTTGAAGTTTTCCAGTCAGGGTTCAGAGCCCACCACAGCACTGAAACTGCACTAGTTAAAGTCACAAATGATTTGTTATTAGCCGCTGACGATGGACTGGTCTCAATCCTGGTTCTGTTGGACCTGAGCGCAGCGTTTGACACCATTGACCACAACATTCTACTGCAGAGGTTAGAATGTGATGTAGGTGTTGGAGGAACAGCCCTCAGCTGGTTTAAATCCTATCTATCTGATAGGTTCCAATTTGTTAATGTAAACCAGAGCTCCTCACCAAGCTCTGAAGTAATTTACGGTGTGCCACAGGGTTCGGTACTCGGTCCAATTCTGTTTACTCTTTATATGCTGCCATTAGGCAACATTATCAGAAAGCATGGCATTAACTTCCACTGCTATGCAGACGACACTCAGCTGTATTTATCAATGAAACCTGATCAGAGCGATCAAGTAGACAGACTTAGTACTTGTATGAAGGAGATAAAAACCTGGATGACACTAAAACTACCTGCTTCTTAACCCTGAAAAAACCGAGGTCATTGTGCTTGGCCCTAAGCATCTACGAGACTCTCTATCTGAGCAGATAGTCACACTGGACAATGTCAGTGTAGCCTCCAGTTCTACTGTAAGAAACCTTGGAGTCTTATTTGACCAGGAGCTCTCATTTAAAGCTCATATAAATCAAGCTTGTAAAACAGCCTATTTCCATTTGCGCAACATCGCCAAAATCAGAAGAATCCTGCCTAAAAGTGATGCCGAAAAACTTATCCATGCATTTGTAACGACTAGATTAGACTACTGTAACTCCCTGCTTGCAGCGTGTCCTAAAAGCTCCATAAAAAGCTTTCAACTGGTTCAAAATGCAGCAGCAAGATTACTAACAGGAACAAAAAGAAGAGAGCACATTACGCCGGTGCTGAAGTCTCTTCACTGGCTCCCCGTCCAGGTTAGAATCAAATTCAAAATTCTACTCTTGACCTACAAAGCCATAAATGACATGGCCCCATCCTACCTCAAAGATGCTATAGAACCATATCATCCAAACAGAGCTCTTCGCTCTCAGAATGCCGGCCTTCTGGTGGTCCCAAGAGTCTCTAAAAGTACTGTAGGAGGTAGAGCGTTTAGCTACCAAGCTCCTGTCTTATGGAATCAGCTCCCGACCCATGTTAAATATGCTGACACAGTCTCTTCATTTAAAGTCCAGGCTTAAAACGTTCCTCTTCGAAATCGCTTATGGTCAGAGTAGTTAGGAACAGAAACATAAACCCACAGCTTTAGCTACGCTGCCCTAGGAGTAACTATGCTGGGGGAAGTATGACAGCTTGAGCACTATCCTCTTCTTCTTCTGACTACTTATGCTATCAAACAATATTTATTTTTTGATTCCACTTGCAAACTGTTCACCGCCTTCTTTTCTTTCTCTCACTCCTGAGGACCTGTGGACCCAGATGCCCCTCCCCTGGTGAAGTGGTCCCTGCCCTGTGTGGACGGTCCCTCATCTGCCTGAGGAGTGGGTCCAGCTCGCCCCCGACGGTCCCTCATCTGCCTGAAGAGTGGGTCCAGCTCGTCTCCGACGGACCCTCATCTGCCTGAAGAGTGGGCCGAGCTCGCCTCCGACCGTCCCTCATCTGCCTGAAGAGTGGGTCCAGTTCGCCTCAGTCGGTCCCTCATCTGCCTGAAGAGTGGGTCCAGCTCTAGTCTCCCTCGTGTCCGTCTGTCCGTCTGTGAGAGTCGGATCTCTCCTTCTCTGGAACTCCTCCAGGTTTCTACGCTTTTTTCCCAAAGAGGTTTTTTTGTAGTTTTTCCTGGCCGAGAAGGAGAGTCTAAGGACAGAGGACCCTGGGACATCGTCCCTCGCCACCACAGACATTGTCTGACTCCATCGCCACCACAGACATTGTTGATTCATTTCTCCCTGTGGCCCTCAGAGGCAACTATTGTTGTGATTTTGGGCCTTACAAAAATAAATTGATTTGATTTGAGTTTTAGTCCTGCTTTAGACCTGTTTTAGTCCTGGTTCAAACCAGTTTTAGTCCAGGTTTAAACCAGTTTTAGTCCTGCATTAGACCTGGTTTAGTCCCGCTTTATAGTTTATCCATGTTTTTTTGGTAGATATGGTTTGTTTAGTCTTGGTTTAAACCTGTTCTTGTCTTGTCTTAGGTCTGCTTTGCACTAGTTGAGTCAGGTTTCTGGTAAAGACTGGGTTTGCGTTGTCTGGGTTTTAATGCTTTTGTTTTTAGTCATTTAATATTGTTATATTTTGACTTCTCTGAAAGTAAAGTCCTCTGATCTAGGTAGTGCCATTGAAAACATTTATTTAGTACCGGTAGTGTCATTGAAAATATTTGTGATGGATTTTGGCCCTTGTTGCTATGTAACGAGTTTTGGAATTACCTCTTCCCATGTCATATTTCCTGCCCATTTCCAACCAGGAAGTAACAATATAAACGTTGCAAAACTGGTAAAACTGGGGGAAAATAGGCTAAATGTTTAGTGAAATCTCTAATATGTATTTATTTATTTGGTCGGGACAGTGCATGTTAATGAACATACATGAAATACATTGCGTAAACATGCCGGATTGTAGCCACGGGCTAATTTTCATCCGTTGTCCCGCATTCACTCTCACAACATACGCTCATTCATACACCAGCATACTATTGTAATACCTACCAGTTTCCAGTTTCCCACAAATATATATATATATAATACACAGATATAATTGTGTTTACTACGTTTTAGTGAAATGTGTAATAAAAATGTGTTTTGGGATATTGGTTTTCCTGTTGAAAAATGTAATAAAAGTGCAATGTTTACACATACTCAGCCTTTAAGTCTGCTCCAGACCAATGTATGTTCCCTGTCTAAGTTGCCATAGCGACTGAGTGAGACTCAGTGAGCATGCTTTATGAAACCCAAATTACAAGTAAATCTCACTCATCAATTTGAGTATAGCTTAGAACGTAAACGAGTTTTATGAAACAGCCCTTAGGTGCACTAAAACAAAGGAGGTTGTTTGGAAAAGCACAGGCTGGTTCCATCACACGCCTGCATCCATCATGTGCTTCAGATACTGTAGCTTTCATCCTACAAATCCTACTAATGGCATCTCTGGTCAGGCAGCCCTCTTACTGACCACAGGTTGTTGTTTCGATGTCCAATCCAGCACTGCGTTGTGTCCTTGCGTAATAACCTTTACCTGCCTTGCCTTCAGTGTGTAATTGTGTGAGGCCTAGTGAATAGTTCCTTGATGCAAAGCGTGTTGACTGCTCAGTGAAGGTAGAAAAGTGCAACAGAAATGTGAGCATTTTTCATGAACCAACATCAGCCGCATTAAAGCACAAGAGAACAAAAGCACAAATGGTCAAAAACGGCATGAGCGGAGTAGAAAAAGCTACAAACCATCAAACCTGACCCAAATAACAGCAGCCTGAACAGAGACACAGAAGAGGAGGAAGTGTAGACAGTGAAGAAGGTTTAGGTCCAGGATAAAGCTGCTGAGACCTGACGTAAAGCAACACAGCAAAGGTTTGTCATTGGTTCATGGAGCAAACATCACCAAAGTAAATGTTATCGTTTTTCTTAAATGTGAAATCTACCACAGCATGTTTCTATGGAACTCATCCACCTCGCTATAAACCTGCACCCGTCGTGTTTCTCCAGCAAGATGGAAACAAAACTCAAATTCAGGGTAAAATAAATGTAATTTTCTGTAAAGCCTGATGATAGGCCTAGAACAGGTCAGTTGTTTATTAGTCCATTTATAAGCTCCCTGTGCTCTGTCCTGTGCCGTGTCTCGAGGGGCCTCTACCTGGAGGTCAGACAGCCACTGCCTTTAAAGGAATAATAGCAGATTTTTTTGCAGATTTGAAAAATCAGTGACTGTTAGTCCTTTTAAAAAAAAAATCTGCATAAGCACACTCACCCCCACCCTCTTGTTCTTTTACATCAACTTCATGCATTTGCACGCTACAGGCCCACTGTTACACGTGCGTTTGTTTATTAGCGCGAACGGATCACATGGCATCTCTCATCTCTGCAGATAAACCATGCATGCGCAGCCAGGGAACGTGCTGCTATCCTGGGAACAAGCAAGCTTTAGCCAAGGCCCGTTACAGCCGCTGGTCAGGGGGAATTGCAGAGCTCTGGGGCAGCGGCAGTACTTTCGGATCTTGACTGGAGAAAGTGACTGGGAGAGAGAGGGAGTGGTATTCTTTGGTTGTCTTGTCGAGTTAAAACACTATTTTACATCTCTGCGGTCTTCTCTGGGCAAATATTAAATCTAAAAAAAGTTGTTGACCACAAGGGCACTTAAGGCAAAGGGGCAGATGCTTGAGCACCACCTTTATCTGAACACATCATGTTAATGTCACACGCTGGAACCTTTCAGGCAAAGCAATAGCATCGCAATGGAAACAGGTGGTGGACCCGCTATAGAAAAGTTACATACAAGTTACATTTATCGTATACCATTTTCTGCACTAGTCAGGATTTTTTTGTCTCATGTAGTCTGTTAACATATCTATGCCTCATTATAGGTACCACTATTAGTTTCATTGATCCAGATATTTTATTTAAAATGGTTAGAAAAAAGGATACTGGACTTGGACTTGAATAGTGTTATTTTGATATTTTCTCTAGCAAACTATCTATCAAACGTATAACCTCATGCTTCACAACCAGGGATACGAGCCCTCGGAGAGCACTTGCCAAGATTACATGGAATAATTTCTAATTTAAATATATATATAGTATAAGTATGTAAGTTTTCTTTGTAAATACAGTACCGTAATTCTTTAACAGAATTATTGTTTGACAATTATTGCTACTGCAGGCCAACTTGTTTAGGGCGTATTCGGCGTGTGAAACAAAGCTTTGGATATTCAAGAATACACACGGTGGTGTGAGGCAAAGCAATAATAAGATGATCACCAGTCTCATCACCCATGAGCAGACTGGCTATGATAAGGTCATTTTATTTTCTGGCTGTTCCCAAACAAGGCCAAACAATGGTATCCTTAAAAAGTCCAGACCAAAATAATTCATGTTGTACGAGCAGCAGAGCCAAACCCAGACGGTCTGGCACCAGAAAAGCCTTTTGAAAACAAGTTTTAGTCTCAGAAGCTATGAAGAACTTGAGTCTCATCTGTACCAACTTTTTAATCATTTAGACCCAGTCTTGTATAAAAAAATGAAAAAAATAAAAAAGCATGAACTAATGTGCGTGTGCCTGTAAATGATTTTCTCTTCTGTATTATATATTTCATGCAATGTAAATGTCTTGACTTTTACTGCAGCTCTTACTGCAGTACCCGAGGACCCCCTCAAAAACTCAAGGGGTTATTTTCTCTTTTGACAATTCAGAATTTTTCAATTATATATCAAGTTTGAAAGATTACAAAAAAGCAGTATAAGGACTTGTTTGAGTATCGTTAACAAGAAGTTAGTCCAAGCTATGGCTGTGGGGCCATATGTGGTCCTCAGACCCATTTTTGTTCTCGTAGAATTTGCCCAAATGATCACAGCCATTCGTTTTACATGTGATAAATTTGCAGTGATAAATAAAAATAAGGTTGCATGTCTTATTAAAGGTACAGTGGTTCTGTCCAAGCTGTTAAATGCACCCATCTGAATGACTCAATGTATTGACCGTCTGTGGCCCTCCACTTTGAATAGCTTTGCTTTGAATTGAAAGAAGTTTCAATATGTGTTTGAACACACTTGTTGTAGGAGATATAGTCACCATAAAAACCTTAAACAGAACAGATGATTTACAGCAAGTGTTTTATCAGGATCTAGAAACTGCTGCTCATTGGAAATATGTAAATTCATCCCGGAAGACCGAACACATCCCCCACCTCCACCTTTCTGATCATTGCTCTCATTGCTTCCATTCTTGGCAACAAATATATTTTATTTTTACGTGACAGTGGAAAAAGCTATTCACTTATGCAATACTGGCTCCTCAAACAGGCTCAGATGAATTGTAGGAGTAAAATGTGGTGTTAAAAGCCCTTTACAGTTCCATACCAATCTTTCTTAAACTGTAGCATTGTGCGGGGGACATGTGTATGATGTGTACAGTGTTGAATCAGACTGGTCTTGGTCTCGTCGCAGACTTGCTTCAGATTGTCTCGTATCAGATGCAGCAGACTAACCAGATTATGAAATGTTATGACCGAGTTGTTTAGACGAAGCAGGGACATTGTGGTGTGAGTTGACATTGACTGTTCAATTGGAATTGTACAAGAATTACATTGGCCACTAGAGGGCGCTGAAGGCCTAGATATTTTCATGTCAAGCAAGACCCTCTGATGTGAGGACTCAACCACTAAACATCCATGATGAATGATAATAGTCCATGGGATTACAGATTATAATTATGCTTCATGGCTAAAATCCGGCATATTTATGTGGGATCATGTTAATTAATATGCACCGTCTCATTCCAAATAAAGAAAGCAATAAAATAAACAGAAAGCAACTTCTATAAAAATCCATAGTGTGACCATCATATGTACACAAACCATATTCGGGTATCACCCACAGGCGGTATATAAAAGAAAAAAAGAACCGAGGACAAGCGAAGTGAAAGAAAATGGCATGAAAGTGAAGCACCTTAGTATAAAACATGGCCACTGATATGTGGGATGTAGTATTGTGAAACAAACGTTTTAACAAAAAAGTTTGAGACACAATAAATCCATCTATATCTAGAATTAGAATGTAATAGAATTATATTTATATTTATTATTACCTTGTGGTCTTATTTTACAACTATTCAGGAAAGGTGTGTGGGTCTGTTTGTGTGCGTGTTTTTTTTTTTTTTTAAACAAATGTAGCATTTAGTGTAGATTCTCGCTGAATCTGAATATGGAAACTTTTGACAAGCCGAGTCAGATGTGGGACATTTGGCCTCACACTGTCAGGGAGCCTGTTTCAACAGCACAGAAACAGAGATGAAAATCTGGCATATAAAATACCAGACAAATTAAATGGAAAAGAACACAATTGTTGTGATGTGTGAGGCAGATCCACGTTTATTTGTATTAATATGTGGCATGAAAAATGACCAACCGGTTCTTTTTCTAACGTCGTTTGGTGTTTCACTATGGGAATCACCTTGGGCGTGACCAACCATGGAAGCTCCAATGCCACCACATCTGTTCCCAATTGACAGGATGACTGTATCTCGGGCTCCGCCCCCTCTCAACATAGTCATACCCCCAACACTTCCTCATTCTCGCTTTCTTCCCAGTGAAGACCACACCATTGAAACTCCTTCAGCGTTTTGAGCCATACTGCTAGCTTCTGTTTTAACTGTTCATAGACAAACCGCCAAAGATATTGTTGACGAGCGCAGTTGCTAGCTTGGTTCTCACACTGGGTAAGTTCTCACAAACTTATTTTACTATTATTGGGACAACTACCGCGTCAAGGCGAGTTGTTCCATTTGCAGTAGTTTTCTTTTCGCCGGATTTGTCGACTTTAGTATGGATTTTCCCTGCAAATAGCAGTAGCTGCAAGTTACTCAAACTTGCATTTGTTTTTTAGCATTAATTTGCTAATCAGTGTTATCGCGTCAAGTCGGCCCTTTTTCTGACCGGTTAACATTAATTTGTTGACGGGTCGGACGCAGTGTGTGGTTCTGCTAACGTGTAACGACGACCAGCCTCCACCAGAACGAACTAGTTCGGCTTAAACTCAGAGCGTTGGTTCATACAGTCTAACGACTTATACTGCATTTACACTGATTCTTCTCTTCTCTCAGGCAAAATGTCAGCTCCCGCTCCCACCAAAGGGCCGGACCTGAAGTCCAAAGAGGGTTCTTCCCGGGCTTGTCCCACGCCGCGCGGTGCCGCCATTTCGGGCAAAGACCCTCATCCGATGTGCATTTCATGTATGGGCACTAAACACGCTTAATCGGAGCTGGCTGACCGTCAGTTCTGTACCCACTGTGCATCAATGCCCGAGTAAATATTAGAAAGGAGACTCGGAGTCGCAGTGGTGGTTTCCCGGGACCCAAGTCTTATGGAGGCCACCAATAAATCCACAGCCAGCACACGCCAGGCACAGCCTAGCACGAGTTGGGCTGACATCATGGATGAGTCCACTGACATGCCTCCACTGTTCGAGGACCTCCTCGGCATGGAGCCAGGTGAAAAGGACGTGGACGACGATGACGCTGGTTCGGACTTCCTCAAGGCTGTGGATATGGACAATATTTAGATCTACAGGGGCCAGGGTGTTCAGAGCGGGCACCAGGCCACAGAAGGCAGCTGGTCAGCAGGCTGGCAGCAGCGCTTAGGTAATCCCAATCCATGGCGCAAACACTCTTATGCTGCAGTAGCGGCAAAAAAAATATTGCTCCTCACACGCCGGGGAGGGGAAGATGCGCACGACCTAGCAGTCCTGCCTTTTTACTCTACCCCTCCATTAAAAAAGAGAAAAGTGGAGTTGAGCCCCGGACCCAGTTCAGAGGCCCTGGTCAGTTTGACAGGTGTTCTCTCTCGTTCTTTCTCCCCTCGCATGGTGCAGGGAATGAGCCATGGGTCACAGAGTCACAAAGCACTTTGTTCAGAAATAAAGTTTACACACTCGCATCCAGGCCACGGGCTAAGGACGAGTTTTCACAAAAAAGAAAAAAAAATCAATTATATTTTAATCCTCTTGCCACAAGAGGGAGGCTCACGCTCCATCTTTGGCAAAGGCCTCAACTCCTCTCAGGGGAGTGACGACACCGGGGTTTCCTGCAGGCCCATGGGGCCCATTCGCTGTCCGGGCAGAAAGGTGCGCATGCGCAGTGGACCCTTGGATTCTCTCCACCATTCAACTGGGTTACAGTTGGTGGAGCTGCTGTGGCAGAGATACGGTCAAGCGACTATAGATCTTCGCCTCGCAGAAAAACGCAAAGTGTCTGCTTTTCTTCTCCTTGGCGGACGGGAACGCTCTTGCTTACCCGTGGCCAGACGTCCTACTCTATGCGTTCTCACCAATCAGTCTAATCTCACCCACTATTATCTTATCTTATCTTATAGCTCGGGTGAGGGAGCAGGGACTATCACTCCTCTTGATTGCCCCACGCTGGTACAGTCATACAGTATTGATACAGTCAATACTGTCAGGAACAGACGTGGTGCCTTTGGAGCTTCCGTGCTTGGTCACGCCCAAGACGATTCCCATAGTGCACAGATGTCAAACACAGGGCCCGCGGGCCACATCCGCCCGCCAGACGGTTTAATCCGGCCAAACATTTCAAATTCATATTTATTAATTTTCAATCAATTCATCAAACCGTAGTGACATGAGTAACCTTTGTTTTTATCGCTTCAACTACACGTCCCACAATCAGCCGGTGGCCGCCACTCCCCCGCGCAGCTCTGCACTGCTGTCTGTACTGCCGAGGGAGAAGTGCGCACTTTACGCACTTTTGGGCAGAGGTCTGAGCAAGGAAAGATGTGTGGTATTGGGAAACACATGGAAGAAAGACAGTTTTGTGCACGTTAGAGCTGTGCTAAAAGCGGAGCTAACAACAAGAAAACTAACTTCTGTGATGCTCTGTGAGGAAAACCTGGACAGATCAGGATTCACAGGTAAAAACACAGGTCAGAGTGTAATAAAGTATGAAGTCAAAAGTCCATGTTCCTGTTCCTGCTGCTGCATGAATATGGACTCAGTCTTTCACCTGCTGCAGATTTGTGCAATAGTCTCCTCACTATTACTAGGCTGTAAAAAAGCTATTTATTTCTTATATTTTTTATTGTTGTATTTTGTACGCAATATTTGGCCCACGATCCAGCTTGAGCGTCAAAATTTGACAAAAGAGTTTGGTTTTATGGAACACTGTGGCTCATGCACTTCAATATTTCCAAGGCTAGAGGGGTACTTGACCTCCTTACTTAATAGCTCCCACGTTTGTTCGTATTTAGTGGTGTGTCAGTTCTGGTGTAACTACACAGACGTGGAAATGTTAGTTGGTACATTCAAAAGGTTTTTTAGATCTTGAGAAGTTTATTTTGTTAAAGTCAAATACAATATTTTTCAGTTCCAAATACCTATGACTAAATGTTTATCTCTGTAGATCAACTCTGAAGTTGTAATGCACATAAACTGGAGCACAGTATTGGTGAAATTACACTTGGTTTTGCTTAATAAAATTTCATTTTGAGAACAAACGTTTTGTAATAAAAAAAAAACGTATCCAGTAATTGCTTCAAAAACGGCGTAGGCTATATAAAGCTCTTCATTTCTTATATTTTCATTGTTTTATATACGTTATGTTCGGCTCATGACCCAGCCCGAGCATCGAAATTCGGCCCGCGGCCCAAATGAGTTTGACACCCTTGCCATAGTGAAACACCTCACTGTTGTCAAAGAACCGGGGTTACGTTAAGTAACCTTGGGTTTTCAGATAACAGGAGCACCTGTAGGTTTGTGAGTGTAAGTGAAGGTGTTTGATTAAATTTAAATTCTGGTAACAAACTACAGAAGACTCTAGCTAGGAACCATTCCTCAAAGAAAAGCAAGTAGCAAACCAGTAGACTCGGCCTGCATTTGTTCCAACAGTGATAAAGAGGTTTAATGTTCAGTGCAATTTCAGTGGACAAGTGGTTAGCATGTGGTTGCAAACAGGCTAATGCTAATACAAAGGGACACGGTCATTCCCCGATTTGTCTCACGCCTAGATTCTTTTCTTTTCTTTTCCACAGACATTGTCTGACTTCGTCGCCACCACAGACATTGTTGATTCATTTCTCCCTGTGGCCCTCAGAGGCAACTGTTGTTGTGATTTTGGGCCTTACAAAAATAAATTGATTTGATTTGATTTTCTGACAAACCTTAATTTTGGAGATTCAGTTCCTAAAATGTACTCATTGAATATAAATTGTTTTCCTGATAAATACATTTTTAATCAAGTTTGATTAACTTTAGAAAAGGGAACAGAGCTGAGTAAAGTCTGACTTATGATGTAAAGCAAACAAAGTT
Source organism: Eucyclogobius newberryi (assembly GCF_026437365.1). Taxonomy (NCBI): domain Eukaryota; kingdom Metazoa; phylum Chordata; class Actinopteri; order Gobiiformes; family Gobiidae; genus Eucyclogobius; species Eucyclogobius newberryi. The sequence goes on along the minus strand of NW_027315801.1, from coordinate 12,484,336 downwards.
TGATGACAATGAGCTAGAACCATGTCTTTTGTTTATTTCTAAGATTATACTCTTTTTAAACTACTTAAGGCCACTGCCACAGAACACACGTTTTAAAGAGTTAAGAGTTTTGCAAGAATAATGTTAGATCCACTGACAGTATGACCCATGATATTATGAATTATGTTCAATCTCAGCAAATATTTGTATGCAGTCCTCAGTGTGTGCTTAACTACAACAAAAGGAATGTTCTTAAGTGATTGCAACAACTAGGTTATTATTGAATACCGAACATTAAATGATGTTTGCGCTTAGCTTTTACTACCATTTTCTCAAATTTATAAAGAAAAGCAAAAATTTATGTGAAATCTGTGTCGAGATTATGCTCTATAACAGCATTCTTCAAATGGTCCATTTTGGTTGGTTCAGAAAATATGAATTCTGTGGATGCAGTTGCTTGGTGGATAGAGCTGCTCATCCACTAGAGGGCAGCGGACACACCCTTTGGATATGGCCACCTTCTCTTTCATCAGTCTGAACGTTTATTGTGATCGTCACAGAGTGGCAGCCACTTCTCCATCAGCACACTTTACCGCCACTGGCTGTTATTGAGGCATTAAGGATACTCATCTTTACTGAAGCACTACATAATATCTATGTAACACTACACTTTACTAATGTTTTTTATGAACACCCAAATAACTGACTCTTTGTTTCTAAGGCGGACCGTACGCACTGCTGAGTCTTCTTGCTTCATTCACACTTTGTACAAGAGATACAAAGTACAAGTGGTCTTCTTTATCCTTCTCATTCACTGCAGCTTTCCGTGTGTGTCAATATCAACATGGCATGTCCAGACTTTTTTCACTGGGGTGGCACACGGGTGACACCAGGGCCCGACTTTCTAATTGCTTATCAATGTAATATTTTTATTGAATAAATAATGAGTTAAAAATATTAATGTCCATTTACTATAATTTACTACAACCTTTTTGTTTAAATTTGGTACAATATCGGGAGGAGGTTACAGCCTCAGACCAACTGGGGTCGCCCATCAAATTTCAGGGTTGGCCTATGCCACCCCAGGGCCCCTCGAGTTGCCCCCGATAGCTGCATCTATGTATTTGTACAGAGAAATTAGGTTTTATGTTCTACTCAACTAAAGATGAAAACGGTAAGCTAAGTGGAGTTGTTCAAAACAGTTTAAGTGCATTTCATAGACTAATGTCTCTCCCATGGCCGTGCTCCATTTGCCTACTGTGTTGCAGCTTAAGTTAGTTGTGAGTATTTAGAAAATAACCTTATCAAAAGAGTAACTCATTTTAAAACTGAATTGGCTTCATTGTTAGTTTAAAAACTACAGAAGTGTTTTCTTCCAATCAACTCAAAAGGTCCCTGGGTGGAAGGGATGGACACTTTCCCTACTATTCTTAATGCACTTTCCCCATTAGAAAAGCACAAAACTGAACTTAGTTGAGTATTGGGCAGATATTTCATGGTTTCAGCAACAGAGACATTGAGAAGTTGTGTGTATTGTTGACATAATTACCAGGAGAACACGATTGATTAAATAAACCTCGTCAAAAAATGAGAATCCCCTAATGTCACGTTAAAAACCATAGCAGGTCCAGCCATATGGTTTTTTCCTTGTATTCTACAGAGAAAGTTACTCCTTACCCATTTATTTGAGAGCAATTTGAGTAAACCAAACTGATCATCCGTTTCCTTCACTACGAGTGAAGACAGAGCTGTGACTTTCTATAGTTAAAAAGGACATGTCCAGAATATTCATTAGGACCGTCCCTTTTACAATAGAAAAAAAATATTCATTTGATGTCAGCTTTTGTCATATAGGAAAATGTTATCCTGGAAATGCATAGATAAACCTGACCATGACTAACTTTAAAAACAGAACATAAACCTTATAGCGGACAATAGCGGACTGATTTTCTCTCTCTAGAATACAATGAGACATCTCTACTACAAAGCTCTTTGTACATTTAGTGAACTGTTTGGGCCCAGTCGATGGGCACATTTGAGACGGTCAAACAAACTGGAAAGTGATACTTACCGACTGCTGACCCCTGAACCTTCCTCAGAGCAGTGGCGTTGTGTGGGGCAGTATAGTGCAGTGTGAAGTGCTTATAGAGTGTGTGATGTGTGCGAGTATCTGGTGGTACATACAGGCGTTACACTGTGTAGCCTGAGCCTCAGTGACACTGGGGTCGCAGCTTTGACAGGACTCTGGTTCTGGATGTTCCTCCTCTTCCCTCGCCTCCTCTGACACGTCTCTGTTTGCCAATCGCTTAGAAGCTCTATTTCCCCTCGGGGCCTGGAATAAAGCATTTGGATATTGTAATAATCCATTACCTTTTCGGTCCCTTATTTTCATTTTAGTAGTTTATTTGAGACAAAATCAGATGGAAAGTACAATTATTCAAGATGTTATTATGTCCTCTGCAGAAAACTTTACACCAAACCTAAACATCCCAACTCCATTGGATCATGACATGTCTAAAACCATCTCATTCCAAGTAATAATCTCTACAAAAACAGGTTATAGGTCCTAACCTTAGCAGGGGCTCGTGCGGGGGCAGCTTTCCTCTGCGCTCGTGCTCTGGTCTTGGGTGCTTTGGGCACAGACAGGTTCTTGATGGTGGCGGCGGCGTGCTGCATGATACAGTCACTGCCACAGTAAACAGACTCTGGTAAGGCGGGTTTGGAGCAGCTAGGTCCGATACAGTCCGGGGAACTGGACTGTGACACTGGGTCTGGTTCTGGTTCTGTTTTCAGTAATAAAGGGCTCTCCTTCACCTCCATCATCTCCAAAGTGCTCTAAAAGCAAGATAAGATAATCCTTTAATATCCACAAGGGGAAATTTTGTTGTTACAACGCAGTAGAACAGGAGGAAAGGACGCAAGTCAGAATTTAAACGTATGACACAAATATTGTTTCAGGTTTAGCATTTGCTATTTATTTAAACTCTTAAATTTTGATTTTACCCAAATTTTTTATTGATGCCATTTTGTAGTCTAGCGCTTAGCTTTAACACGTATTTTTGGTTTTTACTAATTTTAATGCTTTATCACTACGGACATCCCTCGATTCCTTTGAGGAGCCTCTGCATCTGGTGCAGGCGGCTCCTCTGATGGTGCTTCCTCAACTGGTTCATCAGAACTCCGAGCGCGAGTGTGTCTGTGTACAGGATGTTTGTTTGTGTTGTTCGCTTGTGTGGACAATCAAGCGCTTATGTTTCATACAGCATTTTGTATGAAAAGTGCTTTATAAATACTTTAGTTTGGCTGATTTGATCATTTTTGTATACTGTTCCACAGAATGGCATTTAGGTTATCAAACTCCATTGAGATAAGCAGAAGATGCCTCCAGGCCAGGTTACAGGTCAGAACTGTGCACATTAAGCAAAATGCAGATTTTTATTTTTGAATGATAAAAGACTTTTGATGGTCCACTTTCTCACTAGTGAAAGACCGATATATATATATTGGGCAGATATTTGCACTTTTAGCGCATCTGCTCCAACATAGGCTGATATTTTGTATTGCCTGACCTTCTGCTTGAATACGAATTATGCTTTATTTAACCACCTTAGCACAAAGCAAGACTACACAAGACTACACTTCTCTTTTCTTATTGGTTTGTGATTAAACATGACTGCGGATGAATTTGAAGTCAATTTAAATTTGACATAATTTGTGAAAATTGCATATCGGCCCAAAAGTATTGTCAGAGCTAATCGGGCATTGGTTTTGCTGGATTCTAAACAATCGGGATTGGTAATTCATAATCCCATATCAGACCATTTCTATTTCTTACGTTCCCACAAGTATGCATGTAAACTTCCAAATGATTTCATCACCTGTGTTTGTGGATTCTCTAGCTCTTCGTTGTCCTCTGCAGGTGGACTCTGCATGAGGCTTTTCAACGGGCTCATCCTGAGATCAGGCTGAATAGTGAGATCTGCCTGGAGAAGGTTTGGTTCAATGCAAACCAAACAAATATACTCTTTTCCTTCAGTCTTCATGTCCCCAACACAATCACCATGGAACCAGCCCTGGCAACCGGTGCAGCAAATCATAGATCTAATCGCAACAAATGATGGTTAATAACGTGGAAATAATAATATAAAATCAAAGACAAAATAATTGTACCGGTTATTTTGTTTTTCTTCACAGATGCGACACACAGCGTTTGTATCGGAAAGCTCTACTACGCTTTCCTCCGTTCTGTCTTCTGGTGCATTATCAAATTGACCAGCAATGGCCTGGTCTCGGTCGATTGTGCATCCCGAAGTGTGAGGAGTACTGAGGCTCAAATCAAAACACATTTGTGCCATTTCTGGTGGAACTTGTAGATTCAAGTTTAGTTCTTCATCTTCCACCTGTTGTAGTGGCTGCTCAGGTAAAACCCTAATCATTAACTCATTATTATTGTCAACCTCCTGTATTCCAGCAGTTTTTCCCCTCCCTCTTCCTCTCCCCTTTCCCCTCCCTCTCCCCCTCCCGCGACCTCGGCCCTTTCCCCTGACTTTCCCTCTCCCGCCCTTTGCCCTTTTAGTATGCTCCTGTATTTCCAATTCTAGTTTTTTCTTAATGTCTAATAATTTTGTGATTTCACTGCTGCGGTCTTCCCTGCTAGAAATCGAGACGACATCGTCATCCTCGTTTGCATCAACTGGACTCTTTAAATCATCCAAAATATCAACCGCTTGTGAGGGAAAGTCGCTTTCTTCTAGCGGCTCGGTGGGGGGCGATTCTGGCTCGTCGTCGCTCACTTCAATCACATTTGGGGTCGCTACCACCAGCGACCCATCTGGGCCTCCGAGTAAAGAGAGAGCCGTGTGGAAAGCAGAACCAAAGTTTTGCCACATGCAGGGGTCCATGCTCCCTCCTGCAGACGTTTCAGAGGTGGGCTTACTCTCCTCTGACGCCGGAGAGGAGGGAGCAGACCATTCCAGCTCATCCAGGACACTTTTACTCGAACATGCTGCCGCTTTCGGGCCATCACGGGCTGTGGGCGTGGTCTGTTGGGAAGGTGTTTTGCTTTTGCGACCTCTGATTTTTCTTACAAGAGGAGGGCTGGGGTCTAAATCGCCCACCTCATCCATGAACTCTCTCTTGGCAATGGTTGATCGCCGAAAGCCCCAGGACTTTTTGAACTGGGCCAAATTGGGTTTGACGTTTGTGTTTGTCTGAGGGGTCTCTGGTTGCTGTTCCACTGAATAACAAAAGAAAAAGAAAACTGATTAGTACAAATATAATACACTTTAAATAAGGACCAATTTTGTCATATCAAAGTTCCAATAAAAACGTCATTAATAAGACGGACATAGGTGTTGAATGTAGATTGACAAATAAAGACAAATGAAGTGAAATAATTGTTACCTGGACTATTACAGTCCGTGGGGTTGTCCATTATAGACGTTATCTAAAAATAAAAAGAAACAAAACAAAAGCAGCATGTTAGATGGAGAAATCAAATGTGTGACCCCTTGATTGTAAAGAACTGCAGTATAATCTAATCACCATAAAATATGTTTAAAAATAACTTAAAACACTATAATATGGAAATATAATGTACAAATCTAGTGTGGCTGTAGGTAGGTGTGATTAAATTGAGATTATATAGACTCTAGAGGGACTGAAATAGAACGTTTTATTAAGAAGTTGCAGTACTAGAGCTACTACTGCTCCGATGCCATTTTGTTCTTGTTGTCCCTATGCTGTTTTCATGTTTATAAGTCTAATTCTCAGTCCCTCTCTTGGTTGTCCTGCACAGTCATTCAGGTCTCTGTCCCAGTGTTTCTCTGGTGCCACATGAATGGTATGAAATGGTAAAAAAAACTAAAATAAATAATAGAATAACAAAAGTATTACTTTCTATTTAGGGAGTTCCTGTCTTTCTGTGTTGTGACATGATGACCTATATTATTTACCACACTTTCCCACTGTGCTTTAAGGGATGAATGTTGAAAATACAGTTTCATAGCGGTCTTAATCTAAAAGTCTAAATGTATATCATGTCTGCCCCAACACATTGTCTAAATTGTCCCACTTTGACATCCATTTCAGTCGGTCACTCTAGGCACCAACCTTACACAATGCGTTTTACTAACAAGACATAAACCAAAGGCATGATAAGTGACAGAAAATGGAAATAAAAAAGACAAAAAGTGAGAAAACAGCAGCTGTTTCTTATGACTGACCATAACATTGCGTATGATGTTGCTAACTGTGGCGTAACATGATAATAAAGGTACATTCATGAGTCTTAAATGCCTCTACGTTTCCGTATCGTGAAATGCAACGTTCTTAGAGTCTGGAACAGTGAGCATATTAAATAAACGAGAACATACCGTGTTTTTCTTACAGTTTTCCGTCGTGGATGATTTTGCATCGAGGGCTAGCAAGCGCGGTCCTCCATTTTCATTATAACTCAACAATGAGATCTCGCGATACTTCACGAGAGTCTCGTGAGGCAGCTTTACTGAGTATCCTTCTATTTAAACTTCTATATTTGTTTTTTTATTGTTTTTCACAGTATTTAATTTATTTTACAGTTTTAATTTAATGTTGGCTTTCTGTATAGCTTATTTAGGTTTTCAGAGAATGTCAACATTGTCTATTGTCAACATTGTCTATTTACTTAAACATTCAATGGTTAGGTCCTAGAAACATTTGTGAACTTTGCTTTTGGATTCTTATTATTACGTCTAACAAATGTACCTATTCATAGAGTTAATTCAATCAATAATGGATATGCGCCGTTATAACTTAATGGAAGAGTCAGATTATCACACGTAACAAATTTATACACAAATCCATTTATTTTATGTACAATATGTAAACAATAACATAAAACATATAAAACAGACATGCTCACAAATCAATGTACAACCAAACGGTGACCTCTAGCACAGGCAGACTTTGAATGAGCTGAGGCAACAGCGCTGCGGACATTCAGAAGAAGTTTGTACTTGTTCTCAAATAAATTTTAGACACGTAGAAATATGATATAATTGAACATACTATAAAACATACACTATAAATATTGTTTGTATTTTCTTACAAAAATGTACAGTTTACATTTTAATTATTTTTATAATCACACATTTTCTGTATACTTGTAATCTGGAACTACAATACAAAACTGGTAAATGCAATGATGGTTGTAAACTGTGTTGAACTCAATATACCCAAACACTGCTCAAAACCATCCTTTGAATTGAAATTGCATAACTGAAGAATGAAATGGCACCATGACAGTGTGAACACCTAAAGTTGCGTTTTAACCCAAATTGTCTAAGTCGACAAAATAATATCAACATAGTACTTCAGAGAAGCACTACATTTTCTGCTTTAGGTTTTACAAAACATGTTCATACAATCCTGTTTTTGAAAGGAAGTATTTTAGCGCCACCACAAACTAAACAGACTCACGTTTTGGACAAATTACTTTCACAGAGATTTCACTTGACTTAAAGACACCGTCTAAGATCAAATGTCCAATCACAAAATTGAAAGGAATGGAAAAACAATTGATTTGTCACAGAAGTGCAGGGTGCAAGTGTTGATTACAGTCAAACACCTGCATTTCACTAAAAAAAGAGATTTACACAAGCTAAAATGAGTTTATCAGAATATTTGATCGGAGTATTTTTGATTACCTAAACTGTAATTGTAATTCTGGATTATTTTTGAAGATATGAATGTTCGAAAAGTTAGTGGTTTGATCCCAGCTACAGCCAGTGCACATTGCTGTTGTATCTTTAGATAAAATACTTACTGGTGTAGGAAAGTGCACACAACCTTTGGAAATTGTCCCAAATAGAATAATGTTTACATGCAAAAGTATCATGTACAGTATCTTCATTTACATCCACTGTTCTGGCAAAAGAAACTAATCACAATCTGCCTGTCGGACAAAACCTGAAAGAATTAATTAAACCAGTCAGAATTACACTTAAATAGGGCTGCAAATATTGATCATTTTGCTGATTGAATAGTCTCGCAATTTTTCTTTCAGTTAATCAATTTGTTCTTAACGCAAAATGCCTGTAAATATCAGATTTTTTCTAAATTTGATAAGATGGAGTTAAGATGACATTGCTTAAGGTCATAAGATAATAGTTTCCACCCCAAAAAAATTAAAGTACACATGTCCTGTGTCATTTTGATGCAATTCCTGCTGTGTATGAGTCATTTACTTTTATTCTACACATTTTATTTTGCATTTTAGCACGGTCTATACTTTTTATTATTATTTATTATTATATATTATTATTATATATTATTATTAATTATTACAATTATTATTACTATTATTATCATCATTATTATTATTATTATTACTACTATTAATATTATTATACTACATTGTTTTATGTTGCACCCTGAAGTCCTGATAAGTTATTTAATGACTAAATCAATTGACAGTTATCTCAATATTCAATTAGTTGAAATTAATCAATTAACTTATTGCAGCCCTACACTGAAACATGTGAATAAATCTACTCCTAATTACCAAAGAGATCTAAACGTGTCAAAGATACTCAAATCGAGATGAATATTCTGATTTCAAGGCATTTTAACATGTGTTGGCATCTATGCTTGCAGTGTTTTTTCAGTCCGTCTCAGAAGGACGATGTGTTAGGTCACTGTAACAGCGGCGCCTTCTTTGCTTTTGTCCACACACGCAGGGGAGGTGCTCTTCTCTGCCCCAGCTCCAGGACCAGGGGCAAGAGTCTGAGCGGCCGGAGAAAGACCAGAGGATTTAAGAGACGGGTCTGAACTGGACTCTGCTTCAGGCTCCTGCTGCGACGCTGTGGCTAGAAAGACAAAGAAAGCAAGCAAAGAAAAAAGGTTAATGACATGCCTTTTCCCCTGTATACAGTATTAGCGGTAAATTTAAATCATCTTTGGTGGCAGTTGACTAAATATCCCGTCTCCAGGGGGTTTTATGCAGTGTTCTACTAAGACTAGAAAGGCACAGACAATCATAATTTGCAGAATTTTATTTATTGCATTTTGGTTGTAAAATGTTACTTATTGCCTTCATTGAAAAAGCAACCGATTAAAAGCTTAATTATACGCATACATTTATAATGGTACAACAAATAAAAAGTAGAATTTGTTATACTCATTTATTGCTCATTTATAGTCTGATTTGTGTGTGAATGAATCGTATCTGCTGCGAACACGGCTGATCAGAATCAAAACTGAGCACTTGCAGAGGCTGTTAATGCCAAGAAATTAGTATTTTAATTTTAATTGCATTGTGGTCTAATGAAAACTAGGGTTCATAGCTACTATAGCCCTGGAAATTGTGGCGGCCATCTTGTGACAGTATGAAGAGAACATTCTAATGGATTCAGATTGATGGTCATTGATTAGGACAGTTTCCATGCGATTAACAAATCAAAACTAAAAATTATCACTTTAAAATGGGACAAAGTCCTCAAAATGTTGCATGAAACAGGAAGCTGAAACCCATTGATAGAAAATAATGTAAAAACAGGTCCAGAAATGCCTTTAATTTAGGCCGTGGCTACAGAGCCGCAGCGCGGTCAAATAGCCCAGCAGTTTCAGGAGTCGCGGCACGGCCATATAGACTGATGGCTAACCCTAACCCCAACCTTAATCTTAACCCTGACCTTAACCCGGTCTAACCCAGCGTGGTAGCCCAGCAGTTTCAGGAGCCGCGGCACAAAATAGCCTAGCAGTTTCGGCCGCGCTCTGTAGACACTCCCTTTAATTTAAGGCCACTGACCCAGTAATGACTGGAACTCTATCTGTGTCTGTGCCTGTTTTCACTGAATTAAGAAAATTAATATTCACCCTAATAATACTGCACTGGTCTAAATTCAAGAAGAAAAAGTAGAAGAAAATGTATTTATACAGCAAATTTCATACAGAAACTGTTACAATGTACTACATTTAATGCAGAATTACAGCGTGTTTGCATGTCAATACACCATATGGACAAAACCATTGATAATTAATCCATTTACATTTTTCCCACTAAGATTTTTCACATTAGAATGGTTAAACATGAACATTAGATGAGCTAAAGCACAAATACAAAAACCTCAAATCAATCAAGAAAATTGCAATAAAAAGTGCTCTCCCTGTATTAGTTTGTTAGTTTGTCTGTTGCCAAAGCCATATAAAGTGGTTCACCAAGGATTTGGTTCTTGTACCAGCCAAATGATCACATTTACATGAGGTCAAAGGCTTGATTAAAGTCACGGTTGAATGTGTAAACTTTATGGCAATTTAATTTTGGATAATCATTTGCATATACAGGCAAAAAAGCAAAAGGCCTTTAAATTTAAATGTCTGATTTTGCATGCTTCTGGTAAGAATTCACATATTATTATCGAGGAGACATACATTACATAAATGTCATAAATAAAACACAACTATGTTTGTGATGGCACATTCAAAATGATGAAACTCTGGGTAGTATTGAGTGATCAAGTTGAAGAGAAAGAATTCCGTGTCTATGAATGCCTATGTCTGACTATAGGTTACCATGGTGCTGTTTTCTTAATGCTCAGTGTATTTTACAGCCATAACGGATATTTGAATCAGTAATAACAGTGTAAAGTACAATATGATGTTGGAAGTTGTTATTTACACTGACATTTCAAGAAACTTTTGCTTAGTTTCATGACTTTACCAATCTAATCTTCTTTACTGGTGAACTACAGAGTGGAAGTGATGTAGACCGCTCCCAAGTAAGTCAGACCCCAGACACCGTGACTATTGGCCGTTTACCTGACTGTGTGCAGGACTTCATGTGCTCGGGCCAGTGCGCCTGCTGACACGGGTAGTCGCAGTAGCTCGTGTTCCAGCAGCAGTAGAAAATGGCCTCCTTCCTGCAGTTTGCGCACCACTGTTTCTTTTTGGTCTCGTCGATGGCCTGCTGTTTTTCCACCTCCATCTGCTTCTTCACCTCGGCCACCATACGCTCCCTCTCCTGCTCCAGACTCTGCCTCATTTCTGCCATGGTTAGTTCTACAGTACGGATGAAGAAAAAGAGATTAGTGCTGTTCAGTAGGGTTTCGCTGAGAGTCCTCATTTAAAACTACAATTATTTGAAGCCATAATTTATGTACTTTCAAACGTTGACTAAGTGTCCTGAGATGAGTGAATCAACAAATCGCAACTAATCAATTGTTTCAGTGATTGTAAACCAATTTATTAATTTAATAACTTCCGTTGTTATGGCAATTAAGTTCACTTTGGAGAACAAGGGAAAGGTTTCACTGCTAAAATATACAATTAAGTAGATTGATTTGTGTAAAATGTCCAACATACATGTGACCAACAAGTCAACAATGCACAGAAAACGATTTTTTAGTCTGTACAATTTATTTTCTCTCAAAGTTGGCAGCCCTATGTTAACGAATACAACCGGAAGGAGGATTACGTCATATGGCGGCGCCCAGACGGGTGAATAAAGAGACTCCAAAACGTTCCATGTGGTGAGGAAAGCAGTTTTATGAATGAATCAATAGGGTATTGCAAAAAAAGGAGGATTTTTTTTTATTAAAAATCTATTTTGTAGAATGAACTCTTGACATTTGCCTCATCGGGGTCAGGTTTAGTAAAATCTGATATTCACGGGTCCTTTGCCAGTCGTACGTTTCCTTCAGTATTGCATTACAGACTTGCTGCAATTGAAGCATCACATTTTATCCATTCAACAGATGGTCTTCAGAGCTCCTCACCAAGCTCTAAAGTAATTTACGGTGTGCCACAGGGTTCGGTACTCGGTCCAATTCTGTTTACTCTTTATATGCTACCATTAGGCAACATTATCAGAAAGCATGACATTAACTTCCACTGCTATGCAGACGACACTCAGCTGTATTTATCAATGAAACCTGATCAGAGCGATCAAGTAGACAGACTTAGTACTTGTGTGAAGGTATCAGCTCCCGACCCATGTTAAATATGCTGACACAGTCTCTTCATTTAAGTCCAGGCTTAAAACGTTCCTCTTCGAAATCGCTTATGGTCAGAGTAGTTAGGAACAGAAAGATAAACCCACAGCTTCAGCTACGCTGCCCTAGGAGTAACTGTGCTGGGGGAAGTATGACAGCTTGAGCACTATCCTCTTCTTCTTCTGACTACTTATGCTATCAAACAATATTTATTTTTTGATTCCACTTGCAAACTGTTCACCGCCTTCTTTTCTTTCTCTCACTCCTGAGGACCTGTGGACCCAGATGCCCCTCCCCTGGTGAAGTGGTCCCTGCCCTGTGTGGACGGTCCCTCATCTGCCTGAAGAGTGGCTCCAGTTCGCCTCAGTCGGTCCCTCTTCTGCCTGAAGAGTGGGTCCAGTTCGCCTCCGACGGTCCCTCTTCTGCCTGAAGAGTGGGTCCAGCTTGACTCAGACGGTCCCTCTTCTGCCTGAAGAGTGGGTCCAGCTCCAGTCTCCTTGTGTCCGTCTGTCCGTCTGTGAGAGTCGGATCTCTCCTTCACTGGAACTCCTCCAGGTTTCTACGCTTTTTTCCCAAAGAGGTTTTTTTTGTAGTTTTTCCTGGCCGAGAAGGAGAGTCTAAGGACAGAGGACCCTGGGACATCGTCCCTCGCCACCACAGACATTGTCTGACTTCATCGCCACCACAGACATTGTCTGACTCCATCGCCACCACAGACATTGTTGATTCATTTCTCCCTGTGGCCCTCAGAGGCAACTGTTGTTGTGATTTTGGGCCTTACAAAAATAAATTGATTTGATTTGATTGATGAAAGTCTCTCCTGGTTGAATTATATTTATATTAACAAACAATGAAAACCTACCCAAGTTATGTTTCATTTCTGCGAGCTCCTGCTGATGTAACCACTGAAGCTTCTCGATTTCTATCCGCAATCGTCGAATCTGAAACGGCACACACAAAAATACGTGAATGCGTTGCAGGGAAATCAGCAAGTGTGAAAGATGCATCACAAACTTACTTCAGCAATCGTGTTTCCGGACGTGCTTTTTGAAAGATCGTTGTAGATTTCAGTCATTGTTCCTTTGATTGTGTCCATTATCTGCAAAAAACACACACATTAAAAGATAACAGACATTAACTTCAACAAATGCTGTGTTTTTAAAGTTATTTATATCGTTTTCACCATACATGTCATTGTGCCGGAAGTATCAAAAGTAGGCTGAATAAATAATAGTTTGTGTATCCACTGAGATTTGTCAAATCTTGGGACTAAAATGAAATCAAATGAACTGGAGTCTTAGTATTTTACAAACCTTATTTGTATACTTGGCTATGTCTGCTGCTACATCGGCTGAAACCGTTGGGATTTGCACGTCACCGGACACGTACGAAGAGCCACTGGTGGAGAGTGCATTTTGAGGCGTGTCTTTCTGTTGCCCTGTACAAAGACAATTAACAATATTTACAATTAAAACGCATCACCTTAAATACTACACAATTGTAGATCCTAGGAAAGAATTGTACAAATGCTACTTTTTCTCTCAATGATCATAATCTGCCTTTGTGCTATTGTCTCAGTTAGTGTTTGGACAGGAGGAGGATATCATTTATGACAATATAAAGTCAATGAAAAAATTGTCACTCTTTGATATTACGAAACAAAATCATATTGCGTATTTTCTTACATCTTTAGAACACATTTATACCTTTGACAGCTTGTCTGGTCTGATAGCGAGTGCTGGAGGAGGAGTTTTGGCTCTGCAGATGCTGTGGACTACGTGTTTGAACTTGAGATTGCACTGCTGACGTCTCTCCATGCTGCTGCTGCTGCTGCTGCTGCTGCTGCTGCTGTTGTTGCTGCTGCTGCTGCTGTTGCTGCTGCTGCTGCTGCTGCTGCTGCTTTGGGACTTTCGGTGTGTGATGTTTTTGTGTCTGAAGCTTAGACGGCGTCCACACTACCGCCTGCTGTTGTGTTGGTTGTGGAGTTGAGTCTTTGGGCAGCAGGGGGCGCTGTTTCTTCAGGGGTGCCGGAGAGGGCGAGGAGACGGCAGCAGGAGGAGGGGTGCTGGTTGCATTGTTAGTGGTTGTGGAGGATTGGCTGGGTGCAGAGGCTGTGGCCATGTTAAGAGCTGCAGTGAGCACGGGCTGCTCCTTTTGACCGGAGGCTGATGAAGCTGAAACAAGACACAAGAGTTTACTGAAAGTCTGCTTTTATGTAGAATGTCAAACAGGACTCAAAGAATGTGATCATTGTATGGCTCACAGAACAACTGTTGGAAGGGTTATTGTCAGAATTTTAGGAGCAACAATGTCTGATTTAATTGCAATAATGATAATAATAAATAAACATAAATTACTAATTAACATACTTGTAAATCATAGGTTATTATCATAAATAGCAGGTCAGTTATACATACGGTTTAGGTTAGGAATACACTTATCGGAGCCAATGAGAATAATTTCCCTTGTAGATCAATAAAGTCCAAGTCTGAATAATAAGTTTGTGTTATGGTAAGAACCCAACTTTTTTTCTCATAGTAGTAAATCATGTTTTCCCCGGAAAGTATTCCGTAAAAGCAGAAGTACATGCATTTCTAATCTAATTAGTTACCATATGATGCTTTTGAATGAGAGCAGATTGTCTATCACCTTCACTTCACCCTGAAAAAGCTGTTTTAAAGCTGTGCTTGTGTCAAAAACAATAATGAATATGAATACTAGTGATGTGCTTAAGGGTTTGTGAACGCCAAGAACAAGTCAGACACATTTAAATACCTCATCCTTTCACTGTTTGAAAATCTACAGCTTTATGGTTTGGGACATTTCAACGTGTACAATTATCTTTACTGTCAACATAATATGATGCCTTCAACCTTTCCTACCTTCTGATTTCGCTGTTGTTTCCTTCTTGATTGCTCCTGGATCTCGTCTAGCCCTCTTTGAGTCCCGTCCTCCATGTTCTTCCCCTAAATCGATCACCAGCTCCCTCTCCGAGTCTGAGTCCTGTTCTGCTGCTTTTGACGCTCCCTTTCCCTCCTCGGGCGCCCGGGCCTTGTCCAGAGGAGACTGCGGGGTCTTGCTTTTGTCCTGGGCGTCAGAAATGCTAACGCCAGCACTTGGCTTATCTTCAGCTGTGGTTTTCTTGACTTTACTTGCTTCTGCCTCTTTACTGTCCCCCTCTGTGGCGGCTTTGGGCCTCTTTCGGTCCGGTTTGTCCTTGTGTTGCGTGGAGCTCTTTGGCTTGTGCTCGTCATCGCTGAGGTACTCGCTGTCGCTCGAGTCCGATTTGTCCGAGTCTTCCGAATCGCTGTGGTCCACGTCTTTGTACACGTCTTCAGAGATCTCGTCTATACCTGGAAACAGACAGAATCGGGCTCAACTACGTGAATTAATGTAGCCATTTCATTTCTTCTGAGTGAGTGAGTTTTGAATGGATGAACTTTGACCCAGGAGGCAGAGGATAATAAATTTGTGGGTTGAGGTCTCTAGACACTGAACGTTCAAGGAAGACGTTGAGGAAACAGACAAAATCGGGCAAAATAAATGGTTGATACAATAATAATGCTCTGCAGTAATTGACCAAGATGTTTTTCCTGCCTTGTTCACCCGTCTGTCTTGTGTAGCTTTTAGTCTACTTTACAAAGATGTATACTTTAGTCTGGAACAATTTTTTCCAATAATTTTGATGGTCTGGATTGACAGGTGTATTAGCCAGAGAAATCAGAAATACATGGCCCTTTTGTGTCAGAACAAGGCAGTCATTTAATAACACAGAGGACTGAGAAAAAGGGAAGACTTCTATGAGATGAGAAAAGCACCGGATTCAGAAGAAGTCGCATTCTTTCACCTCATATAAACAGAAGGTAAAAGAAAGATAATCGAGAGACGTGAGTTACAATGAAAGCGTTATTGGACTGTCCCAGAATGTAACCATTGTCGGATTTACTCTCAATCCTCCTCTATCCTCTATCTGTCCTCTATCCATCTTTTGGCAATTTCAGCCGAACCCTTCTCCGCGCCATCTTCACCGCAGCAGCAGAACCATCAGCCTCTTAGCCTCTCCATCTCATCCCCTTCACCAACACCAGTGTCTAGCTCTACACTTATTTTCACCTTTATTTTCACCTTTGTGACATCAGTGACATCTCTTCCTGGAGGTCTAAACGCCAAAGCTTATTCATTCAACAAACTATTCACTGCATATCATGAAGTCTCTCCTGGGGGATTTTTCTGGCCCAACATAGGTGTAACTGTTCATTTTACCTAACTGTGCCTTGCAGCTCTCAATAGTCTTGTCCAGGCTTCTCAGGGGTCGTTTTGGTGTGGCAGGGGCGACCGTTGCCCCCTGTTGCTGCTGCTGCTGCTGTTGGACAGTTTCACTCAGCTCCTTCAGGTCCATCTCAGCCTTTACTCGATCTGAAAAAATATTAAACACGGGTCAGAACTAAATGTCACGTGTAGATATTGAGTTATATGCACTTTACTGACCAAGATTGAGATTCAGAATTCCCCCTGTGCCTGGGGTCCGCTCTGGTTTTGGTACTAAGCTCGGTTTTGGACTTCCCGTTGTGCTGCCCGCGGTGCCCATTTTGCCGGACATGGGTGATGCTGTGAATAAAAAGATAAACAAGCACAATTTTATTATCTATCTGGAATTCATAGTTAGGGGTTCTCAAACGGATATGGTACGCCAAGTTTTGTGCAGTATTTCGAGTCAATTTCCGTCTACAATCTAAAACATAATTTTCCCGTTTAATCCTTTGTATTGTTTTGGCTTTTGTAACTGTATGGATATTGCGGCTGACTTAAAAGAAACATGGTTGATTTATCAGTGGGTGTTATGTTAGGGTGTACAGTATGATTAGAGGTGGGAGATATACTGAATTTCAAAAATTTATAAAATCGCAGTTGTTATTTTGGAGATCTGCAAAATTACAATATCGAGGTGAAATTCCTTCCCAAACCAGAGTATTAAGTGGCATTTCTGCCCTTTTGAGGTCAATTTGATGATCCAGTCCAGTTTTGTGCGACACTTGAACCTTAACCAAGACATTTACAGGCAAAACATATTGTTGAGATATTATTTGTTGTCAATATCGCCCCAAATATGATTACAGCTTTTCGTTTTAGTATTACTGCTTTAGTACCATAGACGACAGGAAGGGGGCGTTTGTCTCGATCTTCTGATGAATGTAAAATGTATGTATGTTTTTACACTAAATAATATCAGTTGGTAAACCTATTTTTCCGATCAAATGGATTGTTCATGCAATTTAACTTTGAGGCATTGGAATTAATAGTAAAACCAGGCTGATATTTTTGTTTGTGCCGACTCAGTTCTTAAAAGACTTTAGTGCCATAATAGCGCCTGCATAAAATGTGATTACACTGCTCACTTAGGAGTTGAAACAGTGTTGTGGATGCCTGAATAATCATTTCTAGTGATATTGTTTCCCTTATAAGAATATTATTATTTGTTATACAGATCAGTGTACAGCATAAGGAGTAATTAAGTTTGCGATTATTTTTCTCCAACTATATATGATTTAAAATGATCAAAATCAGCCCTCCATGTCAAGAGTTTATCACTATTGGCTCCTGTGGATTCTGTATTCTCTAGCTTTTCATTTAAATAAAAACAAAAAACCCTATTGGTCGATCTCTAATGCGTATTGTATTTGTGTAGTTTTGAATTTAAAAAAAAGTATTGATTGTACAAACTCTGGATCAGGTTCAAATCTGGCAAAATGTCGACTGGACCCAAAAGGAAACAAAGAACAGTTTCTCATTGAATTTCTGAATCTTAATGCAACAGAAATGTGCTAAAAGATGTCTTTAAACATTTCAGTTGAGGTTTAATTATCAGACAAATGTGAAATGTCTGTCAAATCAATCACAAACGTTCATTAAAATCCCCTTATCTTTAAAAACATAAATGATATATTGCTTCGCCGGTCAGTCCCATATGGCGTTCAAATGTTCTGAAACCACATGAACACACCCTTCTGCGGCGCCGCTGCTCACCTGTGCAGTCCATAGACTCCTCCCCGGTGCTGTAGTGAAAAGCCGGGTTCCTGATGGCCTTCTCCGTGTCCTGCTCGCCGTCCGAGCCCGTGTGCACTGAGGAGTTTGTGCTCATGGGAGAACGCGGCATGTCCGTCATGGAAACCCTCCTGCCCATCCCGCTCGAGCTCTTACTCAGCACCATTTTAGGCGACGCCGTAGTGTCAAAGTTTAACCGGAGTTTGTCGGGCTTTTCGATTTTAACCGTGCCGCCGCTGGGGTTATTGGGGTCCAGCAGCATCTGAAGCTGATTGTTGGGCGTGTAGGGAGTTCTGAAAGGCGCGTAGTTGAAAACCCCGAATTTCTTGCGGATGTTTTCCACGTACACTTCCATCTCCTGCATGGCGCTGTTGAAAATGCTCTTTGTCTTCTTCACAGAGAACGGGATTTCTTTAGACATCAGGTAACAGTTATTGATAGGAACCCAAGCTCTAAAACGAAAGATAAAAACAACAGAAATGTAGCAAGTGCGAGTCTCATTTTGGATGACGTTTAGGCAATAAAACAGAAGTAAAAGAGTCGGGCTGCAACGATTAATTGACTGATTGTGACTATAAAAATATAATTAGTCGTATTTTGATTATTGAGTGTCTGCGTGATGTCACGCAGGCACAATATGTTCTTGTATTTCACCTATTTTTATATAAAAATACGTGAAATTTTTATATAAAAATACGTGAAATTTTTATATATTTTCCATGATTTTTCATTTAGCCAGTTTCAACTCCTTAACGCTTCAACCGATTTCAACATGTTATACCTCATTATGATCGCTTTCACAGTAGTACGTGTGCCATTACTTTTGAACAACTTGTACTTTTTGCAGAATTTTCAAAAGTATTAGTACTTTTTCCCCATTTAAATGAATTTGGGCATTATGAGTGTCTGCGGAATTCTTTAGAGTTGAGAGAGCGAGAGAGCGAGAGAGAGAGAGAGCGAGAGAGACTCCAGCAGATTTTCTAGTTGTAATTGTTCTAAAACACATACGAAAATACCTACATACAAAGACAGTTTCTTACTTCATCAATAAAACACTTGATTTGTAAATATTCTTAATCTAGAGGACTACAGTTACAATATTTCAACCTTTATTTGGTAAAAATGTGTTTGAACTCTCAATGTACAATAGAAATAATTGCTGACTAGTTGACTAATTGAAAAAAAAGAATTCCTGACGAGTTGATTACAAAATAATGTGTTTCTTTACCGGTCATGCTGTCCAAAGAATCGAGCATCAACCTGACCATCCTTTTCCCGAAGTGCTTTTGCCGGCCAAAAAGGAAAACCTTTTAACTTTGCCCAGACCAAAGGATGAGGCTGACTCTATACAAAATGTACATTGATCATGAAAACATTAGACAATTATACATTTGAGCGTTTAACTTCTGAACCTCAAACGTTAACACTTACACATGGCTCACAAAACCAGTTTTCTCGTTTCTGACATGAAGATAAGTAACACTCTGGACACACTTCAATCTCATTCATCTGAAAAGAGTAAAACATCTGTTATTATTCATTTATAAAACAGACAGAACTTCAGGATGTTACTTTACCTCATGTTCACAGATCTTCACTATAACCTTTGCGGTTGCTGTTAATTTATGATTAGCTGAAAATTCAAAGAAAAAAAGTAAATGAAAAGTCTTTCTGAAGTAAAAGCAGCTCGTCAATGGTCTGTAACATACCTCCGTTATAAATAATGCAGTTGTGTAATATCCATTTCATATCAGCTAAAAAGGCTTCAGTGCAGCCAAACATTTTCTTTTTTATATTCTAATAAAAGTGATCAAAACAGACACATGTTTATAACAGTGAGTACAAAAGATCTGATCCTTTATATAAGATGATGTACCTTTTCTAAGGTGCACAGGTCCATGGGGTGGAAGATGTACTCTGCATAATCTGGATGTTGTTCCAGAGACACAGGTTTATGAAAGGGCTCGGTCTGCACCAACAAAAACATGTTTGAACATTGCCTCATGTTTATTTGAAATGGATAAGTCGGTGCACAGCTTGAAGCATGGAAAATGAACTTACCCCAGGCTGTTTAATCTTCTGAAGTGCAAATTTCAGCAAATAGGAGAGTTGGTCTATGTTCAACATTGTCATTGCTTTGCTCTGCGTTTCAATGCATTCAGCAACCGTTATTTTCTGCAACGCATATTTTAGCAAAAAGAAAATATGTTAAATGAATAAACAATGTTCTTAAACAATATTTTGTCAAATCAATCACAGTTTGGTTAAAAGTTATTAATAATTTGGCTAATCGTCAATTCAGTCTGATTAAGTGGAGGTATTTGAGTTGTGTGGCTGTCTGACACACGACATGCACACGCAGAGAGATACCTCACACTCTGGGCAGAACCAGTCGCCCTCAGGCTCGGCGGGCAGTTTTAGGCACTTGGCGTGGTACACCCTGGGGCAGAGCTCACAGCAGAGCACCTGGCCCTCGCGGTGGCACAGCCAGCAGTAGAAGTCGTTCCTGCCGTCCTGCGGTACAACATCAACAGGATCTGTGGTGAGTGCTGGCTGCTTCATATAGTAAAAGGGACCATGTCTTAGCTCTGACTGAAATGCAGGCAAGAGAAAAAGGGGGGAGGTTTCAAAAACACGCCAACACAAAGGTGCAGTGCAACAAAAACAAAGCAGTGTGAAGTGGGACAGGCAGGGGAAGCAGCAGAGGGTCACTGGTGTCCACTGTCCAGCACATTTCAACTTACCACCTGCAAGAGGCAAAGGTAAAACACAGGTAAAAGTCAACAGCTGTGTAGCACTTTTTAACACAAAGTTACTGTCCATTCTGCTAAATGTCAGAATACAACTGTTCAGCAGCCGATTCAGCCATAATTCAGCAGTCAAAGGTTAATCATTTTAGAACTTGAATGAATTTATGCTGTTATTGACATGTATATCGCCAAGAAGTCATCACAATACATCACGTTACCAATATTGTGAGTACAGCCCTAATCGTGGTCATATTTTTACAACCGTAATCATTATCTGGACTACGCAGACTCTAAAACACATACGAAAAGAGCTTTTATAACAAAAAAGGTGACATTATTAAATCACAATGTCATAAAGTGTAAAAATCTGCAAATACTATATTAAGTAAATTATCTCTAGCCAGTCAAGTCATCCTATTTCAACCTTTATTTGGTTGATAATGTATTTAAAAAGTCTAAATGTTCAACAGAAATAATCAACTACTGAAATAACCGTAAGTGTTCACGGTTGAGTGGTTCAGATAAAGTTGACTTCCTCTTAAGCTAGAGTGAGTGAAACTATACGCCTGTACGTGATGTGGGGCACTTTTGTTGATTTAGTCCTCCACATGTTTTCTTAAGACTTTACTTTGCCCCATGACTCATAGTACAATAGTGCAATGTCTGTTGTAGCCATTTCATATTGTGACACTAACTGAGCTACACATTTTACTCATAAAGACCTATTCATACATAATATTTATCATGTACATTCAATTATTTAGACTAAGCGTCGCATGTGAGAGTTGTTATTTTGCTTTCAAGAACAAGACTCATTTTATTATTAGTAAGAGGTGGGAGATGTATCGAAAAATTGATAATATTGTTGTTTTGACGATGAATTAATTAAAAAAAACTATTAAAATGGCTGTTTGAAAATGAAAAAATAATGAAGCTTGCAGAATAATCTAACAAACAAGTGATATTTCTGCACGTTTGTAGTTCATTTTACACTAAATTTAGACATTTACAGGCTGTTTTAACACAGTTTTTGCCTATTGCCGTAAAAATATAAAAAATATAGATATTGATACATAGATTTTTGTGAATATCTCCCACGTCTACAACATGCCACTCACTATAAATGTAAACATGTGTGAGGGGGCACATTTTCCTGCACTTACCTGATCTTTGCTACTATTGTTGACCGCGCCGGGCTTCTTCTTTTTCTTGTGGGGGCTGGGCGACGTGTCGGAGGGAGAGTGGCCATTGGAGGAGTGAGTGGGACTAGAGATCTTTCTTTTTTGAGGGGCAGAGCCTGGCGGCGGATCGAGGACTGGCAAATAACACAATTGGTCCCGTTACTATAATACAAAACTCCAAATAATATATGTGGCTGTTCATTTCTATTTCAATTGTTGTATGTAAGTCATATTGTTATGAATGAGCTTCTCTATGAAAAGACTTTTGTGGGATTTTGCTGGGAAAAGACAACAAATCAAATGTATCCATTATTATATTATTGTTATGAGGCTAGTCTGAGGCAGTATCACGATTAAACAAACACTAAACATGTACAATAAAAGGTCTCAATCGTAACAGGGGATGAAACAATAACCGAAATATCGAGACTTTGTTTCGTCAGAACAAGAATATCGTGGGCTGTCACATCAAATGATGAGTTTATTTGCTTAAATGGATTGTTTGCCGACACAGCTAAAGGAACAGAAGCAACTACATAGACCATGATTCTTTGCTCCATTTCAGCAGACAACGTGAAGAAATAACAAGTTACAAATGTAACTATAGGTCTATGAATCCCAGAAGTAAGGCTGAAATAGTTATTTAACACTTTTATACCTTAATTATTTGGATTATGACAGTCACCAAAAGCTTGTCAAGGCGTTTCAAAAGGAAAAATCATTTCTACCATTCTGTTTTTCCTCTTCAAATATCGCAGTGAACGTTGTTCAGTGAAATGAGTATCGAGATAATACTGTATCGAGAGATTTGCATATTGTTACATTCCTACATGGGACTTTTCTGGTGGAGGTTCTACCACCTGCCTGTCTTCATGGACGTGATATTGCTTTGCCTGGAATGTTCCATGGTACAGCATTAAAAGGTCATGCATTTACTCAAATATAGGGGTTTTAAATTCTCAAAAATCCCTTAAAAACATGTGTTCTTACTGAGAGCTGCGGGATCACCTTTCCACAGACCTGACCTGAAACATCTCCACGGAGATAGCTCGTTTAAGGCAGTATTGTGGAACATTTTACCCAAAGCACTAATATCTTTAAGTTAATAGTACACCTATAAAAAAGCAATCATTTGTTGATGTTCAGATTTTTAGATGTGATGGTCACTTCCTCCATCATTTGCATTTACATTAATTAATTAACTTAGCTCCGTTATCCCTCAAAGCTCGTCCACTTATACCAGTAAATTGGTAGTGACTATAGACATTTTTACTGCTCCCATCTCAATTTAACAATACTGTCCATCAACATCAACACCTGAAACCAGAAAATGGCTGCCTAATCAGGAGGCATGATGTTAAAAGCGGCATGTTTTGGCCTTATATGGCATTATTTTGAAACCTGATCTATTATTACTCTGGTATATTTTACATCCACACCACAAAACCAGCATTAATAATAGACATTTTTATAATTTAAAACACTGCGGGCCTAGAATTATAAGATTTGAAACCAAGAAATCTATGTGTTTGTACCAACCGGTGCCATATATAGTATTTAAGTATTTTAATCCGATCAGGTCCATTCGCATCACAAATTCAGTAAACAGGCCTCAAAAACCAATAACCTAAATGGATATTCAAATATAGAACTAAATACTCTCCACTAAAAATGATGCTTGATTTGAATTTCTTCTGCCTTTTTCGGCCTTGTACGTGCGTTATAGGCTTACCTTTAGGTCGTGTTGACGCATCCATCCCTTCTACCACATCAGCCTCCGTCTTTATCTCCTCCTCAGCCAGACTGCAGAGAGACGCACGCGAACACCAGCAGGAGAAACAGGGAAAGAGAGGGAACAGTCAGGAAAGGTGCTCATAAAAAAAAAAACACTTCGGCATAAACAAGTGAGTGAACCGCCACCTCGGGCACCCACCAAACTCCCCCAGGACATGTCGACAGGGACCAAGCCAAACACTACCACTGCCAAGGGACAAATAAGCCATACCTAGATACTAATCCAGACCAAATGTAGTAAGGGAACTAGATACCGGCACTCATTTGAAGAAGAATCACTTAATATGACAAAATTGTGCCTTTCCGGATTTGTTTTAGAATGATCTGGAGCTATAGCAGAAGACAACATGGTATCCATCATGGCTGGGAATCAGACAGTCTCCGACACGTTACAAGGCTAAGTCATGATAAGATCACGGTAATAATCGATGCATTGCACATGATATTCAGCGGTTTTTAAGAACCGAATACGTTTTGACAACAGTATTTCTCTGTTAAATCACTTCCAATGTCAAATGAGTTACATAAACAAGTTTCCTTCATCTTAAAAAGCAACTAAATTGTGGCGCAGTGATTAGGAGCGGGCGAAATGAGAATGGTATTCAGACGATATTATGTCAATCCAACAGAAATGTGTTAAAACATGTCTTGAAATTGATTGAGGTTTAATTATCAGACAAATGTGAAATAGCTGTCAAATTAAATCACAAAAGAGCAGAAATATCACCTTATTCCTTTATTTGAAAGATTACAGCATAACCTTTTATTTTTATATTTAATCAGCTCCTTTTGAAGCATGTTTTACTATAAAGATATAGTATATATTCAAATTTTGCATATCTTCAAAACAACGTTCACAATATTATCTACATTTTGATATAATGCCAACCTCTAGTTTTGGAAAGTTCATGGTTCATAGTTTTAAATGAATATATGGCATTAAATCTTGTTGAATTTTGTAATTTTCTGTATAAAATGTTTAAAGTTAAAAATATGTTTTATCCATGATGAGAAATCAGGGCTGTTACCATAGCGATTAACAACTAAAAAACTAATATATCTTTTGAATGGAGTGAATGGATAGCCTGTTTTATGCATGATATATTTTATCACTATTACAACGGTCCCAATTTCTCATCCCTCTGAAACTCATGGATATCAAATTCTATTGCCACATGTTCACACATTGTTCCTGTCAAATAAATGACGAGCTAAACTAGAACAATAAAAATTGTGATGTTGTTATAGCACGACACCATTGTTAACAGACAGTAATAATCTGGTCAGCTACGTGTAAGACAACTGTACTAATCACCATGGCAACATCCCTCTCTGCCAGTACATGGTGAGCGTTGCGTCGAGTCGTTGAGGACACGGTGGAGGTGCATTTCCGCTCAACGGTTTGGGAAAACACCTCATGTTTGACGAGCGCTGCGGATACTTTAAGACTGGCAGTCGAGGTTCGGTTTACAGAGCCGATTCTAAACACACCCAGGAGCCCAGAAGTGTTGGCACAAGACTGAAATATGAACCACACGGCCTGATACTAGAATCACATTGAAGATCATGTTTGTAAATGTCTAACTCACTGCTGCGACTAATGATTATTTTAGTAGAAGTTTAACCATGATTGAGACTTTTTAAATACACTTTAAACCAAATACAGGTTGAATTGTGGCGACTGAAGGCTTGAAGAAAGAGAGCATTTACAAATAAAGTGTTTTAGGTCTTTTTGTATATCTGTATAGTCCAGATAACGATTTCAAAATGTTTCCACTAAGTCCACTAATCACAATTAGACTAGGGCAATAAGATTAATCAACTAAACTATAGCAGGTTTTGTACATTGGAAGACGCCATGAATATATTTTTGGTATTTGCGGGCATTATACAACCTAAATACTAATTGTGCATTTGATGAGTTGTTTTCATTTTGAGTCAGGAGTGTAGGGTTCAACATGAAACTAGACCATGAAAAGCCATAGGGAATGGGTTGGTTGTGAGCGTACATTCAGCTGCTCTCAAGCCCCTTCTCTGACAACAGGGAAACCCCAAAGGCTTTAAGACACAGCATAAGGAACGAGCCATCTCGTAACTTCAAAACATATCCAGCAAAAGGCCAAAGAACTGAACTCAATCACACTCTTAATTGCACTGGTGATCCACTTGGACATGAAATATTTAGTACAAATATCAAAGCAATTAGATGCTTTCTCCACAAGCGTTCAGTTCAAGTAAAATCAGTCTTTCTTCAGCAAGACTATTTGACTTAAAGAACACATCATGTACAGGACACATATTCCCCGGTATGTATTATGCATTTGTCTTGTACCTTTTCTTTGGCATCTCATGTTTTAATATGGTTATTTTAATAATAAAATGACGTTCAGTCAGGCATTCTCTCATCTGGATTTGGTTTAAGCATGCCATCTACTGGCAGCAGAGGGAGTTCTAAACAAAAGCTAGCTTGCCCCTGACATGCAGACCTCAAGAACTCTCTCTGAAATTTTAAACCGTATTTTCTGAGGCTCAGAGGAAAGTGAACTTACTAAACAGGATTCATCATACAAACGTGAATGAAGCTAAATACTTTAAGTATAGTAATAGTATAGTATAAAAGTCATAACATGGTTAAATGAGTGAAGCTTCCTGTTCCCACATTAGAGCGATTGGTTAAATCCATCTGTCACTCAGGGCATGAAGAGGCTGACCAACAGCCACAGCCTGTGGGGAAAGTGTGTTGGTTTGAGCATTAGCCTTAGTCTGCTCATTATCATTCAAAAGGATGTGTGGACACGCACAACAAATCTATGGATATTTAGCTAAAACAATGTTAACAACATGTTAACAAGCTTGAATCCATCATATTTATCTTGCTGTGATTTAGGTTATTTTTTATAGTTACTTTCGATATGTGCACTTGGGTTTATGGCATAAAACTATATTCTTAAACAATTGTCAACTATTGTATTCATTGAATAGTAGTTTTATAAACTATACACAGAATCCAAAACATGCCATGTGCTGACATAAGGTTTTGTTTAAAAATCTACTCCATCGGGATGTCCTAAAACATCTCTTTAGATTAATCTGGGTCAAATTCATCCCTTTAGATTCATCTGGGTCAAATTAAATTAATCGAAAGAATTGACAACATGAATCAATTTGCAAAACAAGCGTTAGTTGTGGTCCTAATCTGAACTAGTCTAAACTACTGAAATGAAGCTGATTAACATACAACTTTAAATAATCAAAACTAGGTGTTAATATTGAGGTTTTTGCAATGTGAGTGAAATCCTAGAATAAATGTCTCCCTTGTCATTTCCCCTGTAGGAAACAGGGAAGAATAAAGCATGTTTGACGCTAAATGCAGTGACTCCTCCTTTGTCAGAGTAGCCCTGGGCCTCATTTTAAACATGTCGCCTTTATCCCCCAACGCCAAGACCCCCGAAACCCCGCTAAGGACCCCTGACCGGTCACTCTCTCGACCTGGTCAAAGCTCTGGATCACCTCACAGGAAGAGGGTTTTACAGGCCCCTAATCAAAAGGTCACGCACATTTGTGGGATAAGCCTTTCACCCCCCTCTCTTCTTCTACTTCTTCTCTCAGTGAAAGACGAGTCAGGCCTCCTCCAGTCCTCGCACAGACATTCCACACAAATGTGATCAAATGCTTGCCCGCTGATAAGCAACGACCAAGGCTGCCAGACTGATACGGCGAGCGATGGCTGAGAGACAGAACAAACAGAAACAGTTGCAGAATCAACAACGCCATGATGAAGTCTCCCTCGCTCTCAGATCGTGGATTGTATCCATTTGTTGATTGTGTTACATCGAGGAAGAGAATCCACAAATGTTGAACCAAATCTTTGACCATTATACCATTTCAATATGGCTGCGATATCAAGATTACTGCTATATTATAACAAACAATAACTTCAAATATGTTCAAGCCTTAATGTCCAACACAAAATAAAAACTAAACGAAGACAAAAGCACATCTAAAGCGAGGCTGAAAAAGGAAAAACTAATAAAGCAAGTTTGTCAAGTATCGACAATCAGCCACTAATCGATATTAAAGCTAGTATCGAAACTACTACTACTCATTTGAATACAAAAAAATATATATTGACCTTTCCTGAACCATTTTAAAAGGTGAACTAGTATAAAATCAAATGGTAAAATAAATAAAGTACTATTATTCTGTGTTGAAAATGTGTCGACGCAAAATCGACTTTTGCGTTACCCGACACTGCGATATCGATACTTTCCCGATATTTTGCGCAGCCTCGCATTAAACCGCGGTATCTCTTCAACCGCCACAAAATACACCTGGAATCAACACACCTTTCTTTTACTCGCCCAATCGCAACTCAACACCGCAAGACCATCGAGTCCAGTGAAGTCTGAATCTGAAACCAACAACAACCTCTCCCACCAACATTTACAACTGTGTGCGGCCCCTACACACAAGCAAAACCTACGCAGACATCGGCCGAAATATGACTGCTTTGGTTGTCAATCTCTGCAATAGAGTTTCCAGGTGGTTTCAGAGCACAGAAAAGACAAAAGGCTATCTCCTTACACCCCCACCCCCCCACACACACCACACACACCACACACACCACACACAACACACACACCACACAACACACACACACACACACACACCCCAAGAAGTTGCTTAGCTGTGAACCCTGCCAGAGCACATATTGCACTGGAGTGGATGTGTTTCGTGGCTTCGTACCAGAGTTAAAACACGGCTAACGCTAACAAGAAGCCAGGATGACCAGACTGCTCTTCCCCATGTCAAGATTTGAAGCCGTTTCCCATCCCACAAGGAAGGAAGGAAGGAAGGAAGGTGAGGCAAATATATCCTCGGGAGATTGTGAGCGGTATCCAGGCTGGCCCAGGGCGGAGGAGACAGTGTCAGCGTCAGCAGCAGCAGCAGCAGCAGCAGCAGCAGCAGCAGCAGCAGCAGCAGCACGTGTACCTGCTGGACAAAAAGGAAGCACCACACTCTCCTCATGAGAAAGAGAAGAGAGGAGCAGGCTTCTCCCGTCACAGAAAATGGAGGCCACAGCGCGCTCCCCTCCCCCTCCTCCCCGTCGTCCTCCTCCTCCTCCTCCACCACCGCTCCCCCATCCCCCACTGCAGCTCGCTCTCAGGCTCTGGCACATCCACACACAAGAAGGACCAAAAGACATCTGTGGACAGGACAAGCTCCATGTTAAAAAAAAAGACAGAAAGTGCAAACAGATCGGCTTGTTTGGGTTAAAAAAAATTTGTTAAAATGTCTTTTCGGGTTTTCTGTTTTGGTGTGAAAACATGGGCCATTTCACTTCAAAAACACAATAAATTTATCATCAAATCAATGGCAAAAACAGCAGAAAACATGGCAGAAATGAGCCAGCTTGTTTGGGTTCTATATGTTGGTTAAAATGTCTGTTTCTATTGTTTGTTTCATTCATCACCTTGTATTATATGCGTTCCTTATTTTAGCCATAGTTTATATTTGGCATTTATTGTTCATTGCTTTATGTCGCACTAAATAATCAAAGCAAATTCCTAGTTTGTGAAATACTGCAAAAATGTCATGATAATACAGCACTTTGTTTAGGTCGTCGTATTGTTCAATAGAAGGGAAAAAACGGCTTCAGATTTCTGTCTTTGGTCTGGTTTGCTGATGTTCTAAATGGAGGTCAAAGATTTTACATAAAAGCAACAAAACAATTCTAAAATATAAGCTATAGAAAGAGAAAACAGCAAATATGGCCCTTGTTTGGGTTCAAAATATCGGCTGAAAGGTCTTCTGTGTTTATGTACCCTGAGACAATGTGAGCCATTTCCACTGACAAAAACACAAATATAATACCAAATCAAAGAAAGGACTGTAGACAGATAACGGATAATACAGCACTTTGTTTGGTTAAAAGCCAGGCCTCAGATTTCTGTTTTGCTTTTGTTTTATATGAAGAATGCCAAAAACCCACCTGAAATAAACTGCAGAAATATATTGTAATTGAACATAATCGACAGGCAAACGATTCTATACCTCAAAATACTGGATGGGTTCAAAACATAATGCAGTTCTGTCTGAATGCAAGTAAACGCTCTACTGACTGATTGCGTCAGACTACGAGAAACAACCCACAGCTCCTGAGATATTACTCCATTACAGATTTTATGGTAAATTGTTTGAAAAAAGAAAGACATTTGCCTGGTTTGTTGCTAGAGAAAAGAGATTTGTGAATAGAAATGATATGTTAATGTTAAACGGTCATTTTATATTTTTTTTATTCTCATTTGGATGCAATTAAAGGCTTGATTTTATTAGATCTGGAAAAGAGACGGTGGCTGAAAATGAGCTCAGACCTACAAACCCAGTTCATGTGTGAACTTTGAACTGAGAGTAATAATAAACAGTTAAGCCTGTGTCTGACTCTCTGCTCACAGATTATTCCTACAGACAAAGGAAAGGTCTGACCAGGATTGCCATCGTGCTGCACTACAGGCTGAATCAAAGATGGCTGTGGAATTTTCCAGAAGGCCTCTGCGTCCTGCTCTCCCTCTGATTGTCAATCTTTAACCTCGAGTGCAGCTGCCATTGGTTGCGAGGCCATCGGGGTGGAAAACTATTGGTCGGGCGCGCGGTGCCACATGGATCTCAGTATGTGCGCCACTCTTCCTCTTAAAATCATTTTGCTGCAATGCAGAGATTTCCCCTGCATTAAAGCTGTATAATACTTCACTTTGGTGTCTATTTTGGTTATTGTCGCCCGGGCTGACCTCTGTTGGGAGATTGTAACCATGGTTGTGGTGTAAACAAAGTCACTCAACCTTGGCCTGGAAACTTCCATTTTATTTTCCAACTAGCAAATTGTTGTTAGGGCTGCAACTGACCATTATTTTAGAAGTCAACTAGTCAGCGATTATTTCTATTGGATATTGAGACTTTTTAAATACATTATCAACCAAATAAAGGTTGAACTACGTTGTCTGAATGCTTCTAGATAGAGAATATTAACAAATAAAGTGGATTATTCAAGAAAACCTGAAATGATTGACTCTTTTCTGACATTTTGATTTAATAATGTCTCTGTGATCTTTGTGATCAAACGGTCTTTTCATCTGTGTTTTAGAGTCAGTCTTATCCAGATAACGATGATCAAAATACGACTGCAATTCTTTTTCACATTCAACTAGTCACGATTAGTCAATTATGTATTTATTTATTTGTCTATGGGAGTTTTTATTTATTTATAGGAGATCTTCTACTGAAAGTGTTTTTCAGACTTCCTATAAGTGATCTGTTCTTCTGTATCTGCCTCTGTATCTTCCTGCGTTGCACCAATGAAATTTCCCCACGTGGGACAATAAAGGAATATCTTATCTTATCTTATCTTATTAATTGCTTCAGGCCCAATTGTTGTAATATTCCTCTTGAGCCAATGTTACAGAAAGAAATGAGCTCCATAAGTAGAACAGGAATACAATTCAAACGCTATCAAGTTACATGTTTATGGACAACAGGACAATATGGACAAGTACACAATTTCTCATGTTTTAAATGTTGATTGTTGCGAAACACTTGCAGCTTTAATCATTGTACCGGAGATTAATGTCTGTACAACTATAAACATGATCAAACTAGTCTCCTATTCTTAACACGATAGAATGAGAGAGCATGTTTTGGTGCTCAGACTGTGGATGGTTTTGAGTTCAGTTTCTGCTTGGTACTTTGGAATGGTGTTATTTACTGCAGACAAAATGGCCACTGGCTCCGAGTGCAGAGGAAGCAGTTTCACAACAGTCAACAACTGCTTTTGGCCTGAGACAGAGGATTACACTACATTTTAGTGCTGTCACGATACTAAAGTGTCAAACTCTATTTTGATTCTAAGGAATAGATCAAATCTCCTTTTTTTAAGAAAAGAGTCTGTAATTTTCAACACAGAATCACAGAACTTTCACCATGTGGTCTTATACTCGGTTTGATAAAGCACAGGATCATTCCAAAAGTGTTCAGGAAAGGTCAAATTCTGTCCTATTTTTGTCCTATATATATACTGATACTTTGTCAAATGAGTATCTAGTTTCAAGTTTTAGTGTCTGGTCTGAACCAACGCTACACTTCTCACTCCACTGAATCCTTACCACCATTATTATTATTTGACCAAAAGAAAGTGTAGCATGTTTTTATGCTGTAAACAGGAATACGTGGAAAAGACACCGCACTGATCAACACTTCTGCTGTTTTCTCCAGCCTTTTCTTGACCTGAAACCTGAATGAAAACCCCACCAAACTACTTACAAAAGGGAAACATACATAATACTTCTCCTGTGTGTCCACTACCCATCCCCCATTCATTCACTGCCAGGCTCCTGAACCAACCAGGCACCAGAGAGAGAACAGTGGGTACAAATCTTAATTCTCAACATCCTTTCCCTCACAAAACAGTCAAAAGGATTCGCAGTGGTGCAGTTTTTGCTTCCTGTATTGCTTGCTGCTTGTTGGGGGCACTCGCATGACCCTGAGATACAGAAAGCTGGAGCAAAGGGGCAAGGGTGAGTGTAGTTGCCCAACCCCCCACTGCAGCAAAAGGCCTAGCAAACTGAGGCCTCCTCCAGCCAGCTCCTCCTCCTCCTCCTGCTCCTGCTGCACACTAAACTCATTTTAAGGTGTGGAACGGTCAAGTCATTGCAAACAGCCATGCTCACAATACTCAGGATGTTGTCATTCGAGCTTGAGAGAGTAAAAAGTCATAGCTTACCTTTGTGGATGCATGGTACACTTGTTATATCAACACTTATAAAACATGGAGGACACTCAGGAAGGCTCTGCTCTTCAGGCAAGGCGATCAGGCCCGCAGATGTTAAGCCGATTCGGATTGGCTGCTCGGCTGACGGACAGGATCCAAGCCGGCGCCGGATTGGTCGAAATATTTCCTGAGTAATTATCTTTGTTCAGTGTAGACAGGGGCAGCAGCAGAGGCACTGTCAGAGTCCAGAAACAGTGGTAAGAGGAGAAAACAGACACAAGAAATACAAAATGTACAACCAGTTTGAGTGGTTTCAGTGTATACATACCACATTCACCGACACGGAGGAGAAGTGGCGCGTTACCAAGACGAGGAAATGGCTTGACTGCTCAGCTCAAGCCTCCATTTTTGCTGTGGGCCTTGGTGAAGCTCCTCCTCCCGCTCAGCTGTGGCAGAAAGGCAACAGAGTTCACGCTTAACAAACAGCTCTCAGGCCTAGACAGTGACATATCTGAAGATTTTCAAGCCCAGACACACATTATTTTCACAAATCATGATACTTTTTGATGAATTACTGCGGATGAATGTCTTTAAATGACTGTATTTTTAATAACATGCAGTTTTGTTTTGTTTTTGGTTGAAATGTGCTTGTTTTAATAGATGTGTACATGGATATTGGACTAGGATCCTATGAGTGCTCATTCCCGGGCCATTTTGTATTTTCCTCAGCGTACAAATGTCAAATGCTGCTCACAAATGAACAGACAATGTCATCTACCCACTGTTTTGGACCATATGTTTCCAAAAAAAAGTCAGATTATTGAAAAAAACAAGCAAGTTGTAGAAATTGTAATCAGCTCAGATAGCCGTTTGAATTGAATGTTTAAAGAAAGACTAAAATGTACCTTTTTTCACAATGTTCTTGCCGACAAAGGTTAATTTCAAGCCCTCATTATCTTTGCCTTGATATTTATAGCGTAAACGAAGTCTCAACATAACAGGGCAGACCTACTCGAAAACAACAACGATTTAGGCTACTTACTGTTATACATATGACACTTAAACTAATACAAAATGAATTAATAATGGCCTAGTTACCTGTAATTACAGTTTTTGTGACACACGTTTAAATTCTATGTCTACATTTCAATGATTAGGCATATATATATAGCTTTTCCTCATCACAACAGCATTTGCTCACATGTTAATACAATTACTATAGCTTTTCTATGGTGCAAATTTACTTGAGTATGTAGTTATTTTAGCTCTGGAGGTGTAAATATTGATCAACCAAACCTGCAAATCCAATAGCTGTCAACCTTTTGTAGGAATGCCCTGCTGTGTCATAGTTAAAGCCCCGTAATTAACATAATCATCATCACTGAGAGCCCGATAATGTAATGCTGCCCTCTGTCGGTAGAAAACTGGCATAACAGTATCTTTAGTGGTCTTCACAGTTAATGAAACGACAAAACGATACGAGTGACAAAAGCCATAGTTAGCGGAGAGCAATAAGCTTTAACAATGTTAGCAAATGTATCTTAGTGATATTAATAGCTTCAAGGCAAAGAAAAACGAGTCTCTAGATGTTAGCCGAGCGCAACAGAGGGAAGCAAATGACACATGGCACGACAGTTAGCTTATTTTAATGCTAATAATACGGCCACAAAGTCCAGTCAAATGCATTGTGTTTTGTGCAGAAATGACAAAGACTGACCTGCAAGAGTCCCCGGGATGAAAGCACTTGAACGGGGCGGGAGTGCGTGAAAACAGCTCTGGGTTTTCCTTTACAATGCACTACGATACATCTAGAGAAATTCGGAATTCTGTTTTGTTGCCGTGGCAATTGCGGCGGCCATCTTGTCACTGTAAAAGCGGCACAAACGGTAACGCAAAAGAAAGAAAGGCTTTTTAAAAACAGAGGCAGAACATGTGAAAATGTGTAATACTTATAATGTGTGGATGTCTGCTTGTATCTGTGTGAAGGTTTTTCTTGGGATTATTGAAAATTAACTGTAAACTTTGGTCTTTGGAACAGGATGGGTTAGGATGGGTTACCATGGTGATTGCTCTCTGGTGTTCTATTCACAGCACGGACGCTTGCTTTGCGGTTTCGCTTTTTCCTTGTACGTCAAAGCCACTGGGCGGTTCATGAATGGACTTTTTGAAGTGGGAGGGCCCCTGATCGGACTGTAGCAGGCTGGGGGAAAGTGGGTGTTTGCACTGCTTGGTTTCTTCATGTTTGTTTTGAAACGCATGAGGAGCAGAAGCGTCGCAACGCACATCATCCACCGTCAACTGCGGAAGACCGAGCGCAGCAGAGGAGCAGCAGCCGGGCAGAGCGAGCCCCAGCCCCGCGAGTGACACTGACGGAAGCCCGGGGAAGAGACGAGATCCGTGGGCCATGGGGTTCCGTAAGAAGAACAAGAGCCCGCCGGTGCTGAGCCATGAGTTTGTGATCCAAAACCACGCGGATATGGTGTCGTGTTTGGCCATGATTATCCTGCTCGGCCTGATGTTTGAGGTAAGCTAACAGTGAGTGAGAGTGTTAGCACGTTAGCCGCAGATGCTAAGTGTGGTTAGCAGACGTGACAGCAGCGGTGTAGCTGCAACCTGCAGCCTGCAGCCTGCATGTCTTCTCATGTGTCCTGCTTTAAGCTTTAAGTCCTGCTTTAAGAGGCACTGCTGCGTCAGCTAATGTTTCCAACCTTATTCTGGCACAGATATTCTCTAAGCTTTTTCTCAGACTAAACGCTGGGGTAAATACATCTGTTTAATCAGGGGGGAAAAACCTTTCATGTCATTGGGACTGAACTAAATGCAGTAATAAGAAGGTGTGAGAATACCAATAGTAATAAAATATATTGAAGTAGGATACATAAATAAATACAAACAAATATTATAAAACAGTATTTTATGTGTTGAAAAATATTCAGTTGTAGTCACCTGGACTTACTACGCCTAGATGATTACAACTGAATCTGTTTCTACTACGGAACAGTCCTGAACAAATGAGGGATTACACCCACTATATATATATATATATATATATATATATCTATATCTATATATATATATATATATATATATATATATATATATCTATATATAGATATATATATATATATATATATATATATATATCTATATATCTATATCTATATATATATATATATATATATATATATATATATATATATCTATATATATATATCTATATAGATAGATATATATATATATATATATATATATATATATCTATCTATATAGATATATATATCTATATAGATATATATATATAGATATATAGATATATAGAGAGAGAGAGAGAGAGAGAGAGAGAGAGAGATTTATTAATTATTATTTTAACACTTGTATGGCATTGAATAATATAATATATGATATTATACAATTGAGCTAAACCAGGTCTAAATCATACTTAAACTAGGGACATCAAGATTATTTGTTTAACCGACAACTGCAATTTTACACTTCTGTGATCACAATTTAATCCCATCAACAACAAAAATAAGACAAAACGTGTTATTTCTATTCAAATGATACTTAAGACAATAAACATCAATGTAAAGTGCTTTTTTATCTGGCTCACTCGACATTATATCAGTTTTATTTTGTAAAGAGGAAAGTTGAGCTATTGGAAAATGTGAATGAAAGTGTTTACTGTGGTTGGGTGTGGATAATAATCACAATAGTCACGCCCGATGACATCCCAAGCCTAAACTTGGACTAAGCGAGTGAAACAAGGACTGAACCATAACCAGATCTGAGTGGAAACTAAAACGGAACTAAAATAGAACTTTAAGTCTGGTGTGTGAGATGACCGGTTTCCTTATTATTATAAGGACATCCTTATCATTCTAAGGAAACCGATTATTATTTATTTATTTATTTTTACAGGTGACCGCAAAGTTTGCCATAATGTTCATCACAGTCCAGTACAATGTAACGCAAGCTCAAGGTAAGGTCTTTTTAAAGGGTTATTTCTCAAGTATCAGTTGGTGGCATGTCCTTTCTTTACTTTCAGATGAGAAGCAGGAAACGGTGAACCTTTATCAGTACGGCCCTAAAGATGTGGCCACTGTGTTCTTCTACCTTCTCATTGCAGTTATTCTTCATGCTTTGATACAAGAATATATTCTGGATGTAACTATGTTTTACACTGACATAACATATACAGGGCACTTTCTGGGGAGACGTGTTTTATTTAATGTGAATCTCTTTCATTTGACAGAAAATAAACCGGAGATTGCACTTGTCAAAAACGAAACACAGTAAGTTCAATGAGTCTGGACAGCTCGCAGCGTTTTATCTCTTCTCCTTCATCTGGGGCTGCAGCATCCTCACTGCGGTATGATCCTATCTACTGCACTCACCAGTTACACTCAAGGGCTTTTTATAACGTGTCAATGTTACAGGAGGATTTTGCCACAAACCCAACTTTTCTGTGGGAAGGATACCCTCACACGCGCATGGTGTAAGTCCAAAATAATAATACAGAAACATGTCAAACTGAAACTTAGATCAAACGTCTTTGCTTTAGTTTTCAGGTCAAGTTCTTCTACATTTGCCAAATGGCCTATTGGCTCCACGCACTTCCAGAGCTTTACTTTCAAAAAGTCCGAAAGGTAATATTTATTAATAAGTGACATATTTTTAGCTGAGTGGGTTCTGTTAACATGAGCCTGTGTGTGACAGGAGGACATCCCACGTCAGCTCTATTACATTTGTCTGTATGTTGTCCACATCACGGGGGCCTATGTTCTCAAGTGAGTTTCCGTCTGAGCTTCAGTGTTCACTTCCTGTTACTTCATGTGTTCATAAACCCTGTGTTCAGCCTTCACAGACTGGGCCTGGTGTTACTCGTCCCTCATTACCTTGTGGAGCTTCTGTTCCACGCCTCACGCCTTTTTTACTTCAGTGATGAAAACAAACAGAAAGGGTAATTTACTGTGACTCCTGTACATTTTATATGGACTAAACCTGCATTAACATCATGTGTTTCTACAGTTTTACTCTGTGGGCTCTTCTGTTTGTCATTGCTCGTCTGCTCACTCTGACTCTGTCAGTTCTGACCTTTGGTTTTGGACTTCCCCGGACAGAAAATCAGGGCTTCTCTTTAGCAGAAGGAAACTTTAATGTTCTCACCATAAGGTAGCTCTCACAGCATATATTTATATGAATGATATGTTATTTCATGAAATGCATGTACTTTATGTTTATACTAAACTATTGTATTTGGACCGATATAAATGTAACTCAAATGTCTCTGAAAGTGTGTCCTGTCGTCTCTGTGCAGGATGACTTGTCTGGCAGCCATCTGTCTGACACAGGCCTGGATGATGTGGAAGTTCATCAACTTTCAGTTGAAAAAATGGCGGGAGCACAGCCAGAATCAGGCTTCAAAGAAGAAAACAGTCAGTCCAAAGAGCAAGCCTCCCAAACGAGAGCCAACACGAGGTGCGCCTTAAACACTGATGAAGTCATGTTTCAAACTCTGAATGTGATTGTTTACTTTCTTTTCAGGAGGTTCAGCGAATGGAGTCGTAAAGTCAGAAACTTCACCACGGGCCAGAAAAGCCAAAGCTTCATAGTTGGAGGTTTTGAAAGAGTGACGTATGTCATTACAAATTATTGTTTTTAAATTCTCTCCAAAACTAATAGTGCACAAAGAAACATTTAGTCTCCTTTGGGCGAGACTCCTTGGAAGAGCTGTAAGTGTTACTGCATAAAAGCTGATTATTAACAGCAGTCTGTAGGTGTGGCAGGGAGGTGTAGGTTTTTAATGCTTTAACTGGTCGATTTCTCTCTTCAAAGTGTCCTTCATGTAAAACTACGATCACTGTCGGGTACTTTTAACTTCCTCTTGAGTCACTCGACTTTGTTTGGACTGAAAAGTATCTCGACACAACAACGTACAAACGAAGCTCTGATCCCGAATCACGTTAACCCTAAACAAAGACTTCCAGTATTTGTAACGCCGCGACGACAAACCTGACCCGCCGTTGTCCGAGCGCCTTTGAGATCCTCGTTGCGGATGGAGGCACTTCACCCAAACGTTTATTATCGCCCTGGTTTCAGTCTGAGGGTCACTTTATACGAGAGCTGTGTCCGCGATGCTGTTCTGAATGCGTACACTTACCCTTTATAATGGCATGACTGGCACCGGAGCAAGAAGCCGCTCCAGACTGACCTCTTTGACAGTCTTAATGTCGATGCATGATGGTCTGAGGCTGAACTTGGCCTCTACATCGTGGTGTTGTCTGCATCTCGATAAAACTATACTCAAAACACACAAGCATTCAGTGGCCTTTTCAAATTGCTGCAAGGGGATTTCGTTATTTATTCCAGTCATTTACGAATCATTTTCTATGCTCTTTTTTTTTTGAGAACTATAACCAGCAACACAGTGGTGCAAATGCGGTCAGTTAAATCCAATCCCGTCTTTTTTCAAGTGTCCTTACAACGTGGGTCATTTGTAACGTCGGTCGGTTTGTGTTTGGGCCTTCTTTGTTGTTGAAAGCTCGCGGCGGCGTTCAGGGGACGAGCTCTTTCCGCCGATTCTGCCGCGTCCCGCAATGAAAGGCGGGGTTTTCGGTTACGCGTGAATGTCGTATGCTTGTGTTTTGTGTCCGTGTCCACTTCGGTTTTGCCTGCTGTCGGTGTCGTGAATATTAACCTAAGCCCGGACACTGGTTTTGATGACGACAGTGTTTTTAAAATCCGCCGCGTGAGCATGACGTGACAATCTCTGACACTCTTTCTTTGGTTGTTGGAAGTGTTCCGTTCATTTCGGCCGGACCTCTGCTGAGCGTTTCCGTGGGTTACTGAATGCGTTTGCGCACCTAGTCTCTGACCTACAAACGCCCTTGGCTGGAAGAGATTTTTCTTCTTTTTTTGGGCCTAATTGGGCACGTGTCCCGTTGCCTCCACCTTTTCAATGATTCTGACATTGCCGCTGTGACTTGGCTGTTTATTTTTTTCCCTGGACCGCTTCTGTTTATGAACGTGGGCTGCACAATAGGGCTGCACCGATTAATCGACTCCAAAATGCATACAGAGACGCTTTTTTATAATGAAGACTGTGGCATTGTTAAATCAAAATGTAACAACAAATCAATTATTTCAGATTTTCCTCAATATTACACTTTAGTTGTAAATATTCCCTATCTAGAAGACTTCAGTCACCACATTTCAACCTTTTTTTGGTTGATAAGGCGTTTAAAAAGTTTTAATTTACAATAGAAATCATTTGACTAGTCGCCTAATAAAAAAAAAAAAAATCAATATATTGTCAAGGACGGCCCTACTGCACAATATACTGCACTTGCAATTTGAATTGGCACAGTTCTCAAGTTACAAAGGTTTTGAAATATTTACTTCTGTCAATATGTAGGACTGATTTTCCCCATATGATTTTAAATGACTACAAACTCGATTACTGCCTATACTGTGTGCTGCTCTACATTAAACGAGACAAATCTGAACAGAAGTTAAATTAGACACCCACAAAATAGTTTTACAACTAAAAATTAAGCAGTGTGATCACAGTTTGTGCAGTGTCCTTTTTGCACTACACTAATAAAACAAAGCTTTGGGTCTGAAAAATATCGACAGATAGACTGATAGATAGAAGCAGATTTTTACACTTTTTGGCCTAAATCTAGTTTTAGTGATAATCGATTACATGTCAACTGTAAAGAACAAATATCCTTGTGTGGGATTCTTTTATTTAACTGTTCATATATTTCAGTCTTCTCTGAGTTTCTTACAATGTGCAAAATCGTTGCAGCCCTAATCTGAGCCTCTGTTTTGTGAGTTTGCTCAGGACAGAGGCGGCTGTAGTTTAGGTTGAACAGGGAGAAAGATGGTGTCGTTTTTTTGCCCTTTATCTCTTCGTACGGGACTATATTGTGGCCTGTAATGTGCGTTTGGGGCGGCAGCGTCTCAGGAGGAAGGTGGAGCAGGGACCCAAGTACCAGCCATCACTAAACCTGTCACTAAACTGTCTCAGATGTAAAAGAAAGAAAAAAAAACCTACACTGTCAGATTTTAAAGCTATTTTTCTAAAGAGGAGCTGTACTTCACTCTAGTTCTGTAAACCTGTGATGGTTTGTTTTGCATCCATGTTGATATGAATTGTCTTTTTATAAAAGATTTGAAGCTTGCTGGACTGTTATTGTGGGTCAACAGTGTAGTGTGAGAATTACTTCACCTCCTTCATTGCCTTATGTTTAAATTATTCTGACTCAAATGTCGTGCTCTGTTGTTTGCAGAGTTACATCACAATCACAAGGCTTCAATACAAAAGAAACATGAATTTGACCAATATTTCTTTTATCATCAAGATACACCTCCTTTAGCACTGTTTTCTCTCACTTTAAGTCACTTGTTCTTGATTCAAATGTATTATTTTTGATCAAACTAAGCTACTGTTCACTGCAAAAACTGAGTATTGTTGACACCTGTTGTGTTGTACGCTCTG
This sequence comes from Eucyclogobius newberryi, assembly GCF_026437365.1. Lineage (NCBI taxonomy): Eukaryota > Metazoa > Chordata > Actinopteri > Gobiiformes > Gobiidae > Eucyclogobius > Eucyclogobius newberryi. Next base: position 12,443,357 of record NW_027315801.1, on the reverse strand, counting down.
GGTGAGTTTGTTTTCTGTGCTGCTTCACATCTGTCACATTATTTTGTCCACAGTTTATTTATGCAATTCATGTTCAATATGTCACTTTTTTATTTTATGTTTAAATAAAGCCTTTATTCATTAACCTGACTCCTACACATTCTTAAAGTGGCAAGTCAGCAAAATGAACCAAATGAACACTGTTACCTGTGATCACCAGCAGAGGGCGACAGTCAGCTGAGGGAGTCTAAACTATCTTTAAATGTGAAAGGAAATGAGCAATTCCATAAACACTGCGTACAATTCTTTATCATACATTACAGTATATGTTTTGTGGTGGTATATGATCAATTAGGCGAGCAAACAAAGTCTTAGTGGTAAAAATGCACAATTACCTATGATCAGTGAACACAACAGGGTGTAGAGGCTGTACTCGAGGACATCAGGGTCAAAGGAAGGACAACAGTTCATACAGTTTTAAGCCACGCTGGAGACATTTTTAACAGAACTATATTCCACTATTGATCTATTAAAAGCCTTTATGACTTTTGTAATTATGACTTAGTGGGATGGGATTATGGGATGGCACCCACATTCATGGATGGCACCTGTGGTAAACCTTAATCAGTTTTACAGAGTTTTACTTCCGTTAAGTTGCAGTTTGTGCAGATGGGTTTAAAAATAACATTTTGAAAATACAGGAAGTAGAGCAAAAACAGAATCCCTCTGTGATGTCATCAATGTGCAACGTGCCATTGAAAAGATAAGATTTACATATTTCTGACAGTTTAAACAATCATTCAACAAAATAAAGGTGTTATCAGATCATTATTTTTTTGTCAAATCAGAACTATTGTGTTATTCAATTGGATTTTGGCTCTTGTTTAGAGTTGGTTGCTAGGTAACAGTTGTAGAATTACCTCTACCTATGTCATATTTGCGCCCAGTGTCCAACCAGGAAGTAACATTATGAACAAAATTGTCAAACTGGGAACAAATGTTGCAAAATGGTTTGTAATATCTGAAATAGTATTGTGTTCACTACTTTTTAGTGAAATGTGTAGTCTAACCTGTCAAATAGACTTTAAATTGACGCCCACCTCTTATACATTTTTCATTCATTTTCCCCATAGGGCTTCCAGAAAATAAATTAATAAATGTTTGAAGAAGATTTTAGCTCGGGGCTAAAATATGTGTTAAGTAATAAGCACAAGAAGACCCCGAAAAAAAGTATTTACAGTTCTAAACCTCTAAGGCAAATATGAATTACAAATGTACTCCACAGTTGGACATTTGCAGCGTGAAATGGAGAGAAACAGCGTAGAGACATTCAGCAAATGATCAAGGCCCGGAGAGCAAACCCAATCTTAAACCTGTTATTCCCAACTCATGATGTACCTCTTAAGCTTTGCCACTCACATGCAAATAGATCTGTTCACTGTAGTAAAATGATCAATTATTGCGATCATATTTTCTTGTTTTATCGATATTGTCCCAAGTCCTCCAAAATGTTCTGGTAAAATTTACTACAAAGGAGATTTTTAATTAGAATTCTATTAAATTTCACTTTAAAGCCTGGGACCGCTCCAGGTGCCGTCTGGTACGCGCTTGCGTACCACAGAAACACTGACTTAAACCAGCAATTTGTAGAAGTATTTCAGTGGGTAGGAGTAACAATACTTCATAATGATATTACTCAAGTAAAAGTGCACAGTTGTGGTCTGAGAAATTGATGTTAATGTAATTTTTAGGGGGGAAAATACAATAAAAAATGCACTAAAGGAGCAAATGTTGAAATAATTAAATATTGTCATCATAAAGCTTTGGTCTAAATTACTCACAGCGGGAAGAGGCAAAGCAAAATGTCTAACCGAGTAAGAGGACTGTTACTTCAAATTAAATATTACTCAAGTAGGAAAAGTATGCAGTCCAAAAAATGTACTATGTCTTCAGTACTACCAACTCTGTGTTTCAAGCTCTCAGACCAGGAAGCGTCTTGGTGATCAAAACTTGCCTCCTCATTTAGGAAGCATATACTAAGGCCACATCCCATTTCTATTCACTTCCTCAGCTCTTAAGTTGGCCTTACAGCGAACAATAATGCTACTAAGAAGAGAAAGCCAACTGGAAACCACTGGCATATGTCCTGTATGGCCTTGTCTTCTTGAGGTTTTACAAATGAGGAGTTAAGGAAGCAGGGAGTGGACACAATGTGGATGCGGCCTGTTGGTTTTGAACGCTGAGGAAACAACGAATAATTGGGATGCAGCCTTTAAGTCGTACAGTGTGTCTCTGTCAGCCAATCACAGCCTCCTCCGCTGCCCCTGAACCAAGCAAAATCACAAGTCATTTCCAGAATTGCACTCTCTCTCCCCTCCTTCCGCATGCAGTTTCAGCTGTATGTGCAATATCCATCTTCACATAAACAGTATGGAACCATGGGCAGTTTTGTCCTTGAGTTTTCTCATGCAGTAATCAATATCTAAAGCTTACACAACGAGTCACAGATGGATTATCACGGATGGATTATCACAGATGGCGCGTTAAGGTTGAAAGCACTACCACAGCGACGGGCTTTCGAACCCTTTAAGGTACAAATGTTACGCTTCATTTGACTCTATTTTTCCTGTGTCTACATCATAAGAACAGATTACAGGTCACGCCTTCATCCCTCTGAACGCAACACTTTTCAGTCCAGTTGTTGTGTTACTAACGACAAGAAACTGCATGTTGAGTTTGCATGTTCTCCTTCTGTTTCCACAGGACTCTCAAGTGTCACCAGTCAACCGCTCAAAACTTGCACAACAGGTAAAATCCCCCTTGTTTTTCTAGCTGAACATTGTTGTCTCAGCGGCATTGAAGGTGGGGCAAATGCAGAGGAATAATTTGGGATCAATAAAGAATAAAAACACAAAAAATATGTGGAATTTATGGAATCACCATAAAGAATAATCAAATAAAATCTCACACGACACCATAAAACACCATTGACACCATTGTGTGATTGCGGGACAGGTTTGACTCAAATAAGTAGACAAAACAGTATTACTCGAGTTGGCTGAGCAAAGTTATAATGCAAATAGTAAAATTTCTTCAAAAAGTCATTCAAGTCAATTAGTTCACCCACCTCTGCCAAGAACTGACAAAAGAAATCCACCAATCTCTCCCTCCATCACTCATTTGTCTTAAGTCTCTAAAGGTTGAACTGTGCTCAACTTGTTCAAAGCAAAGAAAAAAAAAAGGTTCTGCCTGTCTCCCAACGAGGATAAACCTCCAGCCTCAAATTGTCAGTATTATGGGTAATTTCCATATAAATTAGCTTCATTAAAAGGAGAGTACTTTCTTATTTAACTGTGCTCATTTGGAATTCTGTATTTAATAAGACATGTGATCCAGGACTGGTAGACTAATAGCCAACAATTAGCAGCGAGAGGAGCCTGTGTGTTTGAGCCTGCTGTGGTCCATCCTTTGTATTCTTTTTTTCATTGATTTCTTTAACAGAGCAAATTGTGCAGCAGCTGCTCTGATCCAGGTTTACTCACGCAGACTTTAGGAACAGAGAGAATGTCCAAAAGGTCCAAAAAAAGGCCAGCCGGGGAATGGTTTAAATCCTGAAATTGAGTAACTGAAAACTATAGGAGCACTTTCAGCCAATTAAAAGGTGCACGATGTAACTTTTCTGGTAGAGACACCCAACCTAACCCTTGTTATTTTTTGTTTCATTGTATGTGGTATTCATTTAATATTTCATAAGATTTTTTTTCCCCCAACACCATATTATTTATTATTTATTTTATTATTATTTTATATTTGTATTCATTTATTTACATTTTCATTTATTTATTCATATTTTGATTTATTTATTTTGATTTATTTGATTCATTTATTCATTTATTCATTTATTCATTTATTCATTTATCCATTTATTTATTTATTTATTTATTCATTTATTTATTCATTTATTTATTCATTTATTTATTTATTTATAGCACAAAACAACACCGCCTCCCTGTTTCCTTCGATCGATACATTGAATGCCATACTGTGGAACATTCCAGGCACCTTTAACATTGGAGTAAAAAAGCTTAGCACTAACATGGATTGAGGGCTCACTTTATTGTCCCCAAACCACCATCCACAGGCAGAACATGCAAACTCCAGCCAAACCAAAGGCCTTGAGGAGATTTTTTTTTTTTTTTTTTTTCACTGCTGCTAATTGACACTGACACTGATATTAGCCCGATTTAAGCCCAGACAGCTTTTAAACACAATTCAGACGGTTTAAAGACAACGTTGTTTTCCTGTGTATGTTCAATGTAGATTATATTCGCATTATAGGTGGAGCGTTTTCATTTTTGTTCTCAGTATGTGAAGGATTACCCAAACATGAATCAGAAAGTGAATGGTAAGTGGACACCGTGATAATATTAAAAGCTCATAAAAAGTCCATTTCACCTAATACGACCCCTTTAAACGTGTCAACAAAAATACAGATTTAATGAATGAACCCAATATTCACACAATTTGGTGAGTTCAGAAAACAATAACAATTTGTAAAGTAGTAAAGTAGTCGTTGGCCTCAAACATTTTAACACTTAATATTGTTTGCGGCCTACCAAAAATAACATCAGCACTTGTAAATAACTTTTGCAGCCGTGTCATTAGAATTCCTTCCATTTCCGCTTCATGCAAAGTACTCTCTCCAATGTCACTTTTTGAAGATAGATTTAGTATTTAGTGCAGGCACTTTACCAATTCTTCCGTATCCTTTCACGAAAACGGTAAAAAGGACTTTCTGACACTTCATCCTTTTCCTCAAATGCCTGTTTTTTTCCACAGAGCTTCTTTATTGTCCCTGGAGGCGTCCTGGCCAGTGATTCTCTGTTGACCCTGTGTTTATTTCTTTATCTGTTCAATCATGATGTATTGATTTTGCATTGGTGATGCTGAGGTAGCTTCACAAACAAAGGCAGAGGCGACGCGGGGCGAAGCGTCCAGGGACCAGACCAGATGGAGCGTTTCAGAAAAGATAAATTCTTCTTTGATTTACTCGGCGACTTGATGTTGTCTGATCAGTGGCGACGAAGAATGAGTGAAGGACACAGTGGCATGTGGGATTTGGACAGTGGTGAGTTTAGCGAGGCAAATGGAGATGGAGCTGCTGCTGCTTGGCCTGGAATATTCCACAGTATGGCTTTAAACGTATTTATTTGTCATTCATTCAGTTACAATTTACAAAGAAGTGTGAGGTCATATTATGGAACGTTCCGAGTAATGCAGTGACATCTCCATAGAGACAAGCAGGACCTGAAAAGCGGTAAATTGTACTTATTTCAGGTTTGTGATGTAACAGTCCCAGAGTGTGAGGTGATGGAGCCGGTCCCAGACACTGCCCTCGCCATGTGCACCATCATCCACTTTCACCTCTTTAACTCGGGCTCAAAACATATTTATTCAGGCTTTAAACACATGCATTTGTTTTATTCGTTTGCTCTTGAAAGTTCTGTATAACGCTTTTATGCTTTTGTAATACAAGTAATGCAATGGCAAGTCTTTATCCGACATCGATACCAATGTGTTTTGTGTTAAAAACATTGAAACTTAGAGTCTTACCTTGGATCATTAATTTATCTCCAGCTTGAACCAATATAAAAAGTACATATATGTGCATAAAACCTATAATTAAAATAACGTTTTTAAAACATTTAACATTTTAAAAGATATTTTTGCATTAGAATTTCTTCTGTGGTATCAATCGGCCAGTCACTATTGGAAAGCCCCTTGTAAATAAAGGTTGATGGATAATAATGTCCATCTTTATATTTCTAATTGCATCATACACGCAAAAAACAAACCAAGACCAGAAAGAACACATAAGATATAAAGGAAAACATCACAAAAAAACATGATAATAAAAGGCATGCTAAAAAACATGAACGTCCAAAATAGACATCCCATTTGGTCCAAAGTTGGTCAAATTTGTCCAATTTCAAATGAAGTCCATTTCCAGTCCTTGGTTGTCGGTGCAGTTTGTGTCATCAGTTGGCGCCAGGAGGATGCTCCAGATGTAACTGTTTATTGTATCCATGGCAGGCGTCCCGGGGTCTAAGCGCACTGTTCCTGAAATCCAGTGGGACGTGATGGCAAAAAGCGCTTTATTGATCTCAGTCCAGCACTTTTGAGCAACAGGACAATCCCAAAAAACGTGGCCTCCCGGCGACCACAGTCTCTCCTGAAGCTGGAACCTCACTGTGAATAGTGATGAAGACACATCCCTCCAACTGCACTCCATAACTCCATCATATTTGATTGATCCCTCAGCACATCAACGGTTGTTTTTTATGCCAGATGCCCTTACTGTCACATTTAGATGAACCGTGAGCAAAGTTTGAACCCTGCTGCTTAACCCCTTTATAAACTATTGACCTTTAGTTTACTCTCTGAAAACATGTCATGTGTTTGGTTTGATCAACTGAAATCATGAGAAACACACATTTATTTCCTGCTTTTTGATCTGGCTTGACATTCGCTCATAAGGTTGAAACTTGACATTTGACATGAGATATTTTGTTTTTTTTGTTTTGCTCATTCCCTCTGGTTTTGGCTGCCATCTGCATGCGTGAGCGTGCGTGCTGCTGCTCCACCAGCCTCACCTGAAGACTGGCCCTGTACCTGTTTGGAATGTTAAGCAGTTTTCCCTTGCTCCTCTCACCTTCCCCAAAACTGTCTGCTGTCCCAAAAAATATGCCTCTATTCAGCCGGAAAAGAGAGAGAAAAACTACAGCCCACAGCGCAAATTCACCTTGTTCTGACAGTAATGTTTGTGGACAGATGACGTCATGGCTTTTATTCAGGCCGGAAGTGTTTAATTGAGACGAGGCAGAAACGTTGACCTAAAATGGGCCAAAAACAAAATCAGGTTCAGCGTTGATCCAGGAATCTTTCTGTAATATCCCTGAATTTCAGAGAGACTGAAAATGGGAACTGCAATCTACTTGACTACAATCTTTTCCAAAACAATACATGTATTTTGTAACATATTATGTGGCATGGGCCAATCAGAGTGCAGTATTCTGATACTGAGAATACTTTCACATAGAGATTACTTTATCATCCCGGCCTATTTTCCATACAATGCAAACTGAAGCTGTTCCTGAACCTTTGGAGTACAAACTGTTGTCTGGACTCTTTGTGAAGCTGAGAAAACTAATGTCTGATTTACTCGAATTAAAAATGGCAACAACTTGTGCACTGAGGAAAATCTGCTTTTAAATCCCACCATAAATGTCTTTGGTAAATATAAGGAGGAGTAAAGCTGCTGTTGGAGGTCTGGACTGACAGTAAATCGAGCAGTTGTTGGGTTTTGACAATGAGGCTAATTTAACCCAAAAATGAGGTTTAGGAACTCGTACTAAAGTCAAAAACAAAGTCAGAGTGTTTCAGATTTTTTTTTTTTAATTAACAAAAACTGTGCCAGATTATTTTTTGATTTAACTGAAAATAAGCTGGATGCAGCTTTATTTTAATATTTTACATTCCCAGGAGCTTGGTAGATGTTTTTCTCAGATGGTGCCCAAAATGTAATAAATTAGGCATGCATTTATTTATAAGATAAGAGAACCGTTATCTCAAACTAGATCATGAAAAATTGCACTTGCTCTCAAAATAAGAGCTGCATTTTCTATTTTCTCTCTAATTCAGAGGAGTTTGAAACCAAACTTTCCTAATCAAATATTTCAATGTTCTGAATTTTTAAATGAAACCACCAAAAGAAAGAGTAACTACCAGAATGCAGTTACTCTAAATATTTGTTTTAATCTATTCAGAAGATTTTATTCTTGATGCCTGTTTTATGAACTGTCAAAAAGTTCAACAGAATTTTCTTTTGGCATAATATTAAACTAAAAGATGCGATTTTAAGACGCTACATATTAAATTTAACAATGATTAACATTGATTAATCAGTATTCTGACTCTATTGATTGGGTCATTCCACCGCGCTTTCATTTACCTTTTCTACCTTTGTTTTGACTAATCATCAGTCAATTGTATGATCTGTAAAATCCTTCCAATGACGCTTTAATCAATCAAATTCACTGTACAGAACTGCATCATTGTTAGGCAGCAACAATGTGATTTTAAATGCTGAAACTGCAACCTGAAGCTGAATATAGAATAACAGCCCCCCGGGGTCTATCAGGTGTTGGTCTCATGAATTAGTTACGCACGTCCACTGCAGATTTGTCAGAAGCACATATTGAATCGTGCAAAAGGTTTATGTCGGATCCTATTTGCAGTCTCTATCATCAGCGCCATCGAGGATCTTTCACTTTATGATTCACTTTAACAGTCAAATGTGTCTTGCCAAGAGTCGAGCTTGCACCCAGTCAAAAAAGCTTTCACTTCTTAATTTTGCCTGATATGTAGTTCATATTAGGACTACTTCAGGGGTAAATGCTCTTTGTGCTTGGAAATCTCTTGATCCCAGTAATATTATATTGGGTTTCACACTAAAAGAGTATTGAAGAATATGATTAACACCATTTTGAAGCTCTGCATGTCTTCTCCTCCCCTTCTCCTCTGAGGTCCTCTTCAGTTTTGCCTGATAAATCACGGCGACCCACGAGGCTAATTAATTTAAACCTCTGCACCACTTTATTTCACATTTCTTAGGGCTCATCTTTGCCTCTGCAGCATCTCTCTCACTCTCCCGCATCCTCCCACCTTTTATTCCTCCAGTAGTTCCCTGCTCATTGTTACCTTCCTCACTCACTTTTATACCATTTCTAAAAGCCGTAGCTTTTTCCTGCTACAATTTGATTACGGCATTCAGCCTGTCGACTTGCTTATTAGTCTCCTTTATTAACCTTTAACCTTAAGCTTTAAGTAAATAGATAAATTAATATTGTACGTGTAATTTTAACAACAAGCAGGCCCAGTCATAGGTGTGTAAGTTGTTTTAAATGTTAGATGAGTGTGTGACTGTGGAACATTTCGAAAAGCACATCTGCGACAAGTCGGTGTTGTTTGGTGAAACGTTACACAATCTGTGCCGGTCTGTGGTATATACTTTATTGTCCCCACAGGGAAATGTGTCCTCTGCATTTGACCCAGGTCCAGCAGCGGTGCAGCCGAAGCGACCCGTCAGGAGCAGCACCAGGACCCAGCTCCAGACACGGGGAGAAACATGCAAACGTCACAGAAAGAACCCCAGGAGTCCAATCTGGAACCTTCTGGAATCATGCCAACGCAGGTCCACATTAAAGGAGGATATCTCTCCACAGTGGACACTATATTATGTCAAAATCCGAAAGTTAATTATGATTTGTTAATTGCGGTTAATTACCAGTCTAATTGCAATTTTAATCTGATTTTGATTAGCCCTGAGAAGCCATGTTTCTTTTATATATTTGACCACTTTATCATACTGTTTATCATTATGTTCTTGCTCTTGATCATTCGTCTCCCTTAAACTGGCATAACTAAACTTTAACTTATTATCTTGACTGGCTCCGCTCCTCACCTTCTTTTGTTATAACATCACAAACACAACCCAAACCTCATATCTGTCCATCTCCCTGTGCGCTCTGCCTGCCTCTATCACCATGGAGACGGATTTGGTGTTATCCTCTCCTCCTGCAGCTTCCTGACAGAGGTACAGCTGCAAACCCCACAGAGGTCAAAGAAGAATATAGGTTCTGTGCGGTATATGAGAATAAACCAAGAGCAAAAGGCAAGAACAAGAACAACACTGGACTGAAACGAGTCTAAACACATACTTTATCTGTTACAGTATTTACAAAACAGGTCCAAATCAGGTGTAAAATGAATTAAACCAAGAATAAACCAAGATTAAACCAAGTCTAAACCAGGACTAACCCAGGTTACTAAAAATCAGGACGAAACCATGTCCTAATTGTGCTCAGTTCTGACCCAAACAGTTTGTTCACATATGCTCCTCATCCATAAGACATTGAGCCACAATGGCCGACAGCGACAGTTTGTGGCTGCAGGACGTGGACTGGCATTTCAGAAGAGTTCATCACAGACTTGCAGTGATGGAAACCAGGACAACACAATATCTGCCACGTTTAGGGTGGATTCAATTAACAGAACATGGGATTGTGTAACATTAAGGATCTGTGCTTTTTTATCTACAGTATGGAACACCAAACATAGGAATGCAACTGAATAAAGGCACACAAACGTTTATGGAGGAGAGTGCGTCACCTGCTTTTCTCCTGAGATGTCCCACAGTACGACATTAAACATTTATTTCCATGGAGACAAGCCGTTGTCGTCAGCAGCGCAATTAAGTAATAGGTCAATTATATTGAGGGAATGCATGTTTTTCAAGGTAATCCAATTAATGCAACATAGATTATTGTGTTTAATATAAAAAAAAAAATCTCAATTTCAATTAAACTGGGACTAAATTATGAACTAATCCTGGACTAGAACTGGACCAGACCAAAGTCTACATCGGGACACAAACCAGGAGGATCCAACAAGTGTGAATGTATCTAAAATGAGTCTGTTTTGATTGTACAATTGAAATGTAATTTGTGTAAAAAATACGTGTTGCTTTAGGCATATATTTTACATAATTCTGCTGAAATCTAAAATGCAGAAACCATGTGTACAAAATGTATTAGCCTATGTAATTGGATATAATTACACCCTTGTTGACAGAACAAAAGAACACAGCCTAATCGCATTCAAATGTGCCTGCGGTGGTCTATATTTAAGAAAGAAGACGTGACGCAAAAATGTACAGTCAGCGCCCTCGTCGTCATTTTCAGGGTAAGACCTTCGCGACCTAATTTGATCCCAGCCCAAGAACCGGAGAGGCCGGTGCGTCTGCGCGTTTCACCCGGAGACAACAGCGCGTTCGAGCGTCTGGCGCAAACGTTTCAGTCTGCGGCTTTAGTGAGCGTCAAAGGGTGAAGTGCAACACGCGCGCCGCGGCATCTCTTCTCCGTATCTCGTCCGTCCGCAGACAGCAGACAGACAGAGCTCCCCCCTGCACCTTCTCCTCCGGTGTGCGCCTCCTCTGCCGCCGCGCCGCCGCTGCTGCTGCTGTTGGTGGAGCCTGACTTGTAGTCCGCTTCCTGGTTGACGCGCGCCGCCGGAAACCCGCCGCTCTTTCGCAACAAACTCGCCTACCCATAAGCCCATGCGGCGGCACTCAATTTACAGAACTGGCTTCTTGGATTTCGGCAGCGTTTCCCATTTAAACAAACAGTGCTGAAGATGGCGGAGAGTTTAATGGTGTAAAGAAGACATTACCGACCCGGCACAGGGGCACGCGCCAGGTAAGCCACGCGTTTTGTCCGCGTAACGCCGCGCGCTTTTCGCTTTGCCATTTTCGCGTCACCTTCTCGCAATAGAGGACGGAAACGTTGTCGGGTGAATGACTGCGGTTCCCAGCGCCTCTGCTCGCACAATATTGGCACCGATTCGGAGCGCACGGTGCCCGGTCAGTGACGCGGTGACAGCCGAACGTGTGCGTCCTCCGCTGTTTCGCGTGGAAGAGCCGCGTTTGCGCCGCGAGTCTTCTCAGCGACGCGGATTGTTTATCGCGGCGAACTTGCTGCTGGTCCAGTACGTGCAGCGCGTGCAGCCTTTACTGTAGTTTAAGTTTTAGCAGCGCACACACCCACTTCGCTGCTCTGGCTGTAGTTTGGATTCAACCTCCTTTCATTTGCGTATTTTATTTAATTTTATTTCAATGGAGCTGGTGGTGGGACCGTGCGTAAAAAGTGTGCCGAAACAGAAGCTGAGGCGTTCGGTGTCGCAACATATGGGCATTATTTGGGGGGCTATTGGACCGCGGTGGGACGTAACGGGCGAGTTCCTGGGGGGCCACGTTCCGAGTCGACTTTAACGCACGGTGGTCGCGCTGGTTTCGGCGCATCCGACCTGCGTAGCGGGAAAGACGGGCTGTCATCTCGGTTATGCGCCCCCCGGAACCTGGCGCGGCGGCCCCCTCCCACCACCACCACGTGCGTAATAATAAGAGTAAATTGACATTAAGTGGCGTTTCTTTTGTGAGAGAAATAGTGTTGCGCTTTCCCCCCGGTCGCTGTACCTGCCAGCTGCTTCCCCCTCTATTATGTCTCACTGTACAGCTGCAGGGGGCAGCAGCGTGGCCCCCGTGTCCGTCCAGGAGCCCCACAAGCATGAGCTCTCTGTCCAATAAAGACCAACAGATTCTCATGTGCATTTCATTTGCGATGTGTTTTTTTTAGAAATTCTAAAATTGGTGCACATTTGAACAGGAAAATCAGCTGCTACAGGAAAGACTGGCGTGTTTTGGAGAGGTCTAAAGTGCAGCGTTTCCAGGTTTATCATCGGGGCAACTGTGAAAAATGATCGTCGTAATCGTTATCTGGACCGTACAGACTCTTAAACACTTACAAAAAGATGTATTAGAACAAAGACGAAGACAAATCAAAATGTCCAACAAAAAAAAAGAATAAAAGATATCATCAGAATTTCATGAATAATGCACTTTTTTTGGTAAATATTCTTTATTTAGAAGCATCTCAGTCACCACATTTTAACCTTTCAAAAGTCTCATTGTACAATAGAAATAATCTTTTGACAAGTCGACTACTAAAATAATCATCAGTTGTGGCTTGGTTTTACATATTAAGTTGCTATTGACTTTGGATAATTAGTTTTCTGCTGAAGATATCACTTTCGATGTTGGTATTTGCTAATTGCTTCCATTCAATTTGCAATTTTGAGTCAATTTGAGTGAATGATTCATCCCGACGAGACCTGGAGGAGACCTGGAGGAGGATACCTGGTGATCAGCGACGTGGCCCGCAGTGACGTGAAGTGGCACAGACAGCTGTTGGTCAATTCAGATCCACGCGCCAACCGAACAGTCGTATTATCAGTAATTAGTATTTTTTTTTTATTCTGAAGCCTTTTCTCAGCCTTCTGTGTTTCTGCTTTTCATTGTGACAGGAGAAGACATGTCGGTGTGCGGCTAATCATTTTGAGATGTGTTTAAATTTAGCTCGGCTTGCAGCTTTGTTTCCAGCTGTCTGTCGCCTATGTGAAGAGGTGTGGCGGCAAGAAGCTGGCTGCCTACTTCCCACTCTCCTGGCAGATTTACAGTCGAGCCCAGTGGCCCGAGACCTCTGCACACGTGCGCCACATGCATCTCCATACACAGGCTTAGAGAGCACATCACATGCCCTGGCCTTTCCTGCGTGCTTTTGGGGGGACGTAATTGCTTTGGAAATTGCGTTCTTGAGCTGGGCGACAGTTTATCGATTCACTTTCCAACAGGATATACCTTTTTTGAAATGATCTGAATGTTCATAGTTCTGGAATGAAGGCAACCAGAGTCTGTTGGCTGTTGCTGTTCTGTTGCAAAGGAAGGAGGAAACGGCTTTAAAATGTTAGTTGAGCGTTACAAAAAGTATATGTTGTATTTAATGTATGGCTATATAAAAATGAAAAACTATTGTTGGTCAATAAGTATTTGTCCAGTCTATTGTTTGTTGCTATTCAAATCCTGATTAGGTGTCACCAAGCTACTCTTCCCATATTCAAAATACTTACAAATATGACACTAACAATTTCCTTTATACATTTAGAATATAATTTAACATTTTACAATCGACCATGATATTACTCAAATAATACTGTAGACACCATTAGTATTATGTCTCATCAAGCTTCAATAAAACCTAAAAATCAGGATTTTGCTTTCATCAAAAATGTTAGTGTCTTGTTAATGCATTGGCTCTTATTTAATAAACAAATAATGTGAAATACAATGGTAAATGTCTATAAAACAGGCTCTAATATCTGACATTTTTGAGTAGTTTCACCCGGAGGCAACAGCGCGTTCGAGCGTCTGAGTAGGCCCAAAACCCCCTGGATTATTTGTATTTTGTCACAATCTGAGGTTAATCCCAGGTTCTCTATTGAAATTACATCATGTTTCACTTAACTTTTGCCTTCTTTCTGTAATTTAGAATGAATTTGTCACCATTTAAAGGGTTATAAGATTTATGGTATGTCTGCTGGCAAAGTAGTGACTGTGATTTTTATAATGTGCAGCATGGCAATGGTCAACATGAGGCTAATAGATATAAGAGATGTAAGATAATAAGCTCTTTTAAAATCATCAGAATGAGACGGTGTATGGCTGTTGTTTAAAAAAAATCATATCACAAAGCTCATTTTAAAAGGTCACACGTTTATTGACTTGTTTTTTAATGAATCATAGATGGAACTATATGTTTTTGGGACTTCATGTATATTATGTGTATATTCTTTGCATTTGTGGAGATGTTTTCTTTTGTGGTTGGAGATTTAATTTATTGCAGCTAACATTATTATTGTGTGAGTGACATGAAGTAGTTTCAATGTTATTTTCTGTAGAAATACTGTATATTGCGCTTGAGAAATTGTCATCGTGACAGGCCCATTCACACCTCGTCGTGATTGGTTAAATCCACCTGTCACTCTGGAGACGGGGGCTGACTGAAAGGAGCAGTGGGTGGGGAGAAGGAGATGGCACGTGTCAGTTTGAGTGTAGAGCTCAATAAAACGGAGATATCTTCATAAAACCGTCTCTCCAAAAAGAGGTGGGGAATATATTTTTAGATAATGTAGTGTTGTTGAATCGTCCGCTTCTAGCTCCAAATTAAAAGACCGTTACTGAGTCAAAGCAGCCGTACAGCCAGTCATTAGAAGGAAACAACCTCGTCAAAAGACTCATTTAGAAGAACGAAGCACTGGTACGTTTTTGTGGTGCAGCCAAGCTTACACCACGGTTAAAAAAAAGAAAGAAAAGAGTTTATTTTAGCAGAAAATCTCTAGTGTCGCTGCGCCTCATGCCACAGAGTCTCGCGCGGTGGAGGAGGAGAGGCTGACAGTGATGCATGGTGTTTGCTGAATGCTGAGAGGACGGCGAGGTGAGCAGGGGAGGCGGCTGGTGGCGAGGTCAGCGACTGGGGGCAGGGCTCCGGTCACTGCACGGATCTCACACTGATGCAGCCTGGGAATCGCCAAACCTTCAGCTGTATTATATTCAATTCTGCTCTTTTTAACCGGGCAATTTCTCTTTTTTTTTTTCTCTTTTCGTTTTGATTAACGTGCCAGTGACGAAATTTCAATTTCGACTTTATTTTCGTGTATTTATACCTGTAAATTTAAATTATTATTTTACACCAATGAAGTCACTGGGATAGGCTCCAGTCACCCGTGACCCCGAAAGGGAAGAAGCGGTAGAAAATGGATGGATGGATGGATGGATGAAGTACTGGTAGTTATTTGTGCAGAAAAGTGGACAGATATTTAGAAATATCCATTAAGTGACATCTATTCAAGGTTATGCATAGTTTACTCATAAGAAACAGCTTTTTTTCGCTCTAAACATCAAAAATAACATTAAAAACAAAAATAAAGGCTCAGTCATGTATTATTAAATTCAAATTGTAAGTTTTGCTGGGTAATTTCCGAATGTGATGTCATCAATCATGAAAAAAATGCTATCCTGGGAAAATGTGTATTAGTTTTAGCAACATTTAAAATATAATTATTTTAGCTCAACGCAGGGTCCAACCTGGCACTTTAATACGATTTGTGCCCTGAAACAATCGGATAAGTTTCGTAGTCCTATTTGTAAACCCATTGCATGTTATGTTGATTTGAGGTGCTGTGGATTTGATTCTCCCAAACCCACGTGGTCCCGACTTCTTCTCGTCCGTATTCAGATGTCACATAATCAAGCGATCGGACTGCAGCTGGACAGACGTAGCTGAGCATACTCGCGAGGTCCACGTACCACGGTAGAACTCGTGTGTGAACTTTAGAACCGTCGACTCCGCTCATCACGTTCATCCACAGAGAACCGGGTGAGCGCGACGCAGCCGCCGTTGGTCAGGAGATGCTGCGCTCGCCTGTTTGAATCGATTCTCTCTCAGGCATGTAAACTCGGGCAGAACTGATCCGACCGGTTTGGGGAAGGAAAACACTTTTAGCGCAGTCTGTCAGTGTGAGAAGTTTACCAAAAATATCCTTTGATGATGTAGAATTACAAAATGTCTTGGAATGTCATGTTCCCAATGTCCTTAATATTTGAATAAAATCACCTTTTCAGCTCAGCAGCCTTAACTCATGTATGATATAATAATTATATAAAATGTCAGGGATATGTAGTTTTGTTTGTGGTGAACTTTTCCACGTTTGAACTCAAAATCAAAGTCAGTTTTTCTATTTTATAAATGCCCAAAGATATTTCAGTCCAGTCCTTGCTTCTGCCCCGTCATAATTATTTTTAAATGATTGCCTTTTTTGCTGCAGCCAAATGTAGACTCCACAGGTATTCATCAAGTGCAAGTGTAGCCGGCCACAGGGTCGCGAGTTCCAATCCCGACTCAGACAATTCACTGCATGTCCTCCCTTTTCTCAGCCCCCATTTCACTTTCCTCTCCTGTCTAATAAAAGCCGACGGGCCACAAGATCTTAAAAAAATAAAAAAAACAAATGTAAAATATCAGCGCCTCGTTGATCTCACTCCCAAAACTTATGATGAGCCACTGGACAACCACAGTTTCTCCCACAAACTGTTTTATCCTGTGAATAATGTGCACAAAATTACCCTCTCCTTCCCACATACAATAAAAAGGATTCAGAATGTACAGAATCGGTCACAGAAGTCACTCATTTACGGCTCAAATCTTATCGAACCACAAAATTAATGAAAAGTTAAAGTTCCCTTCAAGTGCAAAGACAATGTACACACGATAAATACTCAGCCCCAAAAGTATCGTTGTCCTCATCATATATTAAACGATATAGTTAATCATCCTGATGCGCGTTCATAAGTCGAAAACCTTTGTTTTGTCATTGCATTGAAAGAGAAAGTTTTCCGAGCACATTCTTTGCCTCTATCTTCTCCAGCCTGTGGTATGTCTCTCTGTGTCCCCTGTGGGCTGCTGTCGTGGGCTCCGCTGTTCTCCTCTTGTTGTCCATGGGGCCCCTGGTTCATGTGTCACTACGTGTTAAAGAGAAATTAATCTTTTTTCGAGGTGTATTGATCTCGGTGTGGTGGAGGAGGGGTACTTCTTCATCTCTATCATTCTTGTCCCTTTGTTTTGTGTCCCCACGCTGTTGGGTGGATACTTACCTCATGTCGGCTTTGGCAGTAGTTACGGATGTCAATATTGTTCACTTTATCAATATTTGTGGTTATTTAGGTCGCAATAGTATCATAATAACAAGGAAATATTTGTGAGTGTTGTTAGAAGCTAAAATGACTCCTTCCAATTGAATATACACCAAAAAAGTAAATTTAACATGCTTGTATCTGTCTGTTTGGACCTTTCTTGAACAGTTTTTGCGTGATCTTAAGCTTTATCAGAACTAGTTAAGATCAATGGTAATAGTGTACGATACATATTTCGATACCACAATGTCATCCAAACATTTTCCTTTAAAAAAAACATCAGACTGTATTTCTTTGTTTTCATGTGATCTTATACTAGATCTGATAAATCTCAAGATAACTCTAAAACAGTTACGAAAATGTCCAGTTTTGTCCTGTTTAAGTGGATCTTTAGTATCGATACTTGCTCTAATGAGTATCTAATTTTGAAACTTCCTTTTAGTATTGACTAATATTTGACTTTCAATACTTTTGACTGCCCTACACGGGGACATACAGAAAGTACTATTATATTGTATAACTTTTTTTTTAAATTGTAATTTTGTTATTGAAATTGGTATCAAATATCAAGCGTATTCCTTCTCCTCATAAATCTAAATGTCCTCACAGTGATTGTAACACTAAAATGTGATATTGTGACACTTTAATATTTCAAAACATTCATTCTTATGACTTTGTTATGTCCACATCTTGTTCTCATGACTTGTTTTGCTTAAGGGTGATTGGGTAGCTAACCTAGCAACCAGGAAGTCATGGCTTATTTATAGCGACAAAAAATGGCTCAAGCATGGAAGTAAACAAGTGGCATTTAAGTGTAATTCACTGGAGCAGAAAGGCCCACAGACAAAGGGCTGAAGTCTGTTTTGGTGCAGGTGCGTGATACAATTTGAGGAAATCTACAAGTGTGGATGAATTTTTAACAAAGGAAATAAATCCAAAAAGTTCACAAACAAAACCAATCCCACTGCGGGGACTGAAAGTTGACATTTCTTACCGTGAAATGTGAATAACGCTCACAAAACGGATATAAATGATTCTGCAAGTCGAACAGCACTGTCTGGTTCAAAACATGTGCGACTTTGCCAATAATGGCTACAAGGAGACTTTTTACATGCATTTCCAGCCAAATAAAGGTTAAGATTTGGTGACTGAAGGCTTCTAGATGGAAACAATTTACAAATAAACTACATTATTGGTGAAATATCTTTTATTTGACCTTTTTGATTTATCTGTAATCATGTCTCTGTCTTTGTACAGTCCAGATAACAATTACAATGATCAAAACACAACTTTGATTATTTTCTAAAGTTACGATTTAGTGGATTATTTGTTGTAGCACAAGTATCAAATGTTAAGGATTGTGAGAAGAACCATGTATTACTGTTTACAATGAAGTATTTGCACGTCCGTTTGCAGAATGTGCAGTAGAAATGAACAGTTTTACAATAAATATATTCTGACAGTGTCACCGCTTTTTAGTTCCTTTCGGATCCAGACACATTTCCATACATTTATGATGGAAAATATGAACTTAAAGGTGCACGGCACAACTTCTATACGCAGTTTAATGCCATAGAGACAATACAGTCCGAGCAATAATATCTCCGTGAAGACAAGAAAGTTCTAAATAAGTGCACGTGTTGATTGTGTAGTTTTGCTGTGGCTGCTTCTTTCGCTGCACACCACTCTATCATTACCCAGCAGGACCAGCGCCAAAGATCGGAGGATGAATTAAAATTTGTTTGCCGTCAGTCAGACTTTTCCTGATCATAAATGCAAGAAAGCGGGACAGACGGTCGAGCGCAGCGCTTCGTTTCAAATGCCAGAGAGCGGTCCGTGTCCTCCGCCGCTGTATTTTTACAAGAGAGATTCTTCTGTGAGAGGAATGTCAAGTGCCCATCTCTCTCTCTCTCTTTCTCTCTCTCTCTTACCCGTTCTCTTTGCGTTTTTTGTTTGCTCTTCACTTTTGATTCCTTTCCTTGCTTCGTTTTGTATTTTTGTTATCCATTGTTTGATGCTTTGTCGCGTGCCAAACTGGAACGCAACTCTAACTCGAGCTCATTTGAATCGAGATCGAGATTCAGTCCGCTCTCAATCATGTCTTTTTTAAATCGGGAGTTCATACAGACAAAATTAAAAGCATGTGTTGGAGCAGAATTCATGCACTTTGGAAGAATACAAAAATTGGTCTTGTTTATGTTTAGGAAATTATAAC